>NW_027271223.1:517500-1117500 GCF_040938485.1 Diadema antillarum
TTAAAGCAGAGGGGTGATTATGTGTTATGGCATATTGTAGTCAGTTGTCTTCCTCTGTACAGTCATATTTTATACTTGCAAGATTGTAACTGCTGAGCTACAATTTTAGCAAACATGTCGGGGAAAAATAGCCAGTGTAGGACTACTTGCTGGCAACCGGGAATACCCTGGTGGTAGTGCTAGTTCACCGGCCTTTGCATAGGTGTGGATTGAGTGAATGCAGCAATGTTAGTAAAGCACACATCAAATAAACGTTGAGGGAAATCGGAAAATCTGTTCAAAAGTTAGGAATTTTTAAAGCTTCTGCGCTATCACTGCTGGATGAGAAGAATTCTACAGAGTAGGATATGATATCACATCAATCAGTGTACAAAGATATGAGAGAAATTTCAAGAGAATTCCACACAATTTTATTTTTGGATAAAAGTACACATTTCCTTTCCTTGCCACTGACATGTTTTAGGGTATGATATCATTCCCCTGCCTTCCTATTCCCCCCTGGCTACCTTCTGACAGAGGCAAGCCAAGTGCTCTTCAATAATGCGAGAAAAAACGTTTGAGTTTCTTTTTGTTCCTTTATATCTGTATATACTAGTCGTTCTCGCATCACATCACAAGCTGCAGTATAGTCTTCGCATCCAGTGATGGCGGCATTGGAACTTCAAAAATTCATAACTTTTAAAAGTATCGTCCGATTTTCTATAAACTTTCACTGATGTGTAATACTAATATTGCTGCATTCTCACAATCCTTATGTATATTCAGGTGAACTTGTCCTTTAAGCGCAAAACCATCATAAAAAATCTATGTTATCAGTTGAAATTTATTCTAGCCAATGTGACGGTTTCCCCCTAAAAAGTCGTCATCGTTGAGACTATTACAAGACAGCAAACATGACGTTATGGCAATGATGCGACTTTTCCCCCTCCAGTATAAATGGTTTTTTGTCAATAAAATCTAAATCTTGTGAAGATTCGTTTCTACAAGTTGACTGGGAAACTTGTTAGGCAATGACAGAACCACATCATCCTCTGATATGGCTCCTGCATGGTATCATTCATTTCCTTAATACATCAATCTATCTTTATAGCTATACGTTTGATTCTTTTGCAATATTTCACTTTGTTGTATTCATTTTCTAAGCACAGCTAACACTGAGGGTGAGTGATACGATACCAGTACCCCGCATTCAGTTGTTCATATTTGCATTCCAGTGTTCACAATAATAATGAAAATAATATTTTCTCCCTTTACGCCATGACGTCATTTTCCATATTATTATTAT
The DNA here is from genome assembly GCF_040938485.1 of Diadema antillarum. Classification (NCBI taxonomy): domain Eukaryota; kingdom Metazoa; phylum Echinodermata; class Echinoidea; order Diadematoida; family Diadematidae; genus Diadema; species Diadema antillarum. Next base: position 518,786 of record NW_027271223.1, read on the forward strand.
TATCCTTCAATGTCTGACTCGCTATTTATCAACACGGAAAATGATACTTAATCATCCGTATTCTTTTTGTAAGGTGAGTGCAGCGAGGAAGAGAAGAAAAGAGAAAAAAAAAACTCTTTCAAAGTTACGCTATAATGCACGTTTTATTTATGTTTATTCGTGCTCTCCTATATTTTCCTTTTCTATTTCTGTATTTCTTTTCTATTTTTGTGCATGAAATCACAGAGTCGACTTTGAGAAGACAACACTACAATGGCATATTGTTTACGTGAATACATTTTCCCCGTTCTGATCTTAGACTTGACACACCGAGCAATTTGCCGAGATGACAGATGAATTCATGGGGTAAACAGAATAGTAGTGATTCACTCAGTCTTAGAAAAGAAGACAAAGAAAAGAACCAAATGTAGAAAGAATGACGCGGACTCCAAACAATGCAAATAAAAGAAAGGTATGAACAACGGTTATTTACAGAGCTGAGTTCGTCACGGGGAATAGTTTTCCCTCTACCCGTTTCGCAATCTTCAACAAGAGTCAATAAGTTGTTCTACAAGAGGTGTTGTGGAAGACAAAAACTGTCAATGCGCCCCAATTCTAAATTTATGATTGTGTGTATGTGTAGTTATTTGTTCGTTTGTTTGTTTCATTTTCCATCTGAGAAGATGGCTGGATAGCCCATATTCAGGTGCACTTAATATAGCTGGTCTTCCATGGGTTTCAGTTGGATGTGAGGTTGGACAACTTCACTGGGTTAAACACCGTGCTCTTTGCGATGTATGAATGAAGAGGGATCTTTTACGTGTTTGAGTTGTGACTGTCCCACACACAGAACCTCCATTTTATGTCCATCCGAAGGACAGAGTGTTTTGCCCGACATGATTACAACACGGAGGTACTAGCCTAGTACAAGTAGTAATATAGGTCTACCTCCTTGATTACACCAACATTGCTCATTAAAGCTCCTTGATTAGACTAGAGAAATGCAACATACCATGCGATGATGATTAAGGGGGGGGGGGAGAGATGACAGAAAAACGGAATCAGAATTTATTTTCTTTTAACTGTAATAAGATGAATAGATAGACTAACAGAAAGACAGAATTTTCATCAAAGCCTAACACATTTATCATAATAAATAAATCATGGAATTTAATATTTTGTGTGTTACAGGCAAACGATGATGGTTATTGTCATCACCTCACAATAAACATTCAATTGTTTCATACCCAAGAATATTATCAAAGCTATGTTTTTGTCTAATGAGTTAGGAAGTGCATCACAATAGTTCCTCCTAATAGATACAAATCATTATCGTAAGGCTGTTGCAAGATATACACAGGGTACACCTTCGCATGACATCTTATTGATGTCATGTCGAATACTGAAGTTTATCAAAGATTTATCACTATTTGATACTTATTGATTGCCAATTCGAGAATGTGGTTGTGACAGTTACTGATTTTATTAAGTTTTGGAGAAAACTTTGAAAGTTCATAACTCTTTTATGTTAGGTCCAATTACGAGAAAAAAAAGTATATAAAAAACCTTGATCATTCCGTTTGTCTGATATTCTTTTTGTCCATTAAAACCAGCTAATGTAAAATCAACTACACCTAAAGGATGCTTACAACCACCCGAGTGATCAAAGAGGTTCCGCATGATTCCTCTGGAATTTTCATGCATACAATACATGAGCAATTAGCTGCAAAAAAAAAAAAATAATAATGATAATGACTGCATGCACATTCATGCGTGTGTCGATTTTGACTGATATAGATCTATTTGAGCTTACAGGAAGAAGATCGAACTTTTTTTCTGTTTTAAGCAACTTATTATGTAGTTATTTGCCAATGTTAAGTTATATTTAGAATGGATTTGAATGTTTATACCATTTATGGAGTGAAAACTATCATTTGTCTTCTACTTTTAATTCCACTCGTATGATAGTGTAGGCCTACTTCAGAGAGATTTGGTTCAGACGCAGAGAGAACGAGGGGGAGGGGGCATAGTATGGTGTTCATCAGCATTAAATACCTGTTATACTGAGTGTTTATGACACGATTGTGTCCCCATTTTCCCTGTTTCATTAATGTGTGATCAACGCCGCTGACATTTTTTGCAACATTACCGATATTTCGAACTCGAACTATTCATTGCGTTTTAGGCAGGACCCTGTATATAGCGTATGATCTGAGTCGGTGTTCTGTCCCTTTAACCTGTCTGTAAGTGTTTATGTAGTGCAGTAAGCTGGAATTGTTTTGCAAAGTCTTATGATATGTGAGGACCAATATCACTATATACAATCATGCTGCATGTCGACAAAACAAAACAAAACAGAAGAGTTAGAATGCATTTCTAATGCTTAGGTATGCAATGGGCCTTTTTTTAAATATGTTTGTTTTAATATGTAAAGAAGCTGTCAGATAGTGAAATCAGTAGACTGCGATGTTATATTCTTTGGAAGATTGAAAGGTTGTGGTGATAAGAGAATTAAATTCGACAAAGTTTGAACAACCTTTTAAATGAGATAGATCAATCAAAAATGTTATTTTAAATGCTATCTCATGAGAATAAAAAAAGAAAGGTGGACATCGAGAGATATATGTCTGTACTTTTACACATATAATGTCCTTCACTTTTTTTTTATTGTTTAAAGCATGATGATCAAGTAAGATGAAATAGAGCATTTTTGTTTGACAGTTAACATGATGAACAGCGAGTTTTGTAGTTACGATCTTCAAAAGAAATTTAAAAGCAACTTATTGATATCTTTATGAGTCATCGGGAAACTCCGTGAAATCGTATAGTTGAGTAGTACAATTATTTTGTTTGAACGGAAGTGTGTGTTCATGTTATACAATGTAAAATGTATAATGTGGCGAATAAAGCAAGATAATGAAACTATATGGTGAAGATGATAATGACGATGACGACTTCGTAGATGAAGATGATGTTGATAAACATTTAGTCTGATTATAAGAGAATAATTACAGCAATCAGAACAACTACACTAAAACAATTACAGTAAGAAGAAGAGGAAATGGAATGAAAGCAAGACGAAAGAAGAGGGATTTCAACATCAGTAGTATAGTGACACGACATTTGGTCCTGCGACTATTGCTCCGGTAGGGTTGTGATAGGGTGTTATAGGTTTTGATGTGAGGATTAGGATTTGGGTTAGGGTTATGTTTGTGGGTAGAACTTATATTTGGCCTTGCGTGCAGATATCTAATGGGAGAAATATTGTCGCAGGAGCACATGTTATGGAATCCATATTCAAGAAGTCATATTTATTGAGGGCGTAAACAGGATATTGGAATGGTTCAGTGTGACATCGAGGATAAAAACAGTACAGTACTCTGCGTCTCAGACCTCTCCAAAGACGACTGCTTGTTATTTCTTGACATACAGTGTATCTCTTTTGCTGGTGATTACTGACAGCCATACAATTTCCTCAGTCCATCGTTAATAACCGCTATAGATATGAAGCTCTAAATGTGCTCGGTATGGCCAAGTCAACAACATTTTGTTATTTCATTTTTGAAGCTATATTGCGTCTGTTCACTCGGTGTTTTGTCATAGGAATTGATTATGATGAACAGTGAAGAGTTGATGCAAAGGAGAAGGAGATGACTGTCACGTGTAACGGAGAAGACACATTAAAGAGGATGGAGTGAATAAAAGTCTGAAATGAAGGCGCAAATTTAATGGGTCTTAACCCAGGAAATTCGCGCATTATCGTCTGACGAACTTCCCGCGCTCAGAGCACGGTTTGTGCCGAACCTGCAACCGCCTATCCGGAGATCGCAGCGCGCATGCGCTATTTTCGTCATACTGTATTGGGCGTGTACCATTTGCGTTTCGTTAACAAAGAGGGTCGCTTATTGGTACATATTGATGGCAACGACAGATTCATCAGAATGATTTCCATTTCTTTTCCCTCCCAGGGGGAAAATATGAATGGAAGTGTCTCGGGGGTGATGTCAGCTCCCTGCTGTGTGCCGCAAAGGAAATCCGGTTTCTTCTCGTTTTCCCGTACCTTGCCCGGGCTCACTCCGCTGCGGTGCTAATTAGGAGCATTTTGGAAGAGAGAGAGAGAGAGTGAACGCCACCTTGGGCGGAAGAACGACAGAAAGCACAAGGAGAAAGAGGGATAGAAAGAAAGAGGGAGGAGGAGGAAGAGTATGAGGAGGAGGAGAAGGGGTATGGGGAGAGAGAGGGGAGTGAGGAAGAGATAAGAACTAACAGAAGCTCACAATCGCAGGTAGTTGTGATTCATATGACATGTATTTATGATTAATATCTTTCTCATCAAAATGGTGTGGAACGCATTGTGAATCTTGTTCGAATTATAGCAATGCTTTGCCAACAAACAGTGAAGACTAAATAATTTCTAAGACATCTTATAATACTCGCCAAACACTCTACTGACACGTCTGTACGTATTTATTGTGTATAGATGGTATTCCACTTTATATCGTGGAAAACGTACAAAACGTAAGAGATAACATAGCATGTATATTCCGGTTATTACGCGTAATATCACGTAGACTGTCATCGCAAATATTGTGGTCGAAAATGTATGACCAAGTAACCACTCTTTATCATAAGAGTACTATATGATTTTGTATTAACTGGCATTTTTTTTTTGACAAAAAAAAACCTACACAAAAAACCACACATATATATATATATATATATATATATATATATATATATATATACTTTATTTGACTCATTCTTCCATCACTACCATCATGGTCATCACCACCGGAAAGTTATAAGATCCCTTCCATAAGGGGGGGGGGGGGCTCATTCGTTATGTATAATGAATAGGCACTTGACTTACCTCTTTCAGAAAGTATGCCGTATAGGTGATAATATTTCCCTTAACATTACTTATGTCAGTAACAAGTAGAGGGAATGTGTAATTTTTATCTTTTATATTATATTTTGTATATATTTTTTAAATTTTGTTTTCATCTATATTTTCTTTATGATATCCAGTGATGGTAAATCGGACGTGTGCAGGGAGACTTTGAAAATTCATAACTTTTGACCGGATCGTCCGGTTTTACTCAAACTTCAACTATGCGTTCTACTAATATCCACATAAGTAAGTGGGTATCATTACAATTTGATCTATTTCACGCCGCAAGTTTTGTTCGAGACTATAAGGTTGACCGTGCGATAGATTTGTGCTCCGCAGTGGCTAGCGCCAATAGGTTGCGCTTTCTTCCATTTACTTTCTGTTCTCCACCGTAAAAAAAAAGAGAAAGTCTGTAAAAAAAAACACCATCAAAAATAAATATCACACACGCGCTCGCACACACACCGACAGACACAGACACACAATATTGTAAATAGCCTATAGGATCGATCGGGTTCGAAGAACAGAGATCGAAGGAAAAATACAAACAGAGAACGTGCGTAATCATGGTCAAAAATATGTCTTTGACATTTCAGAAGATTGCTGCTGCTGTATGAACCCAGTCTGTGAAACCGTATATATCCACATTATTTTTAATCCTTTTTTTCTCCCACTTTTCATCGTACGCTCCCGCCAACTACAAGGAAGGCATGCATGACAACAACAACAACAAAAAAAAACACACCAAAAAAAAAAAAACACACACACACACACACAGTTGGATGAAAAGTGCGTGTTATTTGGACTTTGAATTCCTCATCAATGACATTGAAAAATCTTGGCGATGTGAATGATATCTCCCCTCACGAGGTTTGACTCTTTTCATGCCTTATTCTAAACGACACGTAAAATAAATCAGTGTAGACCTATACATACTCACAAAATATTGATTATACTCTTGCCATGTGACGGAAAATAATGCTATCCAACTGTATCATATACTAGTAGTATATTCTTCAAGTCCTGTACTTTTAATTTCATTTATTTATTTCTTTTTCTGCTGATGAATGGCAAGTGTGATTATCAGCTCAAGTTTCTGTCTTCCCTTTCTCTTCCGCTCAGTTGTAGGCCTATGCTAGGTCTCAGCCACTAATCTCTACCCCAGAGATCAGTGGTCTCAGCTCGGAGTCTCACAACACTTTAATTAGGCACAACCTCGTCTCCAGATCGCACTTCACTTAGCTTCCTGCTTCGCGGCATCGTTCCGCCATTTCAACTCAAGTGGCGCATCGACATCGTATCAATGTCAACTTATAGGACGCTGTATCAGAGTGGCTGCATGTACACAACCTTCTGCTATTCTTCCGTGACACATGCTTCTATATTTATCGCCTAGCGGAAGAAGCAAGTGGAAAAATAAGGACAACAAGTTGGTCTTCCACGTGGAAGCGAGATTTCGCTCGACATATCATACTTTGATTATACTTTATACGTATCATGCACGGGAGAGAGTTTCAACATCGGTAATGCAATGTGTGACTCTCCATTATCAAAATATCGCATAGCATGAAAACAAACAAACCAATCAATTTGAACTTTATGACTATTGAATACTAGACAGATTCAATCATGAGACACTCAGCAAGCAGGTGGCTTTAGGCTCATTGTTATATTTCAAAATCATTTCTCGTAACGGTTATTTTTCCTTTATTAATATCTTCAGTGTTGCTGCGGTAAAACAAAATGTTTTAGACCGACTAACATCGATGCCCTCTTTGGGAAATTCGTTTACGTCTTTCAAAATTTCAATCGTCTTTGAACTTGTGTTACATTAAGGGAGAGTATACCAACATTATTTTGTATGACTTTTTTTTATCTATCTGAGCGCAAGACGTATTCAAAAATGTCCTTCAAGTGTTTTGATGAAGCCAGCAAATTTGAAGCCCCAATCGTTTATTTCCTTCTATACACAACTGTGCCCATTTGTTGGTGTGTTTGCGTACGTATTTTACTGACTAGCCTTGAGATACTTGAATTAATCCGGAGGTAAAGACATAGATGAAATGGATACATGATTTGCTATCAAAATTGGACGCAAATTCAGCACAGACTGTCAATGACACGAATAGGTTCGCTCTCTCAAATACACGATACTACACATTACAATCCGTCATGACACTTCAGACGTATACTGTGTGCAGCTAAAAAGGGAGAAACCGAGTTAACTCATAGATTTCAAAGTTGTGATTTAGCTCCAAATATTAGACACATGGATTCCATAGAACAGCAATTTGTCTAACACGTAAAGAGTTAAATTCTAAAATCATCCAAACATAGAAGGCGAAACAAGGCTTTATACGGTAATCTCACAAATTCGCATTTGTGCATTTGCTTTTTTAGATTAACCCATTTGGTGCTGGAGGGAACTGCATCGGAAATCATCTGTTTGTTGTCATTAAACATACAATTCCGCGCTTTATTTTGCATCCATCGATGTACAAAGGTGAGATGGAATTGCCTAAATTCCATGAATCATTATGAAGACAAAATTGTGTTCTTTTTAGACAGAAACTTTTAATTCAATCTTCTGAAATGTGTTGCCAATGTGAGGACAAGTTGAAAAGTTAATGATTTAAAAACTTTTGATAACTCTACAGGCAATCTGCTATATTTGATTATGGCACAAATCGGGCTCATAAAGAAGAAATGTAATTCTTTATACCTATAGGAAATACTAGCAATGAATGAAAAAGAAAAGTATAATGAACTATAACGAGAAATCACAGGAATGTCGTTTCTCGGACTTCATACGAAGATACACTGAAAACTATTAAAATGAAATGCAAAGATGTTCGCTGCAATTACTCATCATTTTAGACTGGAATTTTACCATTATCATCACACATCAATAATCACTGTCTATATACACTAGGGTATTTCCGATCCAGGCAACTACACCAGCTCCTTCATTTTCATTATTAGTATCATCAAAAACCACTTTCCCTTTCTCACAATGTATATGCAGAAATAAATGGATACTGTATATATATATATATATATATATCCTGTATAAAAACTCATTCTTTATTGGCAAAAATGCATTACCAGTTTATTTCTTCATTTCTTCATGGAGGCAATACGTGAATTCTCAACATGTTTATATATATATATATATATATATATATATATATATATATATATACTGCTGCCACATTATTTATGTATTATTGTCAACAACATGAAAATGTTTAGTTTTATATTGTGTTATATAACACACAACACGAAGATATTAAATTGTTGTATATTGTATACCCTCATTATAACCAATAACACGGGAATGTTCAGTTTGATATGATTATATTTTTATGAAATGCACCCAATGATATGAAATTAACTTTGTATTTTGTTATTATCATATTATGTTACATAATTACGGATCAATTGATGACATGATGGTCATTGTTATAGACTCATGTTAGTCAGATTTATACTGTTACGAGTGCAGCCATAGATTTATGTTTGTTTGGTGCTTTTTTTTTAACCAACAAATGTGTGTCTTATAATATACAATCAACGTTGTACATGATAATTATTATCATACATTCATATGATTATGAAGGAAGTCGTTTACTTCTCGTCAATAACTGTTTTCAGCGAAGAAGAACGGAAACCATACAATGGGTGTTTCAAATCCTCTTACTGTGATAAATGGCATATTTCTCCTCATGAACAGCAGTGACATCATTGGAACACGTGCCATAAAAACACATGCGATTGTATAAACTGCGTGATTTCAACATTAGCACACAGCCCCGGAAACCGATTATCTAAGTGTATTTTTCTTTTCTTCTTTAAATGGGGAGTTAAAGATAATGATGCCGAGTTACGTTAAAGGAAATGCTCTGACAATGGCAGAGCCATTAGGCATTCTGGAGTTTTCGCATTGTGTCGTTTACGAGTGATGTTTGGAGATCCAGCTTGAAAGGTTTACATCTGTGTCACCAAGCTTCGTAGAAAAAAAAAATCGAAGACTTGTGCCTGGATGTTTGAATACCTTCCATCATAATACGAGGTGTCTTATTTTCCAAATGCCAGGAAACCCTGGGAAAAACCTTCTCCTCCACGAACTCTATTGATCTCCAGTTATCAATACATAATTCTTGTGGGTGTGCCTGAATTCGCGAACTGCAGATTCAAAGGATCCAAATAGATAAAGAAATAATAATAAAGATGATAATAATAATAATAATAAAAAACTTCAGGGAACGCTTGACAATAGTTCGACAGAAGGTAGGGAAAGAGGGGGGTGAGCTGTATTAACAGTGACATCAACCCAGATCTCTTATGCCTTAAATCGCATGGAAGGAAGCAGGAAGTATATAGCGTCAGCATTTATTACACGATTTTTTATTCATCTTCCGCTTGAAACAGCGTCAAATCGTCTTACAATCATTAATTTTAACAAAGGATTGGAAACTCGGCGAATCTAAACATGCGAGTTGATCATTTACGCCTCAAAAGTCAATATAATCTGCCTAGGTATAATTTTAGACGGTTATTAATACATCATCTCCCGCGTCTATGGTATGGTGCAATGGTCTGCGAATGTATATTTTTATCTTATCCACATCGCGTGAACAAAAGGATAAGGAAACTTAATCGGTGCTTCCGAGAGAGCATCATAATAATAGCAAGCTAAAATACTTGATTGTCAAACTTACCCTTTGACAATCTAGCATCATCTCTCAGGATATTTCAGTGTTTTTATTGTTACCGAATCTCGTGAGAAGGATTCATGTAGATGTGACGACATCCGTTCATCTTTAAAACAGGAAAATCAATATCAAATCCATCCGGAGTATTCCAGACAATATTAATTTCCAATTTGGTATTACTATCTTTTCTTCATCTTCTCCATTTTTTGTTACCTACTATACGTTCTTTAAATACTTCTCTGTGGTTCGACATAAAAAGTGAATATTCAGAAATGATTTGTTCACATCAATAACAGGAAAACAAAACTGGGCGTGATGAGAGTTAAATGCTATATTCAGTTATTCTGTTCCACTTACTGATTATGTATATAGGGCCTACTCAAAAAAGTATTTCTGTAAATACCTTCATTCGACAGTGGTTTCTCCCGCTTTATTCTCACAAGCAATAGCTAGCCAAAAATTGCTTTCATAACGCTGAGCGAGTTGTTGTTGGATTTTTTTTTTTTGACAATGAGTTCCGTGGTTTGCGGTCGCCGGCTAAAAATGACACGCTTTGCTTATATACGGATACACCTGCCACGTGGGTTAATTTTTGCTATACGCGATATGTCAGACTGACATACTGAGTAAACATAAACATAATGAGGGCAATTAGTGTATACTTCAAACCATAATGTACTTTCAGTTATTACACACACACACACACACATTTATGCACTAGGTATAGAGGTGTAGAGAAAACGAGTCTCACTCTGCGCGCACATGAAACAGGCACATACAGTAATATGAAGACATGGACATAGTTTATGTGGCTAGTGATGGTAAAAGAAAGTTATAATAGTGGGGTGGCTTAGTGACAAATATACTGATAATCGTGACACGCCGGACAAAAGTGTCATTTTTTCCTCAGACATTGGTATATATATGAGGATCAAAATTAGGGGGTGCTCCAAGAAATCCGCTAACAGAAAAAATGAGAAAATGCCCTTAATTTGTACATAACAATAATGTCTGAATTCAAAGACTATACACAGGGCATTCGCCAGGTTTCTGTACAATGCAATGCAATGTACATGGTTGCTAGTCTTAAAATTCAGACCCATAATACGACATATTATGTGCATGTTTACAGTAATACACCATTTTTACTGGTTTTCCTATGGTAACAGGTGGTTAGTCTGTGTTGCAGACCTGAGGGAGGTGTGTTGGAATAGTCCAGTTTTCTTAAGCACCTTTTCATTGAATAATTTCATATAATTTCTTGTAAAGGATTTTTTTAGTACTGTCTACCTCCTGTAGAGAAATGGCAAAGAGTGACATGTGACTCTGGCTCAGATACTTTAAATCTTGGGCAATGACTGAGCCAGGTGTAGGACTATGTCACAGTTCATTTTTTCTCCCAGAACTACTAGTTTACCAGTAGAAGAGCTGCATATTCCATTGAGAACTTAAGGTTTTGGGTATTGCCCTACATATTTCCTAACAAATTTAACCCGTTTCCTCCAAGATTGTGTGAATTCCATAGGTTTAGCGCAGGGATTACCTGGTTCCCGTAAGCAATTTTTATAGTCCGCACCTCCCCTCTTTATATGTTTCTTATTTCTTATGGGGGTTATTCAAATGTTTAAAAAAGTTAAAAGTCTGCTTTCATAGATAAAGTTGAATTTAGACAATTTGAATATTTTTAAAGATATATTGATATTTGTAATTTCACTCATAAAGACTTAAAGCGGTTTGAATATTTTTGGTCTGATAGCTATGTATAGACATGTTATTAAAAAGTAAAAGCAATGTTTGATTGGTTCACATTATCCAAAGAGGGTGGGATGTAGTTGGCTGGTGAACAAAGTCTATGGGGAAGTTTAAAAAGTTGATAGAAATAAAACAAAATCGGCATAGAGCAGAATCTAAATCACAATATGATATGACAAAATTCCCGACCCCAAAGGCGGTTGATTCTATGATGCTTTATGTCAAAATACATTCCACCCAAAAATACATGTGATTGATAGGAGGAAAAAGTATAGCACATTAAAAACAATATAGTTCAACTAACCCCATTAGTCCAGCAGCATAATGAAATGATTGTTAAGTTTTATCGCCTTGTCAATTGAAGATGATGTTACATAATGACAATTATCAAAGTCAGGTAGATCTACTAGTATATCAAGAAACCAAAAAGAAGGGGTGGGGTGGGGAGAGAAGAATGAAGTAAGTTATTAGTATCTGTAGTTTTGGTTTTCAGTATATTCATTTTAATTTCCTTAATTTCCGTTAGGTCATCATGGATTGGAGCATTTGTGTACTAGTAATCTGCCAGGAACAAACACAAGAAAAACTTAAAGGTCCTATATATACACTTTTGGGAGAGTGACTTGAAAAAAATGTTCAGGATATCACATTTTATGCATAATATGTGTAGGTCTGGGGGCATTTCATGAAGCATTTTGTCCGACAAGTTGTCGGACAAATTTGCTCTCTGCCAATCAGATGCAAGGATTTCTGTAGTTTGTAACAGTTTGTCAGAAAAATATCTGACCAAACTGCTTCATGAAATGCCCCCCTGTTGTATCACAAGACATCCTACCATATACAGTTTTTGCAATCAAAGCAAACATATAAAGAGATATCAGTATTTTTCTCATTAAAGCATAAATGCGGACGGTTTAGTCTGGAAACATGTTATCATAGAAATATTGTTCACATTTTGTGTTATTAACAATACTTAACATTGATTATACAGATTCATTTTTTTTTTTACAGAGGTTCTTTCTATCCGTAACTCACACTTAAGAATAATTTTCAAGCACTAATTTTGGGTTTTTGCCTTTAATTATCCACAAAAAGGAGGACTCAATGCATAAAAGGTGTATGCTTTATTTTTGGAAAATGTTGAGGAGATCAGGAAAATAATATATATTGATGTAGATTTTGGACCTGAAGGAGCAGTTGAAGCATTTTTAAGAAACAATGCCTTGTGGCATCGTTCTTATCATCAAAAATTAATAATGACAAACTCAAATGAAAATTGGAGGGGGGAAGAAAAGATGAACATAATGACATGAGACAGCTTGGTAAAGATTAAACGCTAAAATAGACAATGCAGCCTCTTTTCTCAGTTCATACTTATCCAGAGTGTGTGCTTTCTTTCCAGTACCGGTATTATTATTTAGATAGGTTAGGGGAATCCCTTTGAATTGTGTGATACATCATTTTAAAGCTTACAGTCTGCTCTTTCAGAATCTGTCCTTAAAGGACAAGTCCACCTTCATGCGCACGTGGATTCAGTGAATACAACAATATTAGTAGGACACATCACAGAAAGCTTGGAAAAAATCGTACAATCCGTTCAAAAGTTATGATTTTTTAAGGTATCTGCACAGTCGCGGCTGGATGAAAAGACTACCACAGTGTATGATGTCACATGCGCACATTCTAAGGAAAATGAAATGAGAATTTCACAAAACCATACTTTTTGAATAAAGTTCACATAGTTTCTTTGACTTGCTAGTGACGTATGTCAAGGGTAATATTATTCCCCCTGCCTTCTGAAAGAGAAGTCGAGTATCCTTTTGTAAGCGAAAATAATTTATGTTGAATTTTCTTTATTCATTCTTTATATCGTTGTACACATGTGATATTACAAGGTATAGTAGTCTTCTCATCCAGCCTCGACTGCATGAGCAGAAACTTCAAAAATTCATAACTTTAGAACGGATTGTCCAATTTTCCTCAAACTCTCACTGATGTGTTCTACTATTGTTGCTGCATTCACTCAACCCACATGCTATAAAGGTGACAAATCTTTGTCTGGCGACTTTTTTGTTGATCAATAATACCAACCCTGATGGAAATCTCTTCAAATTCATAAGTTCTGAAGTCTCCTTTAAGTTTAACCAAAATCTATATATGTAGTTGCCATGGCAACATACCACTTAACACTAATGAAAAGTATTTCAAACCTCTATACATCCCGTTGATCAGTTGTACCTATTCAAATGGAATCTCTTCCAAACTGGAAAATAGCCTCCTGTAACTAACTTCAATTAAAAACCCTAGTTTTGGGTTGCCATGGCAACGCACAAATCAACAATTATATTTGACCCCTGGTTTATACTCTTGGTACCTTCTATACAACGTTCATATCAAATTTTGTGAAAATTGAATCTTCCTACCTGGAGAAATAAACAAAAACATGATTTTTAGAAAAAGTTCATTGACCTTTGACCTTTGACCTTTGGAAATTTCACCCCAAATTCAATCAAAATATTTTACTTGTTCTCAATATTCTTCCTGCCAAGTTTTATCCAGATTGGATATTCCTGACCTGAGAAATAGCCAAAAAACCTATTTCACAAATAAAGGTCATTGACCTTTGACCTCTAACCTCCTTCCCAGCATCAATTTTCTTGGAGCACCCTATTTTTTGAGAAGGTACATCATGAAGTACCTTTGGTGAAAAAATCATGCTTTTGTCCGCCGTGTCACGATAATTTCACTAAGCCACCCCACTATAATAGATGGCAACAAGGAAAGCGGATGTAGGAAATAAGAGAGATCCGACCACGACATCATGTCAAAGCAGGTTTGTCAAGCGGTGAAATTATGATTTCGAAAGAGGAATGTCAAGTTTAGGGCCAGGAATGTCACCTGCCTGTATATATATATATCACAACATAAGTTGCGGTTTTCCGGCGATAAGGAAAGCAAAGTGCGTTCCATATTTGATAGGCGTGAAATGATACAAATCAGGATTTCAGGCTTTCATGCAGCTGTCTTCACCTCTCTCTCTCTCTCTCTCTCTCTCTATCTCTCTCTCTCTCTCTAAGAGTTTGTTTTTAGACCAATCGTCCAACGTTTATTTTGAATCTTCAATCGTCAACGGTCCATGCATATAAGCCAAAAAAAAAAAAAAAAAAAAAAAAAAAAAGAACGAAAATCTGTAGAAGTGCATCTCCACCAATAACACACATGGAAACCTTTTCATGTTCAAGAACCTATCATATACATGCACACACACACACACACACACACACACATACACACTTATATAATGATACATGATAATGATAGTGATGATGATGATCATCATGTTAATAATAATAATAACCACAATGATAATGATGATGCTAATATAGTAATAACAATAATAATAACAATAATAATAATAATAATAATAATAATAATAATAATAATAATAATAATAATAATAATAATTGCATATGGCGCTTTTTATAGGCCTATGGGTGTTTCTAAGCGCACTGGTGCTATCTATAAAGAAAACTAAAAAACATAAATAACTTAATGAAAAGAAGAAGAAAAAATACATATGACACAGTGATACAATGATTAATAACTGACTGGGAGCGCCTCCAGAAAAAACAACAACAACAACTGATCAAAAAGATGGATATATTTATGTGAGTGCGTTTTTGCGTGCGTCCGTGTTCGCCTGGTATATAGATACACACAATATATGCCTACACACAAAACAAAATGCGGAGCAAATAGCATTTACGAATGCACAGAGCAGTTCTGGGTCATTTTTAACTGTATTCCACCTCAAACATGCATGCGGGAGGAAATGAGAAGCGATAATTGCTTTCCTCAGAGCATACTGCCATCACCCTCCAGCAATTCACTTTCGCCTACACACAGAGTGACCATTCAAAATACATACACACACACACACAGACACACACACACAGACACACACACACATACAGACACAGACACACACACACACACACACACACACACACACACACACACACACACACACACACACACACACACACACATTGATTTCTATGGAACTTTGGGTGAAAGAAACATGCCGCCATCAAATAGTTACCCTTTATGTGGGTGGAGAAAAAAAAATCGAACACTTACACTTTCTCCTCCATAGCAGAGTGAGAGACAGACAGACAGACAGAGAACAAGGAGAGAGAGAGAAGGATAGAAAGGAAAGATCTAACTGATCTTGTCTTTAAATGAGCCGAGCTGCTGCAATGGTAAATAATAAATCCCTAATAGAATGTTCTATCACCAGGGTCGTTATATGCCATGAAAGGCGAGGCGGAGCATTATTGTGATGTTAAAACTTGGAGTGGGTGATATGGGGATCGCTGAAAGATGCCAGGCGGCACGACTGAAAGTGAATAGAATGTGAGAATATTATCCACCACCGATAATGTCGCTTATAGCATGTATAGAAGTACATTATAAGAGAACTGCATTAGGAGAAGAAATAAACCAACAAATATGAGCAAGTATACAAAATCCATCGAATACCTCGACAGCTGAAGACCGGATGTACAATATACAAGAGGCACGCAATAATTGGTTTGGGTTTCCTCTTCCTACATAATTCACATTTAAATGGGTTGTGTACTACACAAAACTAGACGTCAATCAGGAACACTATTCAAAATATTTCACTTATGACTTAATTAAGTTACACTGAGTTAAGAGTGTGACGTCTTTTTTCAAGAGTATGTAAAAACGAATCGGAAGAATGCAGATATCTATGAAATATACACTTCCTGTAAATGCTCAATAAACGAAAATGTATATTATACCTGTAGATCCGGTAAGTCTTCTGTTGGCTTTTCTCTGGAGCAAACTGAGAGTTTCGCAAATATCTGAAACGCGCCACCCCCAGAATATACATTTACTTGACAAAACAGGACGACGACTCGTGCCTACCCTACACACAAACACAAACACACACACACAAACACACACACACACACACACACACACACACACACACACACACACACACACACATTGATTTCTATGGAACTTTGGGTGAAAGAAACATGCCGCCATCAAATAGTTACCCTTTATGTGGGTGGAGAAAAAAAAATCGAACACTTACACTTTCTCCTCCATAGCAGAGTGAGAGACAGACAGACAGACAGACAGAGAACAAGGAGAGAGAGAGAAGGATAGAAAGGAAAGATCTAACTGATCTTGTCTTTAAATGAGCCGAGCTGCTGCAATGGTAAATAATAAATCCCTAATAGAATGTTCTATCACCAGGGTCGTTATATGCCATGAAAGGCGAGGCGGAGCATTATTGTGATGTTAAAACTTGGAGTGGGTGATATGGGGATCGCTGAAAGATGCCAGGCGGCACGACTGAAAGTGAATAGAATGTGAGAATATTATCCACCACCGATAATGTCGCTTATAGCATGTATAGAAGTACATTATAAGAGAACTGCATTAGGAGAAGAAATAAACCAACAAATATGAGCAAGTATACAAAATCCATCGAATACCTCGACAGCTGAAGACCGGATGTACAATATACAAGAGGCACGCAATAATTGGTTTGGGTTTCCTCTTCCTACATAATTCATATTTAAATGGGTTATGTACTACACAAAACTAGACGTCAATCAGGAACACTATTCAAAATATTTCACTTATGACTTAATTAAGTTACACTGAGTTAAGAGTGTGACGTCTTTTTTCAAGAGTATGTAAAAACGAATCGGAAGAATGCAGATATCTATGAAATATACACTTCCTGTAAATGCTCAATAAACGAAAATGTATATTATACCTGTAAATCCGGTAAGTCTTCTGTTGGCTTTTCTTTGGAGCAAACTGAGAGTTTCGCAAATATCTGAAACGCGCCACCCCCAGAATATACATTTACTTGACAAAACAGGACGACGACTCGTGCCTACCCTACACACACACACAAACACACACACACACACACACACACACACACACACACACACACACACACACACACACACACACACACACACACACACACACACACACACAAATAATTCATTGATGATACACGCGCCATACACACTCCTTTAACTGTCAGTCAAGTTAATTCTAACTTTGTACTTTGTACATCAGGAACCAGTATATTTCCGTCGGCTTTGAGTTGTAATGCAGCACCGGCCCTTGTAATTCTGCGTTTCTATCTTACTATTATACGATTTCACAGATGATTGGACTTTCCCAATTTCCTCTTTTGTTCCTAATTTCTCTTCTTTTTTAATGTGTACGTTTGTATAGGCCTATACTTCGTATCATCATTGCTGAGGCATAGCCTACCTTTTCGATCAAGATTGTACATTAAAAAACAAAAAAAGAACAAAAGCGCAATGGCTCCAATTGTAGACGTTTAAGAAATTGGACTGCAAGAGGAAACTTTTGATTTCTTATAGATTCATATAAATAATTGTAAGTGAAATATTATTTAGATGTCCCTTTGTGTGTGTGTGTGTGTGTGCGTGTGGTGTGTGTACTTCCTTTAAATCAATCTAGATTTTTTTTCTTATTTACGGAAAGAGAAGACAATATACAAGCTGCTTTTGTTACTTAAACAGATCGTTATGGATGTTGGTTGTTGAATGGCACCAATATCGCGCAATAGGTGGCAGTACCTTTCACAACTACATAATTAAATGATGAAGTGATACTCAACAAAAGAAAACACACCTAATAACCCTTACTTTTCTGTCCAATTTCTTTACTCTTCTACAAACTTGTTACTCATTATATATATATATATATATATATATATATATATATATATATATATGTAATTACATTGTATGTATACCAATTGCTGCAGGAAAGGAAACAGAAGACATCCACAACGTTTAAGGCTTTTAATGTTTCATGATCATCATGAAATGACATCCCCATAATTATAGTTTCCATTTCCCGTTCTTACATTTCTGCGTTCACTGTTGTTGTCATTGATGCTTGATGGGTTGTTGGTTCGTTTCCTCTTGCATCGGCCATGTCTATTTTTAACATGAGTTCTTGAGAGATTTTAAAGTAATTAACTCCCACTCTTCTTCAATATAATGAAAAAGGTGGAAAACAGATATCATTATTGACCCATCATGAAATATTGTGAATCACGGGGAAAGGACCGTCCTAAACAATATTATGTCTGCCTGATGACAAACTTGACTCAAGTCAATGATATATTTCCTTCTCAATTTTGAGTGCAACTTGTTTACAGCTGTGTCGGAAGGGAAATACAGCCCTCCTGCAGAACTCCCTATCTGAATAGATCTTCTTGGACAATATTGAAAAGACGCGTTGAAAGCTAGGAAATGATGTAAAAGTTACGACAGTAAGAACGACCTCACAATTCTACGGCGTTAGTGTTTTTAGACAAACAGCGAAGATGACATCCGGCGCCAGTGGAGGTTGAAATTAAAGGTCTCCCAAAGGTGTACTATATACCGTTGGGAGCAGTGATTAAAAACTATTCGAGTTATCACATTTGATGCATATACTATGTAGGTCAGTTGTATCACAAAACACCCTACCATATACATTTTGCAATAAAGCCTAAAATATAAGGAGATATCACCATTTTTCTCACTAAACTATACCTGTATACACGGTTTAGTATAGGAACAATTTTATTATGTCTATCGTTCACAGTTTGTATGTTTAACAATACTTGATATTGATTGTACTGATTAACTGTTTTACACTGGTTGTTTCTGTCCCTAACTCACATTTTAGAACTATTTTGAAGCACTTGAGCTGGGTTTTTGTTTCATCTACAAATGGTAAATAATGCCTTTAAGTTACAGCAAGCAATGACGGTATACCTCTACTTTGACTGAATGGCACAATAATGCATTTCACTCTCCGTGCCTGTCTCCCCGAAAACCATTCAAGACCTTGTTTGTTGACCTTCTTATTGCTTGCAATTGTGTCTATAAGAGGGCATATATATTATCAAGATACACAGTATTTGCTCACATTCGCTCTTAAAGGTCCTGTTTACCTTTGAAAGCAGTGATTTAAAAAATGTCCAAGATATGACATTTGATGCATACGTGAAGGTCTGTTGTATCACAAAACATCCTACCATATACAATTTTGCAATAGAGCCCAAAATATAAGGAGATATCAGTATTTTTCTCAATAGGCCATAACTGTAGACGATTTAGTCTGGAAACATTTTCATGATATAACTATTGTTCACATTCTGTGTATTCTTAACATCGATTATACGGATTAAAATTTTTACAGTGGTTGTTTCTATCCCTAGCTCACATTTTTAGAACTGTTTTAAAGCACTAATGCTGGGTTTTTGTTTCATCTGCAAATGGTAAATTATGCCTTTTAAATACAGAGGTATAGAAAAAAAAAGATCATCATGTAGATCATTATCAACTTCATGCTAACAAGCAGATCAGTTTGATAGATAAACCGGAAGATGACGAGGGAAAAACAAAAAAAAACTTTCCTATTGTACGTATGAATAAAGAAGGAGAGAGATAATTATTGAATTAAGGGAGAGCTTTGCTAAATGGTAACCATCTTTATTATACTGATACCTAAGGAAATGAATGGATGTCAGGTGCGTTCGAAAGCTTCTGAATGAGGCGTAGGGATGATTATCAACATAAAATCGCTAAGATTTCATTTCCATTGTTGAATTCAGTCAGCATGCTGAAAATCTTCATTACACACAGAGAGAGAGAGAAGAGAGAGAGAGAGAATAAAGAAATGAATCCTGGAATTTCAAAAAGGATTGACTTAACACTCTGAAAATGGCCGTAGGCGGATTCGGAAATTGAACGGAACACTCGGATTCGGACGGACTATGCAAAGAGCTTATTTTGTTGTCGTTTGTAAGAATTGAAGTGATAATGGATGTGCGCCAACAAAGCCCCATGCGTAATAAGCTACAGGCAAACCACATGAAATCGTTCAATTTCGTTTGAAGTGGACTTTCGTAGAGATACCTTGTTTTGCGGCCCCTGGCTGAATTGGTTTTACAGCCTGCGTCGTTTGGAATCAAAACAATGAAACGTACGTACACATGTGCACAGTGACAAAAGCTATCACATACAGACGCCCATCCAAACACAGTCAAGTTTAACTGACACATAATAATCATCTTTCTTGTTTCTTAATTTTCTTTGTTGTACATCATAAATACCGACAAACAGTAATGTGAATAGGTATGTTTTGCAGACTTTGTCCATGGCAGCATTAAAGCAACTTATCCCTTTTTTGTGGTATAACTAGTGACAGCTATACAGGTGTGAAATATTCTTCGAAAAACCACTTATCGCTCCAAAGTGTCTGACTCTGTACGAAAAGTTATCATGCATATCAGAGGAGCATTACAACTAGCTTCTAACTTGCATTCATCACTGCAAGTTTCACCATGGTGACTGACTAGTGATGAGGGAATGAACATAGGCTGTAATACATGTGATATTAATTAACGAAAGCTGCTCCCCATCCCAAACTATAAGTTTGATTTGAAATGAATCAAACGACGGCAATGAAAGCAAGCTCTCCCAGCTAACTATGGCATGAGCTAGCACGGAATTAAGCTGCATTATTATACAGTAACTGGACAAACTGTAAGGAGTTACGGTTTGTTATCATTAATAAACGCAGGCGTTCATCATTCCCTGACAAACTCATAATAAAAACGTCCGTCCACGCTTAATTCAACGCTACCGTACGGGCTAAGTGATATTAGCGGGACTTCCTTGTTTTCGCAAAATGACGACAGTTTCGTTATGCCTGTTTCCATAGAGACCCGTGAAGTTTGCACTATGCAACGCCTCTCGTCAATTCATCACTGGAAAGTAGTGAAAATAGGGAGCGATATGAAAATGAATGGAGATTGAACACAACGGACATTGCGAGAACAAGCAAACGAAAGCGAGATTAACTTGCACGGAAGTAAACAGAATTTAGACCTTGTAAGTGCCCGAAAGAACCTCTTCAAATGAATGCCGATATTTATCATCACTTTTCCTCTTCACAATGGCAACTGCAATTAAACACGAGTGTTCTCTCAAAAACTCAAAAGAAAAGCTGACTCGGCACACCCCAATTAAATCATTAATTCCCTTACCGATGAATCTAAACCAAGCGGAACAGAGACAGGGACAAAGCAAAGACGGATATAAACAACAAACGACAACAAACAAAAAGATTGCGGGCGGAAGTATACGCTCCATCCGGTAGTATCATTGTTTTCTTTTCTTTTATTTCTTTTTTCTTTTTTTGTTTTTGTTTAGTCTTACTCTTTCTCTTTTGAAAAACAAACCTTCTTCCTATAGATATCATGCATACAATCCAAGGATTAACATAATGAGACTAGACACAAGCCATTTTTTTTTTGTTCACTTTTTTTTTTTACTGTGGGAACGGGGAATAAGTTCAAGGGTCAACAGGACTCCTTTCCCCACCCCTATCCAATATGCCCCCCCCCCATTTTCGAGATCCCGTATACATAACCTTTGTGTGTGTGTGTGTGTGTGTGTGTGTGTGCGTGTGTGTTTTAATGAAAAACAAAAGAAGTGTTGCAACTGATTGACAAATTGCCCTCACTCGACTAGTGAGGGCAATTTGTCAATCAGTTGCAATGAAAACATCTCGACGGAAGTATTTCATGAATTTGGAAAAGAAGTGTTATGTATACACTATGTATCATATACATCATGAGTTGTTAGTGCACACAATTTTATTGCTCAGTAAAATTTTTGTTATTTTTCTCCGTTCTTCTCCTTCTCCTTCCCTTCTCTTTCAGTTTAGCCTTCTCTCCATGGAAAAAGATCAAGATCGCGCTGGTCATCTGTCGGTCATTCCAGTTCCGGTTACATCGGCCGATTGCATCAAGGTGACCACATCTGTCTCATCGACTTTAATCGTGTGGTCAACCCCTTCTTTCATTGAATCCGGACATTTCTTCACCGGGATTTCTCACACACGCTCAGACGCACACACTCACTCACACACGGAAGCACAAATACACACACACGCACACACGCACCGTAATCCGTCGATGCTTACTTACGAGCTCTCGAATATGTTGGCGCTTTTCAACAACAACCAAAAAAAAAAAGAGAGAAAAAAAAATGCGTTCCTTTTTAGAGTGCCTCTCTGACCAAAATAGTTCAAAATTCTCCCAAATTCCGATATGAACAGATAGCACAAAATTATTGAAAATTATGTTTGAATTATGAAAAATTAAGAAAAAGTTGCATTTTTTGCTCTTTTCATTAGCGGCATTGACTGAGTGTAGGAATACGTTTTTGCTTCCTCAGCCCTGACATGAACTGTATCTTTGCATACATACAGGAGGGAGGTGCGTCTCATCTCTCTGCATACAGTAATGTAATATGCTCGTGTGCGTGCGCGCGCGCATGATCTGCGGTAGATAATGCTGGTACAGTACCTCCGATGTCTTTTTGTGAATATTATCTTTTATATTTTAGTCAACTTCATTTCCAAATTAGCATGCAGAAATAAGATACTTGCCCTTCAGATACTTGCCCTTCAGAAATAAGATATTATGCACTTCCATCTTTGAGTGTCTTACATCGTCTCGTGAATGTAAAATAGTATCTATAGGTTCAGATTCTCTTTGGTGACGAAGAGTGCGAAATCGAAACTCTGCTTTTGTTTTGTTTTTTCTCTCATGATGAAAGAACTCGTTTGTTCTCTTACCCCTTTTTTATGCTCTTCCATTACAGTCATGTCGCAGTGAATACAATTAAGTCCCCATCGACTGCACACTTTAGCAATCTAATTCCTGTAGCAGCATTTTAGCTATAGGGAAGAAACGGGTGAATAAAAAGCAACACACTTCTAACCCCTATCTTGAACCTTTGCAACCACGTGACCATTTTGATAACATTCCGTATTAGTCATTCATTGTTCCGTTGACATTGCTATTCAGCTGTCTGTGTAATATCTGCGTCCCTTTATTTCGGCCTTTCCTTCTTTTCTGTTTTATGTGCTGTGCTCATCTCTGTAAAAACCTCCTGATTCCTGTTCATTGTTGTCTTTGGATGGATGTCTTTGATCTATCGTCAACAACATTTACACATCAGTTTATTTTGTGTTTGTTCATTCGGGTCTCCCTTTCTTCCTTCCGTTATTCTTCCTTCCTCCTTCCTTCCTTCAGTCATACCTCAAATCACTCGTTTAGGTAAATCCGATACTATACAGGCGTCTATCTTCCAAGTCATTAGACGGACCCATTTTGTCAGGTACTGTTAATCAGACAGCGCTCGTCTTCGATTCTTCGAACAAACAAATAATGTCACCTAATTAGTTCCTTGACAAAATGTTGTCCTTTTGCTTGCTTGTTTGAATTCAGTCCCCTTCCGTGTTTATTTTAGCCCTCTCTGTACAGTTTCCGTTCTATGGACCAGAACAATCGCGCTACTTTTTTTTTCATTGAAGCGCTCGTCAGTTTAATGTTTATTTATACGTGTTGTTTATATGTCCCTCTTTCGAAGAGAGCCGCACTTCACTGTGGATGAACAATTGGAATTACAACTTCCACTATGATATCTATTCAAAGAAAATCTTGCTTTAATTGGTAAATTATATGCGCCGTGAGTAGGACACAGGACGAATTTGTTCAGATTTTTAAAAGGAACAATCGCATCGGGTTTCATATTTTCACACTATAATTAACATGAAAATATTCCACATCTTAAACATGTACATTTTCATTTCTTGATATAATCACACATGTCATTTCAATGACAATATATTATATAGAGACATAATCAAACAGCATTTTTTTTACGATAATTGATTTCAAGGAGCCGCACACACTTCTGTTTAGATTTCTGACAGATTCTATATAGCTCTGTGATAAGTGCAGTCAGATGATGTCACAATGGACTTTCAACTAAGATTATTATCATATCTGCCTCCCATTGCACACGATGTTTCACTTATTGGTGTGTTCTTTCAATTTTGTCGTCAAATAGAATTTCAACCGTTTTTAGAGGTCAGTATTTGGACGGAAAACGTGAAATAATCATACTGAAAAATACACCACCTGCACTTTTGTTGTGAAACCGTGTTTATAACGTCATTCCGAGTATTTTACAAAATAGAGCAATAATAGTTTTACACGATTTTAAGTTAAGGGTATCCACCCTACTGTAAAGGATGGTAGGCCAGGAAAATTACAAATGTTAGGCGTTTACAAAACGGCCTTGCCCAGGCGTTCTCCAAAGAAGATTTATTGGTTCAATTCTAAGGGTATGTAGCGAATATTTTGACCATATACCTTATGAATGACACAGATATAGAAACTGAATGTAAAAACAAGACACAAGTTTTACAAGCTTACAAGACGACCTTGCCCACAGGTATTCTCCAAAAAAGATTTATTGATTCAATATTCTAAGGGTAGCAAATATTCTTATTATGATTATTTCATAGACGACATCAGACATAGAAATTGAATTCAAAAGATGACATAAAAATGTATATTTCATAGAATTCACTGTTACAAAATTGTTATATTTATGCCTATCGTGAAACAACATTGATCACCGAAGACAGTAAAAATCGTAAATGTGCCTATGTATACGTGCTCATGAGTATACCAGCTGATGACGAGAGTACATATTATTATATAAGTTGGAAAAAGATGAATGCTATAGTACCTAATACAATCATGTTAAGTTCAATATCAACGGAGGCACACACACACAGACGTACACATACGCACCCGATACCGCCTAAGATTCGAATGAAACACCTTAATACCAGTTGCCAATTTACCGCATATAAGCAAAGAAACATAAATCGTCGTGCGCATGGCAGATTGTCGTTAGCGCGCTTCCCTGCGCCTGGCAGATTGTCGTTACAGTGTGGGAGTGCGCATGGCAGATTGTCGTTAGGGTGTGGGAGTGCGCATAGGGTTAACAACATTCTGCCATGCGCACGGAAGTGCGCTAACAACAATCTGCCATGCGCACGGAAGCGCGCTAACGACAATCTGCCATGCGCACGACGAAATATACATCATAATACTAACAATGGTAATCGGGTAACTACATAACATACAAAAAAAAAAAAAAAAAAACATTATAGGCTCTTGTTCAAAGCAACACATACACACAACCGCCAGGATTAAAAAAAAAAAATCAAGGAATATTACTAAGGTTATCACTGCAAATATTCCATATTTTCTTGTAATTTTCTTTGCAGGTTTAATCGCAAATGTATCTAAAATTGACAAGAATAGAGTTAACTCGTGTTGCAATGAAACTATTTTATATTGTTTAGTTGTCATAAAATTAAATAATCACTCAATGACGTAATTTCTTTTCTTCAAATGGGAGACATATACTTTGTAATGAAATTGGAACGGATTTCGTTTCATATTGTGCTATGCCGCATAAAATTACGTCTTTTCTTTCGGGTTTTGAAGATTTAGTCATCTAAAGCGTTACGACTTCGTCATTAAAGATGATTTGACAAGAAACATGCCAAACCTGTGATACACACTTTAGTCAAGATATGAAAGGAAAGTTCTGAGGCGGTAGCTAGAAATCAATTAGGAAATAATTCTAAATAAACGGGATATTTCATAATTATCGTGACACTTTTTTTCTTAAGCTAGAAAACTATACCTGAAAACAGCTGCCAACACGCCTTTCGCTCGGTTCCGGTCGCATAAATCTAAGAAGAATGCATTTGAAGCTGATGAGAGAACTCGTTTTTTGACGTTGTTTCCTGCTAGAGAATTTTGCACGAAGACAGCTATAAACAGGTGAAACATTTTTTATTGAAATCATTCTCTCATGATTTCACAGCTGATATTTCTACAGTTCCTTCGAATTCATTTCTCGTCTTTGCACTAATGTTTGGAATGACGCGATAACTTATTTTTGGACAATAGAATGTCATCAAACAAGTTCCAGCAGGCATGAACTTTAATCCCTATACGACAAAAGTTAACTCTACTCAGCCAATCAGATGGCCCGGTGTGACGTAGACTGGCGTAGCCCGTCATGGGTTCAGACCAAATAAGGTTATAGCATGACGTCACTAAATAACAGTGTCACACGGGCCATTCAGGTTAGGCATGGAGTCAAACGTGTAGTCTTTATAGAGCAGACCCATTGTCATGGATTTGAAGGTTTACGATTGGGCAAAGGACAAGTAGATCAGTAGATTCTTTTTTTTTTCTTCTCTTCTTTTTCTCCTTCACCACTGTTCACAGAAGAGTTTTCGTGGAATTCCAACTCCATGATAATCTGACAAGCTGAAATCTGCTAAAATAAGGACAGTTTTGGAGCGGTTGCTGATAAAAACATTCCATTCAACGTCTGATCTGTGCAGAACATCATCGCTGGAATGAGCAAAGGTCGTGTTTGAAGGAACTGCAAACGAGCGCTGGTATACGAAGTACATAATGGTCCGTGACTCGTCATCATTCGTATGATTGTTATAAGGATATCGTTCGACTTTGAACAACCCTTCAGATTTAATCACTATTATTGTTTACTACGGATTTCTTGTACGAGGCAGAGGTATCTTAGAGTGAGTAAATATACGACGGTGACTTTGTGTATAGCGTTTCACTTTCCGTGGATCCTTGCGCTTTCGTGTATGACGAGCGTCACTTTTGTTGACAATTTAACTTCCGGTAAAAATAATGTGCTTTGCATGCATGTATGTATCAGACTTAACTTTCGCTACAGGTTCTAGGAAGAATTCGCGTATAGGAAGCGTAATCAACTCAAATCCTTGTAACCATCCAAGCTATAGCAAAATAGGGGAAATAAAACAAAAGAAAATAAGGAGGAAATGAAAATAATATATTATTATGCTTTACCTCCTACTTATCCAAGAGGTTATTTCATTGACCATACGTATGATATGCCGTGATTCAGAGAGAATGATCGAAAGCAAAAGGAGTCATACCATTAAATGGAATCATTAATACCGAAAAATATTACAGAATCTGGGCCCCGTTTTATCAAAAGATGAAATCGATTATAAATGTCCTTACCGCACAGGCTGCCATAGACTTACAGTTGAAATCAACTATATAATCAATTATAGCTCTTCATAAAACAGGGCCCTGATATACTTTTTTGTTCATCGTATGACTATGGATTATTTACATCTTTAGCTTTTTCGTGTGTATTCAGATATAGGCCTAATCAATATCTCCTTAAGTTTGTACATCCAACAGAAAGATTAGAATTACCAAACGCTCTACAACATGCATGTTACTATCCCGGTTATTTAAATAATTCTCTATGTAGACACAAAGATGAATGTATGTACATTGTATATATACATATATATATATATATATATACATATATATATATATATATATATATATATATACATATACATATATATATATATATATATATATATATACATATACATATATATATATATATATATATATATATATATATATATATATATGCGTGTGTGTGGGGGGGTGTGGGTGTGTACAGTAAATATACTAACACACGAAAGATTCAGTGTCCTTCGTGTTTCATTATATACGTAGACCAACTAGAGGTCCTTATACACAGACTGCGGTTTTCAATACCACACTTAAGATTTTTTGTTTTTTGTTTTTTGTTTTTTGTTTTTCTTTATCTATACGACGAAACAATGTAGGCTAGTCCTTTTAGATCCGAAATAAATGCGTGTCCAGCTTCTGGAGGTGAATTTTGAAACAGTATTCATCCTCATCAACCACACATAATTAGTTTTCTTTCTCTCTTTACTTTTTTACAGGCTTGTATGGATCATTTATTGTATTTTTCTGCCAGATATATTTCAGCATTCATGTTACGAAAAACATGATGAACTCAGACTTGTCCACTACAGGTGTGAGCACCCAATCCCACAGAAGCGTTCAAACCAGGATACTGTAAAATCACGAATTTTCGCGTGCATGAAACTTTCCGAAATTTCGCGAGGAGCCGAGATTCGCAAAAGTGTTTGTCTGATACACAATGCATTGCATGTCAGTGGCGATTCCTTGAAAGTTTCATGCCGCGAAAAAGGCCGTCAGCTTCAATTCGCGAGACTTTCATGCCACACACACACACGAAAAAAAAAAAATGTTTCTGGTTTTACAGTTGTTATTCCTACACCGTGCATGCAATGCAGTCTCCCAAACGAACGCCAAAGTCGAAAGACCTCGGGTAGAGAGGACTGTCCCTGCTGGACGAGTGCACTAGCCTGCTCATGGACACTATAGTACTGTGGCATGAGGACTGAATCCTGGATCCTCTCAGTGAAAAGGAGGTGGACAATCCACTTGACCACAAGACACTTGCACGACAGAGGCGTTATTTGAAAGTCAGTTGCGTATTTGAAATCATGAAAACGCCTTGTTGGTCATCTATGCAAATTCATGCGACATGGTAGGCCTATGTACAAGGTATTTGTCACAGCCAATAAAGACAGAATAGGAAAGGGGTGATAAAAGCATCTATAGCTCTATACAGACGGATCCATGGCTGGATAAATTCACCTCGCTAGATCAGCTTTTCGACAACAGGGAAGGGATTCCTCGTATTCATAATCTGACAATGGATGGTTGTAGGGGAAGGGGTGGACGTAGGCTGTCCATTTTGAATCGTATTAACTTATCCAAGTGAAACAAGCATTGTCAGTCAATCAGTTAAGATCATAATGATATAGCCTTAACTCCCTATATCTAGCACTGTTCTCATTTCTGATTTTGCATCAATACCATTGAGTAGATGAACAGATATGAGGAATATCTTCAAGGTAATGGTAATTGGGGCGTTCACCTAATACTAGTACTTCATTGCAGCCAGCAAGAGCAATGTGCATTCTGTTGATACAAATGATTTCGTTAATTTATCTAAGATGATATAGGTATCGGATCCATTAACCTAATTGTATAGAATTTTTCCGTTTCCTTTATACTATGCCGACAACAGTTTAGTGCGTTGTTTATGTGAATAGTAGCGCAATACGTTTAAGGAGGTATCGATTCCATTTTCAACGTCTACTAGTTTATGCAACTACATCGTATTGTATTACTGAAAAATGGGGGGGGGGGGGGGGGCACATCGGCGTGAAGCCAAACATGGACAGTAGCTCCATAATGCACATTATACTAAGTACTCAAAATGTACAAGGATTGTAACATATTATTGGCTATTGTATACCGTGTTGAGATATGGCTCCGTAACACAGTCAGCTGACGTCACAAACAATCATCCAGCGAATCAGGTGTAAGGGAACTAATGCTTGCTTTCATGACGAAAAAAAAAAATATAACAACAACACAAGAAAAGACACAAACACGGGATTTTGGCCTTCGCTGAAGGATATCAATCTTAAATACGAGGTGATAAACTGCTCTTGGCTCTTTCCTGCTCGGTGTTATTCGACTTTATGCAAGTTTACAGCCCCCGTTATTTTCAAAAACATTTTTGTAAAGCGTGTCTCTACAAACCAGCACATTTCAACCACTTCACTCTTTCCCCCCCTCATTAGTGATCCCTTGCTTCCGTTGTCTCTGGCAAACCAACACAGTCACACGATAGCCGTTTGAGAGAAGGTCGGATTTTTCACTGAATTGGAGTTTTTGACCAAGGCCAACTGATCTTGTTTCTTATGTAAAATCTTATGGAAGATCTGGGTAATCGCTGCCCTACGTGCCTATGACATAATGGGCTGTAAGTAAGTAAGTTATTTAGAGATCCTACTCATAATCGGATCTAGTTTTTTGTTTCCATGTTCAAGTCAAAGAGAAAGGACAGGAATGTTTCAAGCATGAGTGATGGATAATGACTTCGCCCTGTATGATGCAGACGATATCGAATGGGGGATTACATTATTGTGTGCCGCGTTTTGTGTGTTTTTCCCCCGCTATTTGTGTGTGTGCTAATTTATCGACGGACTTACACAATACACCTGATGTACGGGGGAAGTACCGTAAAACAAATCCAACTGTGTATAAAGTAGACAGGGAAATGTAATGATCATCCGGTGATGATTGTGGTTGATTTGTGTATACTTTCTTCTTGTGTGCCTTTGTTGTTGTTGTTGCTGCTGCTGCTGTTGATGATGATGTTGTTGCTGTTGTTGTTGTGATATTTGTTTGTTGATGCTTCTGTGACTTTGTGTATTGTGAATCTGAAAGTTTTAGCTCCATGCATGGTGTGAGCATGTTTTACCAAGACGTTCATAAGCATTCTTTATACTCAAAGACAGGAAGACCGGGACACACACTCTTACGGCACTGTAAGAAGTTATCGTTGAGTTCAGTTTTCGCTCGTGTTGTTTTTGTGTCGTTGCATTTTTCTCTGCTGCTTGCTAGTTTTGCACAGGGCGTTTTGGAGAAATATTGTCTTTGAATTTGCATATATTTTCCCTCTCTCGTGCACGCTATAGGAAAGGGCAATTTCCACAAGTTTGAACGCAAGAAAAACACACAACAGCGACTGACGGGTTAAAGAAAAAAGTGAGAAAGAGAGGAAGAATCTGAGAGAGAACGGGAAAGGGACCCCCAAAATGTAATTTCCGGATATCTTTCCGGTTTGGGGTAAAAGCTATAGGTAAGAGCGAAAAACAGAAAGCTTCAAGCAGCATTCTTTGCTTTCCTTTTCCCCCTCATTTTTTTTTTTTTTTTTTTTTTTTGCCACGACGCATTTGGTAGGAAGAAGAAACACGGACATTGAGTTTGGTTATTATACAACCAACACCTCTCAAAGGTTTCACAGTCATTCGGAAATTTACAGCTTCCGGTTTTTTGTTTTTTTTTATGAACACCAAATGGCAATGCTCGCAGATCATTCTGCGGGAATACGTAAAATTCACCATCAATAGAGTTCCGCACTTCTGAGCATGTCACGGACATTAGGTGGATTAGGCATTTACTATATGTCATACATTTCACGCATGAATGTGTAGTATGAACAGGGAGAGATTTCCCCCAAACGTGTGGATTCGGTGAATGAAGATTCGTGAAACACATACACACACACACACACAGAGAAACAATCTGTGACGTCACAATGGTAGAAAGACGTTTAATATACATAATTTCTCTTAAAACAAAATTCCAGGACATCAAGGCAAACTAATTGGCCTATCTTCTCCGGCAGGCGAGATAATGATACTCGGTCTTATCGTAACACTTCTCAGAAACAGGTCGACGGAAAATGTGTTTCGCATGCATGGATAATGAACGGTTTGAGAAATTCTGCTTCTTTCATGATCATTTTATTATTGCATGTGATATCACATATCGTGTGAGTGTTCACACCACACGAGGATAGCAGGATTCACCATAATCTTTAAAAATTCATGACGTTTGAACGGCTAGTTCGATTTTTCTAATTTTTTTTTCACTGATATCCCTGTATTCCGCGAATCTATGCTATTTATAGCCGTATGTTTTGGTGAAACTTACCCTTTGACAAATCTAACTGCTTGTGGTAATAGTTACAATAGTCATGCATGCGCTGTATGGCTTCTAAAGTGAGCGTCTTGTTTTCAGTCCTAAAATAATTAATTTCAATGGGGAAAATTTCACAAATCTACCTGAGCTGGGGATTTTGTGTGTGTGTGTGTGTGTGTGTGTGTGGGTGTGTGTGTGTGTGGGTGTGTGTGTGTGTGTGTGTATGTGTGTGTGCGTGTGTGTGTGTGTGTGTTTGACACGGACTTATTAACATTTGCTCAGTGAATGATTATAGTGTTTGCGCTGTTGATAGTAGACATCTGTGTTACATTAATGGACAAGAGAGAAAAAGACAGGAAGAGTAAGAGGAGGAGGAGGAGGAAAGATGGGGGGGGGGGGGGGGGGAGGAGGAGGTGGAGGAGAAAAAGGAACCACTCTACAGGTTTGGCATACCAGTCGGTCATTTTCTTTTTTCTCCCATGAATGCCACATTTATACGGAGCTGGTATGTACCACCTTCATTCAACTTGATGTCAAAGATCAAAATCGACGGAAGACATTGGGCTCATATTAATGCAACTCTTTTTCCTTTGGAAAATAAAGTAATTGGAGAGCAACAACCACTCTGAATTACCCCTGTATAGTTCAGACAGATTGTCATTAAGAAATCCATGTAGTACGCTGTACCACTGCTATGAAGAAAAATCAGTATGGAATACACTGGATTGAAGTGAAGGCCATTTTCTTATAGTTTCTTTTATCATGCATCATGTGGGTCTTTCAAAACAATTACAGTCATGTATGAACTACAATAATGCCTGCAAAACCTTGTTCTTTGAGCATTGTGATGCACAATACGGGGCACAGAGTCACCTCCCCCCCCCCATCCCCACCCCACCCCACCCCCAATAAAAAAAAGAACCTCCCAACTGTAAAGTATTTCATTCATAGATATTTGTCTTACACCTTTTTTTTTACAAGGAAATGTTTTGTAAAACACAAGAGTGACTCAATGCCTTTCATGTTTGACATAATACAAGTACATTATAAGCAAATAGTGTCAGTTCGAGTCTAGACATGATTTTTTGCCCTTTTTTATCAGATTGAATTTTTTTTTTGCGCTTTCTTTGTATCTATGCCAAAACAAATAAAGATTAATCTGAGGGAAAAAGGAGAGAATATATTCATATTCAGCTTCCGGAGGGAGTGTGTATATTTTTAGAAGCATTATCCTTGTTCAATCCAAGCTCCATATAATGCAAACTGATTGGAATTCTCTAATTTTTTTTTTGTTTTAATTCTGGTGTTACCAGTCTTTCACTCTTTTTCATGGCGCTTTTCTCACTTCACTTGAGTGTTTGCAGTACACACATCAATGTGAAAAGATATGGAAAGGCTCATTGTAATTACAGGTGAGTGACGTGACAAATAGCTATTGATGAGGATTCGTGGGGGGCAAAATTCATTCAAGTATTACTGTATTTTGAAGTTGATATTGATTTTGATTCTATATCGGAAGTATATCTACTTTGAGGGAGAATCAAGGCCAGAGGATTTAGGGTGTTTCGGAGCTCGTTGAGATGAAACTGTACTGATCAGATCATGGGGAGAAAGAGCATTTATGTCAGCAGCTCCCCGGCCGCCCATGGTATGGAACACACTCCCCCGTGAAGGATTGTGACACTGTCAATGACTTCAAGCGAAAACTAAAAATGCACATTAGGTCTACTTTTCTTTGAGGAGGAACATGTTACAGCTGTTGGAACTTGAGTATAACTCACCGTCGGATTGTGTATTTGGTTATAAACATCGATTTGTGAGTGCATTGAGCACCTTTAAGTTGATATGTTGCGCGTTATAAATGTTTTTATTAATACAATCGTTATTATTATTATTGTTATCATTATTACTATTATTATTACTATTATTATTATCATTATTATTATTGTTATTATTATTATTATTATTATCATTATTATTATTACTACTACTACTACTATACTACTACTACTACTACTACTACTACTACTACTACTACTACTACTACTACTACTACTACTACCACTACTGCTACGACTACTGATAATAATACTGTGGGTCTTTGGCACGAAAACCATCCCATCTTGACAATTGTGAAATACTGAATCAGTGAGGCGCATTGAAAAAAAAAAATGTTTCTTCGCTTGACTTGCTTAATTCACAGAAATGATTGCGGTTTTTACCCGTTTTCTGTTACGTTGGTGTTTCTGACGATAAAACTAAAGGAACAATTCCATATGCGAAGTTATCAATAGAGCACAATCCATACAAAACGGAAGAAGTGTTGTTAAAATCTAATCTGAAATAAAAAAGATCTGGAATTCATTGTTTCACATCATGTTCTCATGAAGTTGTGATGTCAATATAGCAACCGCATGATATGCAAATTAGAGAGGATGATTGTGTCATGACCTCACATATCTCTTATTGATGTGCACAGAAGTATTCTCTCAATATACTTTGTTTACATGAATCCCTCCGAGTTGATATTTCGCCCTGTTGCAAAGTGTATCAATAGTGACCTTTAGGGCGATGGGTATAATAACGCGTGAATTATTGTCAAAAGAAAATGCTTTTTAATGATATTTGTGAGCAAACCAGCCATTGACTTGAGAGTTGCTGATATCATCACGTCAGCTAATTTTCATAATGATGCGGTTGTGACAAATTTCACTGCCAGGAGAAAACATGTAACATTTTATAATGACATCTTTTATTATTTCTCTTATGTCCTTCTGTGATTAAGCTTCTAACCATCTAACTTCTCTTATGTGCTGTGATTAAGCTTCTATTAAACCATCCACTAGTTTGATTTTACCCTACATCTTTTTTTAGGTCCATTCAAATTTACTTTGTAATTTCACTCTAAGTCACAGCAGAGTCGCAGCGTATTGTCAACTTGAGAAGGCAGCGTTTGTTTATCACGTATTAAGTAATAATCATACCAAATAAGACAACAAAAGACAATACTTATTCAGAATGAAAGCGAAATAGTTCCGCCAAGACGTCAAACTTCCGCTAAGATCTTGTAAGACATGGGGCAATCGTCAGAATTCTTCTTCCTCGGAGATCTCGGAGATCTCCGCGAAGTCAAAAGTGTCTTGACTTGTGGCCTCGATCGCCGCGAAAACGGAGATCATTTTCACTTCCCGATTCGAGGAATCAAGTCAAACGAAAAACGGAAAACAATATGATTGAATGGAGCAAGGAGGAGAATATCTTGATGGAGTACAGCCTGAGTATCAATCAGTTGCGCACCGTTTTGAGAAAAGATATGTAAATATCAAGAACAACCTGTTCTGATAAGGTTGACACTCTTCAAAAGCTACATTTGATTTTTTATACAATCTGAAATAATCCTACTCATTAATGTTAATATAAAGAAAAAGAAAATTTCTTACAGAATATACAGAAAATGCAAACACTTGAAAAATTGGTAACCAATTGTAACAGAGAAAGATGCCATTTCTACAGACTGAATTTCATTATCGTGCAATAGAAATTGTCGTTTGTTTAAAGTGTTTTCTTACTTGCTGTCTGTTTTGTCATGAATCGTAAACTTCGTTGTCAATGTCATATTGCAATGATAGACAAAACTCTATCTGATTACAGCATGATGACACTGATATAATGACAGTGGATTAATGATAAGCACTGTTGCGCGATAGGTAAGAGATTATAATTATCGCCATTATAAACGATCGCCACGTAAGTATAGTAGTGACAACGGATAACATTTCCAATGCAATGGTACAGAGTCGACAGTCAATGAAAAATATTTGAAAGACACACTGAAAATTTCATATTTAGAAAAACTATAATGAATAAGAAAGAGGGTGTAATTGCGTTTGCTTTCATGGATTACTGATTTTTGTTTTTAATAGCAAAACAAACGATACATACATTTCCTATTAGTACAGAAGCACTGATAGGACCCAGGGGATATAAAATATAATGACGTGGTACAGGAACCGAGAGATGTGGAATCGGGTGAGAAAAGATGAACGCACGCCAAGATAAGAATTATATGACATTACATGGAAGATGCACAATGTGCATATATGCATTCCACTCACGTATCTATATTGACATAATTTCCACAGGACGGATATACCGCGAGTGATACTGCGGTAATAAAAATGCTAAAAACATATCGCTATCTTTCTTTTTTGAAAAGCACTATGGCTTTACTGATTCTTTTTTTTTTCTCTCTCTTTTTTTTTTTTTGGCCATCTGTAGGTCTATTCAACACAAATGCAAAGGGGAAAAATCCGCTTTTCAAGAGTCTCACTATTTATTGCTATTATACTTACTCTCTCCTTTTTACATTTCAGTTTTCAGTTGAGCGCGCCATTTGTCCTCGGCATTTCTGCGTTGCCCCTGGCAACCCTACGTGCGTAACATGGTGACCAGATAGCCATGTATATTATTTCTTTGAAAAAAAAAATGAAAGAAAGAGAGAGAGAGAGAAAAAGAGAGACGAGGTTTCCCCCCGCATTTGCCATGACTGAGACGGCAAACTCGAGGTTTTCATTGATAAAATCCTCGGCATAATCATAATGTCTCGTGTCAACGGTTGAATTCAAGACCCCCCCCCCCCTCCCTTTTTGCAAGAATTCCTCCCCCATCCCCTACCCCACCCTGTCTCCCTTGACACATCCTATCACAGTCTCACAAGATGGAGATCAGGATGTTGAACCATAAGCAAACATTTTGAAATAGAGAGACTACTGAATCTTGCATATGTCAGAGGCAGTCGTAGCGACTATACAACAAGATATCTGGCATATTTCAATAGCGGAATATTATTGTATAGAGGTGATTTTTTTATTTCATATAGCTAAACTCAAATATTCGATTTGTCTTGAGGTATAAGAAAAATTATAAGAATGAAGAGACAAGGTATAAACCTTTGAGATGGGTGCATGTCAAATATATGTTTGACATATCTTGAACAGAGTTCTGTGAAGTATATTGCTCTATCTACATTCTTCAGATATAATATTATGTATAAAAGTACAGGAGTGCCAGATGAGCGCGCTTTGATAGCAAAACAAGAATTACAAGTTAAACAGTTAATCTCGTCACATGAAAAATATGCAACAATTATGGGCTGCCAAGAGGAACTGCACTGCTTCATGACTAACATTAAAACTTGCATTACACGCTTTAGACCATAATATACTAGTAAGTCGGATTTGTCGCTGGTGCTCTGTTCCGCTGCACTCATCGTTCTGTGTTGTTTCCACTCAAATCAACGGATTAATTGAACGTAGTAAGTTGATCCTGTTAGGCGAACCAATCATATCATAATATATCTACTGCCACATTATCCAACGAACGCTGAACTCTTTCGAATGTGCCACAGACAAGACTATGCTTATTATAAGGCGTGAGTTTTCTTCCTTGTCTCCCTCTATAAATGTTGCGATCTTACAAATTTCATTTGGAGAGGGAGACAAAACTCACACCTTAACCTTCACCCCTCTGTTTAACAAGTTCTTGCTTTCATCACGCTTATTATCCCTAAAGAGGGTAAACACAATAAGAACTTTTCGTCAATTTTCCCTATAGCGTCATTGTCTCAAGAGTTCCATGATGCAAAAAGCTGCAACATTTCCCGAGAAAAAGTATTCCAAAGTTGACATTGAGGTGTCCACGACTATATCTCTACGTGTCAACGTTTTGAGCAACAGCACTCTCGCTCTTTTCTAGTGTCTATATAGGACACTGCTATTTTCTTGCAGGTGAACAGAAACTTTTGTTTAAGTTCAAAATTTCCCCAAACACGTGAAGGTTATTTTCAATGTATTGTCCAGTTTGTACCCCCCCCCCCCACATTCCGCCGAGAGTTCAAAAACGTTGTGTCTCGACCTTTCACTGAGGTAATAGACCTATATAGTAGATACCAGCAAAAGTATCTCCTTTAACCTTATTCCTTTTTATTACAAACAAAATTTATTAAATCAAAGAATAAGTATAATAAAAAATTCGAGAAAGTATGGTCATATTTTGTAAATTTGAATTTTTTTCCATATAGCAGAGCTGTCATTTCATTTTAGCGTTATTGGAGTTATACCTCTTCCGAGGACACTCAAATTTGATTAATTTACCATTAAAAGGTACAAACCCGTTTAGTTCCTCTACGAACCAGCATAAATCCTAGAAAAACTATGCCGGTTTGAGTGCGAATTGGCAGTGCCTATTTTGAAGAAGTCTTTGTCATGTTTCATGATGAATGTTAATGATAGTGATATAAAAACACAATGATCGCAATGACGATTATAGTGATGATGATGGGGAAGAGGATGATGATGATGACGATGATGATGTGGAAGAGGATGATGATGATGAAGAACATGATGATGATGATGATGGTGATGATAATGGTGATGATGATGAAGATGATGATGATGGTGATGATGCTTGATGGTGATGATGGTGATGGTGATGATGATGATGATGATGATGATGGTGGTGGTGGTGATGATGGTGATGATGATGATGATGGTGATGATAATGCGTGATGGTGATGATGGCGATGATGATGATGAAGATGATGATGATGGCGATGATGCGTGATGGTGATGATGGTGATGATGATGATGAAGATGATGATGATGGGATGATGCGTGATGGTGATGATGGTGATGATGATGATGATGATGCGTGAAGATGATGATGATGATGATAATGGTGATGATGGTGAAGATGACGATAATATTAGTGATAGTCATGATAACAAACAATGATAATGATACAGCAATAATGATAGTGATCATAACAATCGTGAAAAAGATACACAAGATGTCTAATTATATATAGGCTTTCGTCGGATTTGTTATCACTACAGATAATAAACACATGACGAGGAACAATTTCTATGGATAACGTTCGTAATGATTGATCATCCATCCGTGCGTTTAAACATTCTGAGCTTTTATGCACTCGGTAACTAGCTTCGCTAATACCACCAGCACCGCCCATATCAGAACGTGTCCAGAATCTGCTCAGCATGGTCATCGCATGGCAGAACACTTATATGGTCAAAATTATGAGCGTATGCAAATGTGAGGAAAGCAATCCACAATGAAAACCAATGATCTTTCAAACTGCAGAACTTTTGTAATACAATAATCACATAGTAAACGTACACGTAAACACTTGTTTATATATACGTGTGTCTATTATTTACATGTGTATCATACACGCAAGGTGTTCTTCATAGAAATGTTGTCAATAGATTGATCTCATTCACTGACCTTGGGTATTACATATACATATTTGGTAGTGCATACAGAAGTGTCTCTTGAAATGATGCCATGAAACTATTACGGGTGCACTTAGGTCGTTTTTATATTGAAGGAACAAAGATGACCAAGCATAATATTACGTAATAAGTACGAACTTACGAAGCCTGGGGTGACGGAGATAGGCTGATTGCTCTTTTTTTTTGGCTCTCGTATCACAAAATAACGACCAAATTTGTACTGATAAGTTACTTTGATTTGCCCAGATAACTGTGATAACTGATGTGCCCGAAGGATATGATTATTATGCAATCGAGCGACTCAATGTCCGTAACCAGTAACTGATCGTCTGCGCTAAAAGAACACGGAGACTGACATTATTTACCGTGAACATCATGACAGCCCCATGTTCGGCATGCGCATGGAGATGCGCTGGTATAAGCAGAAACTGATAAAAATTTGGTCTAACTATAGAGCTATCAAAAAGTATATATAGCTCCAGGGTCTCACATGATATTAACATCAGTGTGCAACGTTGCAATGACACTTTTTACCCTCTCCCGCCCTTCCTCTCTTCAGCCGATGAGAATTCCATCTTACGCGATATATTTTACAATTTACCAGAAAATGGCAAAAGTCATGCAACGTTTTCCTTGCAACGCTACATACTGACACGGGGAAAACGTAGCACTCAGAAGTCAGGGTGACTCGTGAAAAGGCGTCAGAAAAAAAAAAATAATGTCAAGATGGCGGAGTGATCTTTGCAAGACGAACGAAAATTGTGGCACGGACAAAGGGACCAAAGAAACCCCTCGACAATGAAACGGTGGCGGACGGTTGGCATAAAGTGATGTGTTGGATACAGACAAACAAACAAACAGAGAGAGAGAGAGAGAGACACACACACAGACACACACAAAGAGACACAGACATACACACACTCCTACGGAGGGTATAGTGAGGGTATAGACATTTAGAAATATGGATTGAATGAAAGGGTGGAAGTGGGAGGGGAAAAAAGGGGGGTATACAAGAGAGACCTGGCCATGTAATATTGTTGTCCTCGCTTTTCAGCTGCCAACTCATCGACTAGTATAGAGGATGATGGGAAGAGTCAGTTACCTGCTCTCTGTATGACTGGCCAACGAATGGTCCGAGGTCATTGCTTGCCACTTCTCTTTTCTCCCAGTCTTTTTTTCTCTTTCTCCTTCCTTCCTTTCTCTTTCTATTAAAGAAAGAGATTGCAGATCTTTCTCCCGCGCTCTTCCGCCTTCCGCCCGGAAGAGAGGAAATCGTAACAGACAATCCCTTAATGAAATTCTTCCTCTTCATGAGCAGCCCCGTTTGCTCTCCCCGTGCACCTCACCACTCTCTCCCCTTCTCACCTCAACCCTCTCCCTTGCCCTTTCTATCTTTCTGTGGGTCTTTCTTTTTTCATTCCTTCTTTGTCTATCCTTCTCAATCTATGTAGCTACCTTTATTTGTATTCAGTATGAATATAATTTAGAACAAAAATGCGTGCAGATAAATAGAATTGTTTCTGGAAGAAATCGAAACGACGGTGTTAGGCTGATATACGTGTGCTATTAGTTATAGATACGAAAAGAGAAGATTAAAAAACCAAAGAAACTGAGGAAAACTGACGGTGAACAAGAACAGCAAAAAAGAAATCTGATATGTGGAAAATATGTCAAAAACATCATTATTTGAGGAGGATATGAAGTGACGACATTGTGACACGTACACTGCTGGAACAAATTGAATCTGAAATCATGATTTTGAGTATATACGAGTAACGATCTCTCATTCCGTGTACTCATAGTTCACTTGCCAATTTCTCAGTAGTTATATGAATGAGAATGTGAAGGCATTGTAAGGGGATGACGGATCTGAACAAAGTACAATGTACTTTGCAAATTATTGAAATTCTCCATGCAGGCTCATAATAACCGCGGAATCTTGTATGCCATTCATCATTAGAATAATATGCTGTATACTATCAATTGTTGAAATCCCTTGAAGCCGCAAAATGACAGGTTGGTAGTAAAACACCATCCAGCGATCACGTAGATTTCATTATTTTGTTTATGGTGCATGTATCATAGCTGCCATGCTACAAACGATTCCTTCATTCCTGATAGTATCGACATAATCGTTATTATCGCCATCGCTTTGGATATATCCTGTCAAGGTAGAAATGCGATAGATTTCGTACTCAATGTTTCAAGTATCTGCGTGTGTACTCAAAATATAAATTGAACGCAACAAAGCGTTTGAGTATATAGCTAACATGTTAATCACGAATGTGGGTTACGATTTATCATCATCACTGTCATTATTATTATCATTAACATCATCATTATCACTATTATTTCGTCATCAGTATTATTGATAGCGCAGAAGTGATAGCAGTAGTAGTAGAAGTAGTATAGTACATATAGCAGTAGTAGTAGAAGTAGTAGTACATATAACATTAGTAGTGGTAGTAGTATACAGTAGTAGTAATAGTAGTAGTAGTAGTAGTAGTAGTAGTAGTAGTAGTAGTAGTAGTAGTAGTAGTAGTAGTAGTAGTAGTAGTAGTAGTAGTAGTAGTATAGTAGTAGTAGTAGTAGTAGTAGAGTAGAAGTAGAATAAAAAAAATCTGAAACTATGGTAACAAGCATGTTATGGGGATGGATTATATCCATGTCATTAGATTCTTCTCCCTCAATATCAAAAGAGCCTTGCTAAATGGGATCTCTCTATGACCAAGTCCTGCAATGGGCTCACGTCCAATTTGTTGATATCGTATAAAAGAGACCACTAAGATTACTGCTTTGTTTTCCTCGTGTGCTTTGCCGGGAGATAAATCTGATATGTATGCTATTCACCTCTTATTATGATGAAGAGTATAATCATAAGGAGATGTTAACTTTTTGGAGTCATTAACATACAATCTTTACTCCTTCGTATCTCGACAGTGGCAAAGTCCAAAACTGTTTGAGAAAACAGCGTCCAGTTTTTGTAGTCTACAATCAGGCGTCAGTTTTATCTAACAATTTTTGACCCGTTTCACACTTAATATATTGTATAGAAAAATACAAAAAGTCAGTATGAGTATCAGATATGAGTTGGGATGTAAAGAGTTTACAGTTTTAAATAAACGGGTCCACTCCTCCCCATCGACATAAAAATTTAATAAAACTCAATAATTCTGTTTTTTTCATTGCAAGAAAATTCTCGTTTCAAAAGAAAAATCACTATTTACTGTATACTAGTATACACACGGTCAAAACCTAGGCCATTGCGGTGTGACCTAAAAATTACTTTCATGGCGCGTTATCGTATCGATGAGAAAAATAACAGCGGGTGTGGGACGGAAAAGGCAGGGGAGAGTTTTGGGAGGAAAACGCCAGATCTAAAAACGAGATTTTGCGCCTCGATCAACGAACATTTTTCGCGTCCCTGAGCTAATTCTCAGCGATGACAGTGGCAAACTATTTTATAGACGACCTTAAAAGACAAAACACAATTGTCTAAAGAATAATAAACTTGGGAACAAAATATCACGGCCCCGAATGGCAAAACACTCCACGCAGCCTTAGTCATGAGGGGTCGCGTTTTAGCCTTCGGTACAGCAAAGGACTCGATTTTAAATGTGGAAATTAAACAAACAAAAATGTTTGTGACGTGTTTAATAACAACACCAATGTACAAGGGGACACTTTCACAGGCCTGTCACTGCATTTACGTGTGAAACTGAATACGGTCATGTTAAAGGGGAATTGCGGACCAGTCAAAGTTAGTCTGAAAATAAAGAGTAAAACATGAGCACAAACAAGATTAGATAGAAAATTAAGGAATTTATGGAATTGTGATGCTTTCATGAAAAACAGTTCCCTGACCAGTCAATATCATTATGTAAATATAGTAAATTGATGATACCATCCCCTCACAATTTGCCATACAGTTTATGCATAAAAATTTTTTGTTCAAATGCAACTACATCCTATCTCAAATCCCGATATACAGACCCTGATCGATCACTATTTTCAAGTCGTGAAACCAGGAATAACATCGGCTTTTATACTTCTGTAGCAGAAAGAAACAACGAATTATTTTACATTTTTCTGTGTAACACGATTCCGTGGAAATTATTGTGAGGTGATGACATCCTCAGCTTTAAGAAAGAAGACTGAGTATATGGGCCTACAGTATAAAGAGGTCAAAAAAGATTAAAAAAAATATATATCCTTTGGTATAGATATGCCACTATCATGACTGTAATACATATTTTATTAGCACAATATAATTTTGGACACATTTTTTTTTTTTTTTTATAGTAGTCACTGACGTTATGAAAAAGCAACGTACGAAGAGCCGACACTTCCCCCGGTCATACCTGATCATCCCGTTATAAAGTGGTTTTTATTCCACACATAACGCCTTGTGAGAGACTAAGGGGTGGTAAAAACGCCCCCTTTGGACTGATAAAAATGTACACCCAATGCGATATTCGTTTTTTGTTGATCATTGAATTACAACGCTATTCTGGCACGAGAAATAGATTACTCAGTAGATAGATAGATAGAAAGACGGAAGGGGGGTTGAGAGGAGGGGAAGAAGGGGAGGGGGCGGGTGTCCTATGTTTTTAGTGAATCATTAAGTTAGCAAACATTGTATGATGTGACTTTCAACGTGCAAACTATTAATCTTCAAATTAGAAACTAGTGTCAGTGGACGTCACATTACGTATATACAATCGAATCTAAGACGCTTGAAATAAGAATTCCACAATTTGTAACTTAACCATAAAAACCATCAAATTTCCGATGACTATTATTAGTTACCAATAGCACTTTAACAAAAAAGTATCAATGATGTAACCTTACTCTGGCACAGTCATTTCTCAAGATATCACGCGTGTGTTTGTATTCATTTCTTTTGTTTTATATTAATTTGTGGAGTTACGTCAAAAATGGCTAGCAATTTTTTCAAATTTTTGACTCAAAATGAAAAATGAAATAGGGGACGTTTATACGTCATCTTGTCGGATTCATGAGCACGTAGTCATAATTGTTCCCAGTAGCATGTTTACAGCTCAGAAACCCTGTTTTCAACGTGCTTGTTTTCGTAGTTATCGTATAATCCAAAATCTCTTCGACAAGCATCTTCTATTGATGCTTTTTAAAAAGAAACCTCAAGACCTACCTTTTCAATTTAAATTGTTTATTGTTTACCTGTATGTATACTTATGTACGTATATTGTTTTGTTTTGTTTATTGTTCTTATATTTTCTGTGATACTGTTGGAAACGTGATATGTACTTGTACTTTGTTGTACAGCGCCGTATTTTTTTTAGGTAGAATGAGCGCTTCATAAGAGTCTCTCTATTGTAATTATTATCATGATTATTATTATTAATAATGATACTATTATTATTATTATCATGAT
The DNA here is from genome assembly GCF_040938485.1 of Diadema antillarum. Lineage (NCBI taxonomy): Eukaryota > Metazoa > Echinodermata > Echinoidea > Diadematoida > Diadematidae > Diadema > Diadema antillarum. Next base: position 563,321 of record NW_027271223.1, read on the forward strand.
TATCATTATTATTATTATTATTATATTTCATTATAGACTCTAATGTAACAAGATTGTGATTTCAGAGTTTCTGTTTTTACAAGTCTCTGTATGGTAGTGTGTGTGCGTGTGTTCACGTGTGTTGTGTGATTACTCGCAGTACATGGGCGAAAATTTTATCAATCGATGGTCATCTTTGTGATTTTATTGTCAGAACTTAGTTTCATGTGCAAATACATCACACACACACACACACACACACACACGCACACACGCACATACTGATTATTAAGATGTATAGACATATTGTATAGACCCTAAGACAGTAGTCGATATCATAATATGGGTGCAAGACAGAGTTCATTTACGTAACTTAGCCCCCCATGGACAGTTTTTTTTTTATTCTCGTAAAGTCAGAATAGCGAGTTGCTGAACAAAACAAACCACATAAAAACGAATGACTCTCCTTTGTTTTTTGTTTACCATTAAAGGTAGATTACAAATCTTTTGATCCTTGATTTAAAAATAGAATATCGACAAACAAAGGAAAACACAATGTCGTATCAAGATACAAGGTCACAGTAGAATAAATAAACTTTAAGGTCATGGTCTATTTTTATCCATCATGTTTTCCGCATGAATCAGATTGCTTTATTTCAAAACGCTTTCAGCATAAACCATTAAAAAAACTAAGTAGAGAAACATCAACTTGAATATATTCGTGACACAATACTTTGCGGTAGTCTCCTCTCCATTCGTTTTCTGATTTTGACTAGCATTAGACACGCTCACGTCTTCCGTAACAAAACCTCGTGGAGCTCAACATAGATATTGCCACAAACTCTACGTGGGCAAGAAAATGAATTCGCTGATGTGCATGAAACACATCACAAAAACATATAAATTGTACCTCAATACTACAAAAAAACTGTATAACAAAACAACGTTCCATTATCACACGTCCCACGGAGGATGATTTAAAGTATAAAAACTACAAAAAAGAGCCTCATAGATTTGTATTTTTTGCTGTGACGTGATATACATATTTTTTTTCCTCCACTGGAAAATACAAAACCCGACTTCCACGCAGAAAAAAAAGCACCATGGGGGCTTCCCTTTGCATGAATCACGCGACTTATTGGCATCCATCGATAGCACAATACTGGCACATAACTAGAAAAATGTACACCACTTTAACAATTCTGGACAGGGATATTTTCCAATACAATAGCTCAATCTTAAGTATAGGGACGGCATCGCTATGGTAAATGCGCTTTTGGCAAAATGAATCGGTCAAGATTGTTAAGATAGGTGCAAGAACAAAATAAAAAAAAAAAAAATTACGTAGGGTAAAGGTCCCCAAGATGGAACTCCTAAATACATAATTATAATTGGCAAACGAGGAGACAGATTTAATATCAAGCAAGTATTTATTCTTTTTAAGGAGTCCTCCATGAAGGTGGGTAAAATAAAAGGGCATATCCGTAATGGATAAACGGATATAAAACCACACACAGTACTAAAACCCGATGGGGACTCGTTTCATTTGATGAATAATTCGAAATTGACAATACATTCATCCACCTGCACAATAAAAAGGCGGGCCACCATAGATGCCATTTCATTTTCTGGGGAAAGAGTGGCCTGTATGTGCAGGTTTCGACAAGATCGCATCACTTCATTACAAGACTCCAGTTTACCTTGAGCAGGTTAGCTTTTCTATCAATAAACATCGTTTATTATAATCATACCAATGTGTTTCAGATGAAGGTGGGGGGCGTGTCCCCTCAATAACATGCTTTGCGTCATTTAGGCACTATCTGGTAAAACACGCCGTGTTTCACGCAAGATACACAAACTCTATATGAAAAATGGACAACGGTACAGTGTATAGAAAATAACTCAAAAATTGCAAGTTTTCCCGTCTCGTCTGATTGTAATCGAGATACATACATACATGATACATACATACATACATACAATACTTACATACATAACTCAGCAGCACACATGGTCGCATTTCGCGCTAGTGCATCACGCCGCAAATTTTGCATACAAAAAACAATTATTTTACAGTCTCTTGAACTGGCGGCGTGATTTTGCTGAGCATGATACTCCACTCACACATACACACACGCAACCAAGGGACATATACATACAAAACGGGGAGATAAGATTACACAAGCATAGCCAACGCACAGACACAAAATACACTTGTTTCCCCAATGTCTCCCTGGCAGGAATGTGTAAACGGACAAGAAAATTGCTTTAGCAACAATTTTCAGTCGGGAGGCAAGTTTCAATTGTCTATAAAAAAAAATAATAAAAAAACACACAAAACACATCAATGTCTATCTCCTTTTTGCTTCAGTTTCAGTCCTGAATAAAGAATACATATGCAAGAGAAGCTGAAAAAAACCATTTTTCGTTCTCCAGTTCTACGGGGGACTGTTTACATTGGTGAGAAGATAGGACTCGGACAGGGGACTGAGATCGGAGCATTCCAAGGCACAAGAGTGAACTCCCGACTTGGGCAGGACGGGGCAGGTTGAAGTTGAAGGCCAGGGTCTGTTTTTTCTGGACGGCGTGCCCGTTGGACTTGTGGTCTGACTCCCGCGTACAAGGCAGGCGACACGCTCCGCGCCATTCGCTTCACCAGCAGCGGGGAGCTGCCCAAGACTCAACTGCCGTGTGGCGCCCCACCTTCTCCACGCTGGTGCACGGTGAGGGACTGGATAACGGGCTCGACGTCGAGTTCAGGTCGCAGTTGACGTTGCTGTTGACGTTTGAGTTGGCGTTGGAGTTGGAGTTGGTGGGGAAGGTATTGTTCGCATGGCCACCGTTGCCAGCGAGGCTGCAAGATGAAGACGTTGTCGTTGGTGCCCTGCTTCCGGCTGCTGATCAGCTCATTCTCATAGCGTAGCAGCTGGAGCATGAAGGCGAGGTTGGGCGAGATGACGGTGCGGACGCTGCTCACGAACTCGAAGGCTTCCTCGAGGCGGATCTGACGGACTTTCATGAGGTAGGCCAGGCAGATGGTGGCTGAGCGGCTGATCCCAGCATGGCAGTGGACCAGGACACGGCCATTATTCCTCTGGACCGACTCTCGTACAGGAGATGAAATCAAATAGGGGTGACGATTACTTTCAAATACAAATGTTATTACTAAGAGCTATGTCAAGAAAAGACCGAGAATCATGACATATTCATTAACTGTAAAAACTACTACTCATCTCACAACAAAGAAATGACAAAACAAAACAAGTAAAAACAAAACAAGTAAAAACAATACACAGAAGAAACAAAAGAAAACAATATCATTATTAAATAACTCCAACGTAGGCACTCTAGATTGCAGCAATGAATGACAGGCACCCCTTTTCAAGGCGGATATCTTATCTCCGACTCTATGGCCCGTTTTAACCACCGTCTCAGTAAACTTACCGATGAAGTTTGTCGCCTCTTCGAACCATGGCAAGAGATCGGCATCCGTGCTGTCGTCCACGGGAATCTGCATGTACCTGAAGCAGGTGGGGAAGTAGTTGGGTAGTCTGGACACGTTGAGCACGGCTGTGATGCCGTGTTCCTCGAGCACGGAAAGCCGGGAAGCGTGGAAGTTGCTGCCCAAGTAGAGATGTGGAAGTAAGGGCACCAGCCCATTGCACTCGTACGCGGGTCCGGCGGGGACAGTCTGGCATCCACTAGGCACCGGCAGCGCGGGAGTGTGCGGGCTGGGCGTGAGCGAGGCCTTGTAGTCGAAATCCTGGTTGACGTTGATGCACTTCAGGTTCGGCAGAGACAGCGCTGGTCCTCGCCGGAGCAGCGGCGGCCGAGGGCTGCGCGGCGATGTTGTGGCAGACGGAGTCTTGCAGTTGCGGGACTCGGTGAGTTTGAGCACTGGAGGTGGTGAGCGCTTGACGGGGGCAGCTGGTGGCGACTGCATAGCGGAGGACGAGGGATTTGGTGGAGTGACACAGAGCGTAGGACAGTCCAGAGAAAACTGGTTGAAGCCACCTTTCGAGGAACAGAGAAAAAGAAAAAACGGGTGAAAATGCAGGTGGAAATTAGGGGGAAATCATATTAACATGAAGTAGTTTGTGAGAGACTGCAAGGTTGCTATTTTTCTGATAAATCATCTGAACAATGCATACACAAACTAGATATACTGAGAATCGTGGTTTGAGTTCGGGCTATGACATAGTAAAGATAAATGATATGATCTGCTGTCAAAATCACTTTTTGAATATCTGCTTCAAGAATAGAAATGCCGTATAAACCTGATCACCTTATGCGCGTTTGTACTTCATATATCTACAAAACCAGAAAATCGATATATACCTGCAAGAGTACACGAAGGCATATCACTGGCGGAGAAAGTCATTTATTGTACAAAGATATATATCCCGAGTAGTCAGTTAGACAGAGCGTGAACGAGAATCCAATCGCTGCAGATCTTTCAGTAGTATGGAAAGAAGCCAGTAATCCGATCAAGGTAATGTATGGCAAAGTAGGCACGAGCCCATAACAAGCAGCAATATAATAGTGGTAGACAATGCGGTAACACAGATGCACTTGAGCGGGAAGCAGTACTCAAGTACAGAGTACTTCCAGTGGGACACCCAAAACATCTGAATGCGAAAGAATCTAATTAGACCTCGTCGATAAACAGCCCGGTATTTATACGTCGCTGGCACGCACGCCTGTCATTCAGAGCGCTGGATCCGCGCGCCCGGAAGTTCATTCATTGTTTGTACAGCCTCCCCATGCATACACACGGTGCGAGCGAAGGCAGCTGCGCGCACAAACTGCTGCAAAGGCAAGCAATACTGGAGTGTACAGTCATATCCAATGACAAATACTAGTACACTAGTACTAGTATTACGTCTGGGTAAGCCCCGATAACGCATTTCGCAAACACATAACATACAAATATGTTGTTCATGACCAAGCATACGCATACACAATATCGCGGCACCTTTTACCGACCCGAGTCCACTACAGCTATGGATATGTAAAATCAAGAATGTACACGCAAGGACTTGATAACTCCTTGGTACACGCTATATGATATTTTCTTCAGCGTTTGATCTAGGAGGAATATGTATATATCTACTAACTATTATAATACACAACCTTATCAGTACATGCTTATCATACATGCAGTCGCATGCTAACTGACAGATTTGATAGTACACTGGCAGGAAGTGGTGACGAATCAAAGCAGACGGAAAACAGACTCTCTCTGAGATTGACATATCCTCTCGGAATTTCCCAAATGGAGAGTTAGCTTTGCACCCGAAGGAAGCTTATCATGGCGAGGTGACGGTCTTCATCCCCGCGGTATTTCGATGGAAGTCACAAAATATCACACCTGAACAGTCTGTTGTAGGCCTCGACAGCAAACAGTCGTTAATACAGGCATAGACTTGTTGTTAACCCTTCTAGTGCTGGACTGCAATCCAGCTACCGATTGTACATTATGCACATTTTCACTGAACAAAGTTCATGTGCGAACTGTATTGAAACTGTTGGGGTATAAGGAACTTTTTCCTCGGTTATACATCACTGAGAGTTCACATGATGAACGAGCGTACTTCTTTGTCTATAATGTGTAAATGACGTTACTAAAATGAGCCCTCTTGAATTGCTTAGTATGGCATCGTCTTTGCACGACGATTATACAGTACATAGGCCTACTTAATGATGTGGTATCGGCTTAATAATCAGACATGTGATGCGCTGTAATCAATGTCGTGTGGTTTTCATGCATAAGTGCCGTTTACTTGGTAATTCAGGAGGGTGGATACCCCCGTATATGCACTTGTTGCAACTCGGGTTGCTTGGCATTATGGTTCAAATCATTGGGAATGATTAATAGCAATGTCCGCAGATTTGTTCTGGTCATTTTGACACGTGAAGGACCAAGTCATTGCGAAAGCGCTAAAGTCTAGTCATACGATGTAGGTGTAGGGCCTATATTCGTGGCAGTTGAAGGAAACAGTTTCGCTTTAAAATGAAATGTTGTGTCATCAGTACAACCTCGCACACGCCACCATGTCAGATGAATCAAAGAGTACAGGGATTCTACAAATAAAGAAACGGAAGTGATTTACAGAATGGAATCTCAAATTGAAAATATTGCGCTCAAGACAAAGTTCCCGGATCTCTACAGCTGAGGGATTAACGGGCTCTTCCGTCACTACTATACCTCTCAGGTTAATCGTGTTTGTAAACAATTTAAGAGAAATAAGGACAGCTGGTTTGCCTTCCTTTTATACTCTTCTTAAGAAATTCATGCAAGCTAAAAGCGGTGTAGTTATTGTCTTTTGTTATGCACAAAAATGTCAAAATCACATATACTGTATATGGCAAAATCACTGCATTGAATGGATATAGGACTATTAAGGCAGTCCGAAGACATGGCTGCACTCATGAAAAGGATGGCGACGCGAATGTAAGTGAAAATCCACTCAGTTTACTGTGACACATAGGAATAGGACTGGAATGGATTGAAAACGGATAACATTGAAATTTACGGAATTTTATGGTTTTTCGATGTGTTTCCCAGAACAATGACATTTTTCCATACAGAGAATCAGATACAAAGTTATCTGTATGATACTGTATGTCTTAGTCACAGTCGAATATGCAAATTAGACGAGGATGTGCACGATGTCACTACCTCATCAGTCTTCATTCTCTCCTCTATAGATCACATCTTAATAATGTTTACTCCTGTACATTAATTCAATAAGATAAAAACTTGTCATACTCATAGCGAGTTATTTTCCAAAAGATGTACCGATTTTTATCGATTAATTTGACGAAGCAATAGGTAGATAATGTTGAGTTGACATAGAAGTGACTAATCATAATCATGTTCTTGTAAACTTCAGGGTTATTAACATTTTGTACGTTTAGTTTGTTTGTTTGTTTGCTTCTTTTTTTTTTGCTGCATATTTCAAGTGATGTTTTGTTGAAAAGACGAGACGATCTCTCACTTTTTTTTTCAGTTGCGCTGTGTATAAGGCACTTATTCACGTGCGTGCTTATTAGCTAATGGTTTAGATTTTGGCGCGTAAAAATAACACTCCGCGGGAAGTGATAAATCGGGACACAATATCCTAATTTCCCTTGGCTGAGCCGAAACTGAAGCTCCCAGCTTCCCGCGTTGCAAGTCCCTGTCATCCTATGTTGCTCTTCGGTCCTGCGGAAACTCTCACCCCGTGTCAAAATGGAGCTGTAACTCATGCTGTATGAATATTTTATGCATGTGTGTCTGTGTGTATATTGTGTTTATTGTATACATATTATGTTGTGCGTGTGTGTGCGTGTGTGTGATGCTCCCGCGCAAACGGAGAATATCATTACCACGATTATCCCCTCGGATAGGCAGTTAAGTAGCGAGGAAAGGAACCCATTATTAGCATTACGAGTCTGGAAGTGAAGTAATAACAGCTGCGGACATGTCACTCCTTCTTGTTAGGGGGGGGGGGTGGGTAGAGAGAGAAAAAAAAGAGAGCTGTATCCGTAGTCTTCAACATTCTTGTTCCCCTATCACATCAGAATACTAGTGCTGTATACACTGAAGAGAAGCGATGATTAATTCTGTCCGTTACTAATCATAGCCAATGAATTCGACCTTGTCGGATAATTATCATGTCCACGTGGAAACGATTCGTACTGATATTCATGACCAAACATTACTTTACTCAAACTGCGAAACGGATGTAGGTAAGTAGAAAAAATTATGTGAGTTGTACAAGATGCACCATTGATGTTTGGCGATACAATGTATATATGGTCACGACTTGTGCGATTATACTTATTGATGGAGATGAAGAGATCGAGATGTAGGCCTATATTTTTGATAGAGACACAGAGCGAGTTAGATGTAGGGAGGGCAAGGGATGGATTTATAGCTACCGATACTGTGCACACTCTCTCACATACGATCACGCTCCCAATACACATTCAAACACGAGTAAAGGACTGGTGAACTTCATACTCATACATAATTCACATCAGTCCCTACAATGTAGTTTCTCATGTTAAGAACGGAAATAGGGGAGAGAGTAGAATAGACACAACGCGTTCTATCCTACACACAAACAAAAACAAAGTATGTGGATACGCGGTTAATCGATATTGACTCGGACAAATCAAATGACCCTTTCTCACACGTCACACGGAATAGAATTCACAGACATCCTTGACCAGACGAAATTGACCCGAGCGACGCGCACATTCCAGCCTTTCTCTCCTCTAACCCTTTACAACAAATCTCCGTAAAGATGTTGAAGGGCAAGCGTAGGGAAGAGATAGATGAGGGGAAAAACGTACAATATATTTTCACACGACCTTTGGGGTATGTTTTTCTCCCGTCAGATACGGAAAGAGTATATAGCATGAATTCAAAGAGCGTTTTGCCTGTATTTACCGGTCAGCAACCTTGACCGCAAAAAGCATGCATAGCCGCTGTTTGGGTCAGTTGCGGCGTTTGAACCGAATATGGAAGAACTCTGCATGACTTATGTTGGCGTGCATTCCATGGCGGTTAATACAGTTCCCTTCATATCCGTCAGTTCAAATGGCAGGCCTGACAACGTGACTACATGATAGTGGGTTTTGTTTTGTTTTGTTTTGTTTTTTCATATGGTAGAAGAACTCAAGAAACTACGCAGGCCTACGCCTATTTTATCTTATTCTATTTTAGAAAATCACATGACTTTAACACATAAAGACGACTCCGACGTCCAAACTAAATTTGTGTACACAAGGTTTATACTTCTGGTACTTCACGTGTTATATTGTTCATGAACTGAGCAGATGTGTTTTTGTTGTCCTTGTTTTTTTTTTTGAAATCTCATTGCAATAACCTTCCCAAGACAACTCATTTTTTTACATGGCGTAATTAGCAGAATGAAAACATAAGAGTGCCTGTACATTCTGCACTCCGTTTGGAGTGGGTGTGTTTATTTATCCCGGTTTCTATGTTTACAATTATCACGTGAGTAATCCCTTTGAGAGAGGCATGAGAGTAGTACAAATCAAAAAATATTGCAGCAACATGACATGGTATTGTGAAAGCATGTGCTGTCGTTAGTCTTTCTTCTTCTATTCTTTTTTTTTCCAACATCTGTATGGGTCTATACAGTTATGTACTGAGTAGTTCACATAAGCCATTGGGCCTGTGTGTACAATTAATACACTGTAGGCCGCTAAAACACGGGGCAGTATAACGGAATTGATAGTAACAAACGTTTATTTTTAATGTATGAAATGTCCCCAGTGTTGTGTATATCATGTACCAACATCTATACAGTATAATAACATATACATGTACTTTCGTTGTCCAAGGAGGTAGTATACTATATACATGTAGGCTTGCAATTGGGATGTCAAGATTGCGTAAAGATCGAATATGTTCAACAGGACAGCGAATGACTGCTTTGATTCCATGGTATGTCTTTCACATTGCATGTACGTTCATGTGAAAACTATATCCATGGGGCGTTTCGACGAAAATTACATTCCTTGCGCTAAATGAAGCATTATCGTTTTTTCACACCTTCTCATACCTCCGCACAACCCAAAAGAAATTCTAATACATGTATAAATCTCATTTTCCGCGTACAGTATAACCTTCCACTAGTCTTCTCCGAATAGAATACGAATATTAGAGATGTCTCGCGAGAACAATATTTATTTCATTTTATACAATTGCCATTCAGATGTGTCTTTCCTGATGGAACAAAAATTGTGAGCCAAATTGTTGCCCAGTGGACTGCAGATTCCTTAACTAGATTAAACATCGCTTGTCAAGGCGCAAATACACGATGACACTTATTGCACTTATGTGTATTGCACTATATACAAAAAAAAAAAAAAAAAATAGAATGGTGTTGCTACTTCAACCTACGCATCGATTCACGAGGAGGCACGACGATGTCACACATGCAACAACCGGAAATTAGCTTTTCGCACGGGGATGCGAGAAGGGCAGAATCGACACCGCCCTCGATCGTTACGCACAAACTGTAATTGGCGCTCCAAGCTTCATTGAGCGAACAAGGTAATGATGAGCCGCGGGAAATTAATGAGCTTAGACCACGATGACCGTTGTTTTCCATGAAAGACAAAACAAAACAAAACAAAACCCAACAACAAAAAAGCAAAACTACTAAACAAAACACAACTGCATCCTACGAGGGACCCATCTTAACTCTACCCGTGGGTGTCTTCCATGAACCAAAATCTTCATTATATACAAGGAGCCATTAATTTAAAAGACATTTGTAGGAACATTTTTCGAAGAATCAGCTACAAGCTGTACATACAAAAATACAAACAAACACAGCAAAACAAACAGAAAGTTCCATATCAGGGACATGAACTGAAACAAAATAGTAGGCCTACATAAAAAGCCTCGCTATATTTGCAACTAGAATACTACAATGTATATAAATTATAAAAAGTTTGATGATAAAGACACCCGTACAGTAATTACAATGAATCCTTCCGGACCGTATCCGTAGGCAGTATAAATATACTTACTACAACACTTGTATGGATATCAAAATTACCTGGAACACATGGTAATGTATAATACAGTGGACTCCCGTTATAACGAAGTCCTCGGGACCGGCAATTTTCTTTCGTTATATCGAAATTTCGTTACAACCGAACAAATAAACAATGAAAACACGTTAAGTGGATAATGTTGCGGCCTGAATTTTTACTTCGTTGTAACCGGAATTTCGTTATCACGCGTTCGTTATAACGGAGTGCACTGTAGCAATAATCGTAAATAATAACATCAAATAACAATATTAAACTAACCCCAATCGTTGGCTGTCAGAATACTGTTATTCAACTCGTTGCGAGACATTTGCTTAGTGTCGTTACTACACCTGTATACGCGACAAGACATGCGATGGTCCTTTCGATAAAAACAACAACAACAACAACAACAACAACAACAACAACAACAAAGCAACAAAAAACTAACACAAACTCAGTTTTTCAAGTCGAAGAGTCCTTCGTTGGAATGAGAGCAGATTTCCCCCACACTTGTTTAGTGCCCCCATCCTCATCCCGGAAAGGGTAAAAGGGACTGGGATAGGCCTACATAAAAAACGCATAATTTCCGGTGAACATAATACAGTATGCTTCATATCCTACGAAGATATCTGGCAGGGTGATTTATTGCACACCGACGAGCATATACAGGTACCTTGATGAATGCACGCCGTTGTTTATTACTTCCTCACAACCATTTTTTTTTTCATTGAACAATCGATTATTCATGCCACAGCTGATGTGCACATGCTCAGTATGACTATGGAGCTATTGCCAGAGCTGTAGCTCATGGTATACCGTTCCTCATGGGAGCAGGGTGATATTCACGAAGAGGCTGTATGGAATTTACATCATTTTACATTAGTAGCAAGAAGACAAATGCATACACACTCACACACACACACACACACACACACACACACACACACGCAGAGAGAGAGAGAGAGAGAGAAAGAGAAAGGGGGGGGGGGAGGGAGAACCAATACTCGTTTGGATAATTATAATCAACGTCTCACTGTGTACACTATTATGAGTGCACTGTACAAAATCAATGTAGGCTCTGCCAATTTCTATAACGCAATTTTCTAAGAAGAAAAGATTTATGTTGTCTTTACCATACGGGTTGCCTTTTATCATGGCCTGTTTTCCACCTTTCCCACCCTCTGCCCTTTCCTGACACAATACATATATATGTGTATAGGGGGCCTACTGCATACACAATAGGTAGGCCCTACTAATCGTAATACATACAATGTATATTTGAAGGACCGTACGTAGTAAATGTTGTATAATGTAAGTACTAGAATCATCAACTGCTAAAGTGAAGCTGATATATTCCATCACTTGGTAATCCCTGTGCGCTATTGATATTCATTGTAGCGCTCAATCACTTATGAAAACATCTCACCCTCCCCGCCCCCTCCCCATTCGTGGATCTGCAGTAGTAAACCTTGGAACACGTTTTCACCTGCTCTACAAATTACGCACAAGATTGTACTGCTAAAAACAGTTCGGCTTTCTCCATCACTATCGTCATGGAGGAAATCATCATGACAAATGCTAGGATCTCTGACACAAGGAGTGGGGTGCAAGTGAAAGAAATACATTATTTCGAAATAAAAAAGGTCAATGTACTTCTAGAAACTTACAGTAGCCAGCAGTTGGTGACCCTTAGCTTGTTAAGTACAATTGTATACATACAATACAAATGTAACTGTACATACATGTACATCGTATCCATATTTCTCAGAATATCTGCATACATATCACAGTATCTTTCCAGCTAACTGGACGCATGTTATAGATTTCTAGTACATGTATTCGTCGTATACAGATACACATGTTGACTAAGTGATAACCGTGAGAACACAAATTTATGAACAAGCAAGGCAATGCATGTAGGCCTACATGTAACCTGACCAAGATCAACTAATTCACGTACACCGACATATTACATTGTAATAATGTACTAGCATTAGACACTCAAATTTGATAAGCCATTGTGTACAATGTATACATAGAATGAGTGACCCAGCACTGTACTCGTCACTACATAGTAGGCCCTAGAAAGTAGGCCCCGTCTCCTTGGTTAGACCAAAGATGTGTGACCCCCTTGTCGGTCAGGTACATCAAACGATGTACTAGAGACAGCACTCACTTCCGGTCAAATTGATTTCTGTAATTTTGTGTGATTAATTTTGGAAAACCGGACAGGTCCTATAACTATGTAAATGTACATGGTTATAAAAAAACGGTGTACAATGTAAGTAGAATGAAAAAAAAAAGAGAAAAGGATAAAACATATAGGAGATACGTATTTGACCTACAATATGAGGGAGAGGGAAATTGAGAAAAAAAAAATATTGTGCCACGCCACTGTGACTAACATAAAAACGAGTAAAGACGATATTGAGAATTCATTTCCGCACGACGAAAAGGAGAGACGCATAATAATGTTGGCCATATGCTCTCCCTCGACTCTGCGGGAACCAGTAAATGGCACACGCGACTAGCTGGGGCACGTGGTTCGAAAACCAGCCAGCAAGAGTTATTAATGCATTTTTCAGATAATTTCTTCAGCTGCCTTCGCCGCATTATACAGGCATACGGTGCACGAAAGCTTCCGGTATGCGTAAACAAGCTCAGCTGGAAAGGGGTCAATAGAGGACGTACACTACATATTCCAGCATGCGACTGTAGTAATCCGCGGACTTGCATCAATCGCTCCTACAGCGGAGGTACATTCTCTCTCCGACAACGGCAATTTCATTATACAATATTGGGAACGTCGACAGATGCGCATAATTATTAGGAGGGCGGCTGACTACAAAGTCATTGTTTAATGCTATAATACAATAATGCCGTGTAACGTAAGGTCCTACAGATTGCATTATATTTTGTTCTCATTCTTGTGAAGGAGCGCTCGAATGTACAGACTTAGATTTTGATTGCAAATGGGGGGGGGGGTGCTGATGACTGTCCGTTGTAGATCAATAAAGCAAACTCGTATGCAAACATCAGCAACATGCGGCAGCTCTTTGAAAAACACTTGTTTGAAATGCAGTAAACAGTTTGATATTATATCTTTATATACATATAAAAAATGTACTACAATTTGTACAAGACTCGAAGATGGAAAAATACACTATGGTCATAATGGTGTAACTCATCCTCAAAAAAAGTTTCCTGGGTTTGATGACGATGTGGTGTATATGAAGCAGCTCAACAAAAAAGGCCACGGTGAGCCTATTGTAACTGGCCCCCTATCCTTGGTACTTGGTAGTGATCCTCCAAAAGACCCCAAGCGGAGCTGAAGTGGCACCTGATGCACTTGTCATGCGGATGCGCAGTTTAAGTATCGACTCCATACACCTGTACATTGTAGTACTAGTAATACAGTGTTGTGCTACTATACTGTTACATGAGTCACGCTGCAACATATCGGATACTCACATCTACTATGACAGTATATGTATTACCTGAATCTGGAATCAAAGAAGCTCTTAAGAGCATCAAGCATTGGATGTCAAGCCAAAATATCATAAGCGCACGCAGCTGCAGTGTGTTTCACCTTCAGGAGGAAGAGGGTGCAAGATGTACAATGTATTTATATGAGAATGCCATCAGGCTTTGCTGGTGATGATGTCAAGAAGCCGGCTTTGATGAAGGGTATCCATAAAAGGGCTATTTTTATGGAGTAGCCCCATGGTCACACGAAGGGAGATTTTCAATACCGGGTACTCATCGCTTTTGAAAAGGGATCTTTGGAGGCTTGGACTCGAGGCCGCGAACACGTCGACAGGAGTGCAGTGGGCGGAGCAACCTCGTCTCCAGGCTACGTTACGTTACACGTGTGTATACGTACTAGTACTTCTTCATCTTCTAAATTATACAGCATTCCCGTTCAATCATGGTGTCCAATTCAGCCCGGCAGCACCATTCATTCATTAGCACTTTTGGGCTATGATATGGAATATGGACCCACAAGACAGTCACTGCCACATGATGGTCAATATCTACAACAATACTGTTCAATACTGCAAGTACATGTAGGAAATGAAGTGTACAACAAATTCAAGGCACAATATCCCTCTCTAAATTTGCCATGAAAACACAGGAATTATTTGACCTCCTTTTGAACTATTGCATACTGGAGCACCAGTAAAGAGGAGGCGGATGACGTGTGGATGTTGAATCAGCTGCTGTACGAAGACACTCGTTTGTTTGTTTGTTTTGATTTGATGACACATTGGGTTCTCTTGCTCTTCTACTGAAATTATTAAAGTCTATGAAGTTTAATAGTAATAGAGTACAGATGTACTTATTACAGACGTTTCACATTAAAACCATAAAGAATAGACTAGTTTTCCGCATGTAATCTCTGTCATTTACATAAATCAGTACATCTCTTCATTACTCTGCCTTGAGCTGCCAATGTGTACGCATGCCCACACAAATAATTTACCTCCTGTCTCTACCACCACTTGTTTGAGTTTGGAAGATGTTCCTATAGTATTATTACAGATACAACTCTCCAAAAGTAGACAGTACATACACATAAATCAGATTCTAAAAAAGATGAAAAAACTCGTGACATTGACCCAGAAATACAGGACTTTTTGACGTGTATCGGATCACTGCAGAAAGTCGCCCCAAAGCCAGGTCGGTCTAGGGACCATAGTAGCTATTTAGTAGATATTATCTACTACTACTAGATGTAGCTACTGAGTATTTACTTTATAAACTAATACTATAGGCCTAGTTTCTATATACGAAACGAAACGTTAGATAGACCAGAGTTTATTATCTATCTGTTAGAAGTTTTCTCGCCGCAACCTACCCCATGCACAATGACATAGAAACCTACTGAGTTTTTTTGCTAGAGCCTACAAGTAGGGACAGGGTCTAGTATAGTGTCTAGACTCTAATATTTTTTTTAATATAACTATACAGGGAAAAAATAGAAAAACTTACCAACGAGAAAGTAAGTCTTGGTGGAAAGTTGGAGGAAAGGTCCTTGAAAGAGTGTCTCAAGCACCCAACTAATGTTAGCCTGGTTTTCTGTCTTAGAAACGACTGTCGAATCGTCGTCGTACACCACCACGGCTTCATAAAACCCAGCGAGCAGGCGGTTCCTAGCTTCGCCGCACGGGACCAGGTGGTCCAGTGGCAGAGGCCCGTTGGAGCGTCGCTTCAGCAGCAGTGGACAATGAACATTGCATGCGTTGACGATATGACGACTATTGTAGCACAAAAATGACCTACAGTCCAGAATCAGAACCCTGAATTCCTCCGTGCACAGCCATGATTTGAGTTGTGACCCTATGACAGGCTGTACGCAGATGGAAACAGTCATATTGGAATGATGTCCAAATGAATAAAATCTGCGGTTATCTCTCTCTGTCGCGAGGAGATGCGATGTTTCGTGTACTCACAAATCGAAGTCTATTAAACGTGTTAGGCACTTTGCTCTCTGTAGCTCCCGCAGACCAAACGTGGTTGATGAACAGCTGCGGCTAGCAACGGAAAGACTCTGTGCAAAGAATAATTTGAACGCGCCTTTGGAGTGTCTACATGAACAAGATGAACGGAGAAACGCTTTCCTCCTCAGCGCGCCGTACAATAAACTGTCTCTAACACGATTCCATGTGACATGGTTGTTACGTTTCCTGCTGCATTATGACAGATGACTGAACTGAAGTGGTAAATTACCAAGGCCACAGGACGCTCCAGTACCTCTCGGAAAACCGCAAAATTAATTCAACACGCCTCGCACTAATACGGACAACCACGGGCCCATTAAATTCAGACACAACAAAACACGGACGGAACACGAAGCGTACGTACAAACAACGCGGCGATGCCGTGTCCCTATTGTCCCGATTGACAATAATGGCGGAAAGGATCCTTTGATATCACGCTGTTGCTAAAATAGTTATACCAACTTTTCGTTTAAGCTTGATTTCTAGCCTCAATACTTTTACTATGCCACTATTACATGAATTTGAATGTCTCTATTCGATGAGATATGCCAAGTGCTCAGTGAAAAATTGGTCAGAAGCAAGGAGCATAAAATTTCATTCATAAAATTAAGTGACACGATCACATCAAGATTTGCATAAAATTCATCCGCGTGTGTGAATGAAATAAGTGACGTCGCGTATACGTCATGCTGGTATGTCCAACAGAGCGTGAAAGGGGATCCACAATGACAAAGGTGCATTCAAGGAGGTGGGAAAGAGTTTTCAAAGCAGAATATTGTTCAGCCGAGGCTGAAATGATTCCAAAGATTGTATGGGGTCCTTACTTCTATCGACACTGTGGGCTTTGAATATCCCGTACTGACCTTACTACAATGCTATGGACCGTCGCAGATACGAAGATACTGCTGCTTTTAAAAATCGGTATAGATCAATGATAACTAACTAAAAGTTAATAAATATTTACTCATATTCATCAGAAATGTCAAAAGTCAGATAACAAATCTGTGTAAGATAAGATACTTTTAGACAACAATACAGACGTACTTAAAGATAAAAATCGCTTTTGAATGATTATCGTCTAATGAATGGAAGTCAAGTTATCCATAAACGAATTAGCAAAGAAAAAAAAAATCA
Organism: Diadema antillarum; assembly: GCF_040938485.1. Classification (NCBI taxonomy): domain Eukaryota; kingdom Metazoa; phylum Echinodermata; class Echinoidea; order Diadematoida; family Diadematidae; genus Diadema; species Diadema antillarum. The sequence continues at coordinate 580,498 of NW_027271223.1, forward strand.
AAATCAAAACATACACAACCAAACAAACAAAATTGATAGTATTGATTATAATGATGACATAGTAGTAGTAGTAGTAGTAGTAGCAGTAGTAGTAGCTATAATACTAATAATAATAATCATAATCACAATCATAATCATAATCATGATTATAATAATGATAATAAAATAGTTATTGTGAATTAAAGTTATAATGTTGATGAAAATGATTAGGATGATAAAAAATAATAATCATAAGTAGTATTAGTCATAATATCTGCAGTCCAAAAGAAAGAGAGTAAATTTATCTACTTAGTCTCTCACTGTTTATCTGAAACACACTGTATCTTGTCCCTAAACAATGGGTCATTCGTTCGTAACTTCCCTGCTTGACGCTGCTAACCGATCAATGTAATATTCAGTGTCGCTTTAACATGCCCTTGATTTACGTGAATATACATTCATCTCATTACCTGACATTTTCTTCATCAAAGGGACGTGGAACAGATAGTAGGACCCTATAATGGGAATGCCAGTTGAATGGGTTTTTGACACAGACAATTAAAAAGAACAGAATTATTGTGAAACACTCTATGGTCAATCATGTAAACACATCTTAATTCGTTCACATTATTCAGAGTGTGATGCAACTAACCATTTGCTTTCCCAAGGACCAGCAATTTAACTCCTTTTGAAATTCTGCTATCAGTGAGAAATGTTAATAAAGATAATGCACTTCATCATATCGTTGACAAAAAGGTAGTTGAAGCAGCCCGACAAACAATCACGTATAAGGAAAACAACCAACATAACTTTGCCAAGGCCGAAACAAAGTGTTGTGTTGATCTATACAACATTCACAGAATAGTTCAGGAATATTTAGAATCGCCCTCAGCACAGCTGGTGTCTCAAACACCGTGCAATTTACAAATATAGCACAAAAATTATGATGCAATATTTGGTATCCTGGGGTATCCTGCCTATGAAAATTCGCCATTTTGTTGAATTATATTCTTTTTTTCTGCGCTGTACTCTATGGGTTACCCAAAAAAAAGTTTAAAAATGATTTTTAGTTTCATTATACACAAAAATGTTTTCTTGTTCGTGATTATGCAACAATTAATGCATGCAAATAATATATATATATATTATTTTTTTTCTTTTTTTTAATGCCCTGCGTTGTAATGTTCACTGTTTAAAAGTTGACATGCATGGAAGGAAAATCGGCATAGGGATCGTTATCGTCGTGCCGATTTATGCCGGCGCTGATGATGAGAAAATGATTGCCATGACAACATTATCCAACTGTATGACAATGGACACGAGATGGTATACTACACAACGCTGTACCCCGGGTTACGACGGTACGCCGGTGTACGACACGCCGAATCATAATAACAAACTTACAGTAACTGCGAATTCCTTGGCATTCGAGCGTACCAGTAATTCTGCATCGTTTTCACCCGGCAGCATGTTTTCAGGATATTCCAATCAATCCAGTCAATAATAATCGAGATGTAATATAGCAGGACATAAAATGGCTGGCAGTATTTGTCTATCACTACATCCCGGGAAAAAAAATAACATACAGAAATAAACAGGTAAACATAATGGCTTGCATTCATTATCGCTTTCTTTGTTATGATGATCACAATCACTATTATTGTCCTCATGTTTATCATCGTTGTCATTTTCATCATTGTTATAATCTTATCATTATCATCATCATCATGACCATCATCATAACTTTTTCATCATAATTATTTTTTTCAACAATATGTAAATATATACATAATCTGTCATTATACGAGCAAAATGTATCGTGATATGAAGTCGAATCAATCGAATAGCTCGTTGCGTGCACTACTGAACGAAATTGTTCTCATGGTTAATCATATAGCTACTGGAAGAATGTGACGATGACTGTATGGAAATGTTTAAAAAAAAAGAAAAAAAAAAGAGACATGCTAGCTTCGCTGGGTTGATATAATAAAAGCTTGAGTCGGAGGCCTTGATGTATACACAGTTTAGACGCTGCACATCAGTCGGACAGAAGCACGTGCCCGCGCGAGCATCAACAAAACCTTCCTTGTGCGACCATCCCCAATATACCATGATACCGTCGCGTCGCCACCACGACCACTGCCAAAGTCACCATCACCCATGTTCATCACCAACTACAACCACCACCACCACAATTTCCACGATGATCATCACCAAAGATCAGTATACCTGTGCCAGGATTTCCCATGCATGATGCACCAATGAGGGAATGCGCGACTGCTCGGTGTGGAGGCACAAACCCCTGTCTATTGTAAAGGAGTCTGTGCCAAAGCAGCTCTTTCATATTCCTATACTGGATAGCTGCTCCCAACTTTACCTGCCATTTTCTAGGCAGCTTCATAGCAGTCTCACACGAATGGGAAAAGGAGAAAGATAACAGCAACGGATCGTTTTGGTTGAGGAAGTACTCTTTAGATCCCGAGGGGATGATTTTTAGAATTAATATGGCAAAGTCCTTTGACTGGTATGCAAAACGACTGTACAGATGCTCATCACATTTAGAATGATTTTTATATTTGCATCACCAAGCAAACCAATAAAAAATAAAAACAGGCACTAAGAATAATCAAGGAGGTTTGAGAAATGGAGTTCCAACTGGCTGTTAAACATTCAAACAGCTGTCAGTTTTCTTTGGACGTACAAAAGAATTCCACAAGTGCATTTGATGATCGGGGTTCGATGCCGCCGTCTGTCCGAGCACAGAGATGATTCATTTTGAACGCTAACATAATATCGGCTATACTTTGTTTGTTTTTGTATTAAAAAGAAATAAATTTCAGCTTATGATAATGCATATGAAAAAGAAATTAACTCCTGTCCAGGATTATGTCAAAAAGCGTAGATCTGAGTCGTATGTTTTGAAAATATTTGAGCTGCACCCTTTAATATTGGAAAGTCGATTTTATCATCTTTCCGATCACTTCCGACAAATGAGAATGATATGGTTTAATCTTTAAGTGTAGTTCTGTATTGATTTATATGTGAGATTAGTGGACAGCGAAAAGTAATTACCATCATATCTTCCATTGAGAGTGACGAGTCATGATGCAATGCCACCTGAATCAATTGTCTTCCTATCTGTGGGGCAGCTCCAGTTTAGCACATACTTCAAATATTTCTTAGTGGCGGCATCAAACATGGCATCAAAGGGAATAACACTGTTGTTACTCCATCTCTTGAAACTCCTTGGAATAAACTGACGACAAAAGAAAATTAAAAAAAAAGAAAAATTTTCATGGAGAAAGCTTTCCCGAGGCTTTCCCGAGGGTTGTCTGACGTGTATATAGCAACATGCAATGTACATGCACCTCCCCCCATGAATTGAAATGCAATTGGAGTATGTTCATCCTTGGATGGAATAATTTGTTAAAGTAGAATGAAACCCAAATATTGAATTGTGGGAGATGCAGAAGATGCAGCAACGTTTGAACGTTTGAGAATATTCGGATAAGCCTTTCAAAGTTATGCATTTTTGAAGTTTTAGTGCAACCATCGCTGGATGAGAATACTACAATACTTTTATGACATCATGTATAGATGGACAACGAGTTTATAAAGAACTAGAAATGTCGCTATGGCGACTGATGCCTCCGCCATAATACATGATTCTCCCAACAGGTGTATAGTATAGTGTCTTCACAGTGTGAGATAACAGTTTCACATAAATGGCAAAATATTGAAATGACAGGTTTGTCAGAAATATCTTGAATGTTCACTTTCCTTGAACTACGTTTGCTATAATTGTCTATTAAAGAGTGCAGGTACACGTATTTGAGGAATTGAGGATTTTTACTTGACCTTCTAACCCTTTTATAAGTTTATGCATTGAGTAATTTTCAAGGTATAAAGAAAGAGTGTAATTACAGTATAAAATAGATTTTTTTTTTTGCATTTAAACCTGGCCTTGACCTTTAACCTTTGACCTTTGACCTTCTGGCAGGAAATTTCCAAGAGAATCTCCATTAGGTAATAAATGTATATCAAGTTTTAAAAATAAAAATGCAAGCATTGCATGTACTAGTATATGAGGGAAATAGTAAAATTTTGATGAGTTGACCTTGAACTTTGACCCCTGACTATTGACCCATGACCCCTAAATTCCCTAGATAATCCCTGCCAGTCAGTACATTTGTATGTACCAAGTCCCACGAAGATACATTGAACCATTTGTGAGAAAAGTGAAATTGTAACATTTTCACCTAATCTTTGACCTTTTGACCTTTGACCTTATGACATGAAACTCTCTCTTGAGAATCTCTATGCAGTAGTATATGTCTACACTAAGTGTCAAGAAAATACCTCTGGGCATTGCATGGATATGGGGAAATAGCAACATTTTTAGCATTTGACCTTGACCTTTTGACCTTTGACCTCTTGCCAGTGTCACTTAAATCTACTCAACTAACTGCCGTATCATACATCATCCTTGGACCAAGTTTGGTGAAGCTGCTTCATCCAGTTTTGAGTTATCACGTAAAAAGATAAATTTTAGGATTTGACCTTGATCTTTAACCTTTGACCTCTGTCCGATTTCACTCAAAAATTAGTCAAGTAATTGTCCCACCATGCATCATCCTTGGACAAAGTTTGGTGAAATTTGCTTGATCCAGTCTTGAGTTATCGCGTAAACAGATACAATTTCATGATTTGACCTTGACCTTTGACCTTTGGCCGATTTCACCCAAAATCTAATCAAGTAATTGCCCCATCATACTTTATACTTGGACCAAGTTTGGTAAAATTCCAGTCAATATTACTCAAGTTATCGCGTAAACGAATGCGGACGGACGTACGGACGTACGGACGGACGGACAACCCGAAAACATAATGCCTCCGGCACCACTTCGTGGCGGAGGCATAAAAAAAACCCCACTTTTTCAGCATAATAAAAGAACACTTGAACAATCTCTTTCAGAAATGAGGGGAATAATGTTACCCTTTGACATACTAGTAAGATGCCGGTAACAATTCGAGAGAATGTGTTCCTTTCATAGCAAAAATGAATTTTGTGAAATTCTCTCTTTACATAATCGATCGTCGTACATACGTGACGTCACGAATTGTACCTGTCTTCTCATCCAGCGATGGCTGCATAACTTTTGAACAGATTGTCCAATTCTATGTCAACTTCGTTGACGTGTTCTACTATTATTTCTGCATTCACCAATGGTCCTAATCACCATATATATATAATATAATATAATATAATATAATATAATATATATATATATATATATATATATATATATATAATATTATATATTATATATTATAACATATTGTATATTATATGTTACATATAAATTATATAAATATGGGTTCCATTCCCCTTAATATAGATATACAGTTCGTTGAAGATTTGTTTATAGAGGAAAAACATCCACAAAAATTCAATACGCGTAAAACTGGCTAAATTGTTCTAACAGTTCGTTTTTTATATAATTTCTCTGTCCCTCCCTCTTCCATTTTCTCCCCCTCCCATCTCTCTCTCTCTCTCTCTCTCTCTCTCTCTCTGTAATTCAGATATTGACTGCCATAATATGTTCGGGACACCAGGAAATGAATCTGCACATTAGAGTCCTCTGACAGTATAATCTATCATGAAGATGACGTATCTTCCTCATAAAACAAACAAACAAATGAAAACATGATTCAAGTGTCCGAGCGCACTCTTGTATACTTCACACTGGTATTCCATCGACAAATGTGTCTTTTGAGCGCAGTCCTTATAAATTATTTACACATTGCGATGTTATTGTATCAAAGATTGTTATTATGAGGCATGTTCTTTAATACGAAACATTTTTCCCCAAATTCTTTCGCGTTCTTTTATAGTTTCTGCAAGTAAATTGAAAGAGAAGTTCAGCTATAGCTTTACATGATCAAAAGCTTCTGAGTTTCGTCGCAGTTGGGAAGTGTGTCGTCATGGAAGATTCCATGACGAAGCCATACAAATCGAAAATCAAAGAGAGATAGAGAGAGAGGTAAAAATTTTCCACGCTTGCCTTATTTGTCAGATATCAAAGGCAGTGGTGTCCATGACTTGTATTGACAATCGCTAGGATTTTGTTTTGTTTCATTTTGTTTCCGTTTCGATCAACGAGTGTGTGAATAATTACAAGACATACCACGTGAAATCAATTCGTCTCTCTCACTCTCTCTCTCTTCTCTCTCTCTCTCGTATTCCAATCAATGTTAGCCGTACGTTATTATTACTGTATACATTGTATATAAGTCCTTTTTTTTTTTGTTCCGGAAGTCTCAAAGGCCGACTTGAAAGAGCGATATTCTTTCATAAGATACTAGTATATTACGCCTTTTATGATTACATTTTTGATACTAATAATTCACATTTATAAAGCACATAAAAATTAACAAAATTTTCTATGCGCTTGACATAACATATACAATCGATCATGACATAACATATACAATCATCAATACTTGAACAGATAAGTTTTCAGTGTCTTCTTGAAAGAATCAAAGGAAGATATGCTTCTGATTGAAAAAGGTAATGCATTCCAAAGAGTGGGAGCTGATGATGTGAGGATCGGGTGTGTTTACAGGATAGACTGACAAAAGACAAGGTAGGCCTCTAACGGTAGTATACGCTGACATCAATTTTACAATATAAGATAGCAACTATATAGAGATTTGTTTCTTTATTTTGCTTTTGATCTGTAGAAGATTGTGTTACTTGACTGCAAAACCACAGGTTAAATAATTTACGGTAATTGCAATATAGCGATTGATGTACAGTTCCTTAAATGGAAATAGCTAGGCAACACGAACTCAACGGCTGCTGGAATGTGTGAAGGTAGCAACATACAATCTACATAGCACTAATTGCAAATTGCGACTACGTCAGCTTACGACTTTAATATACAGATATATACCACACGACAGATTGGTTGTTAAAAACTGAATGCCTCTATATATAGTGAGTGCATGCATTCACTGCAAGTTGCAATATTTCTCTAAATGCATTGGAATAATACAATTATAAGGAACGATGGAGAAACTTACGGTTTGTTGATAAATACTACCATAGGACATCATTATTAACGGTTGACCATGACCCTTCACGTAATGTACTCGTAATTTACACAGTAAAGAACTATACGTCCATGCACGATGGCCATTAATATTTTTGTGGACAAGGTAATACTTGAGAATTCTATTACGTTCTCTCTCTCTCTCTCTTTTTTTTTTGGTCAAAATCTTATTAAGATCCTTCATTTCGAGTCATTATTGATTTCCAACTTCTGAAGGAGTGATGCTTCCCATACGTGAGAAATATGATACTCCTGTCATTAATACATTAATAGGGCAACAGTTTAGGTTATATACCATAAAAAGAAGCCATGCATGCGTAAAAGAGTCAGAAAACATCGTTGGCCACGTCTAGCTGAGCAGACATCGATCAATATGTATTTCTGGCCCAAATGTTATTACACCCACATTGAAATCGAAATTGCGAGATATTTTAATAAAGTAAAATGTTATCTCTCACCGATTTGCAGAGGAGCTATACTCAAGTTCACATTAGAAGCATTTGATGACTATGAACAGCATGATATCTTCCTCGTGACTATGAACTGTTGGTTCGATTCGATAATTTATCATGTATTTCTGGTCCAAATGTTATTACACCCACATTGAAATCGAAATTGCGAGATATTTTAACAAGGTAAAATGTTATCTCTCACCGATTTGCAGAGGAGCTATACTCTTTCACAGAAGCATTTGATGACAATGGACAGCATGATATCTTTCTCGTGACTATGAACTGATTCGATTCGATAATTTGTTTTTGTTTTCAAAACTCTCCCATCGCTAGGTGTGGACGGACGGACATAATTATTATATATAACATCAATAACTAGCCAGTATCTTTATCTGTATTAAGCACTGTTAAGGGTGATGACAAAAGAGAATGCAAAGACACTTGATACAGTCAGCTGGTCAATAATACCGCTTCTTGAGAATTGCGCAATTTACGTGCTAATGGATGTCATTATACCCACTCGATTTCCGCTTCCCCTATCGATATTTGCGCAATATACAATACTTACATACGCCCTGCGCGATGATTATCTATGGGACATTATGCTCTCAGTGCGAGCTCTCCGTTATGACGTGAAACATGACAAGTGAAATTTATTATGACGTCTCATCACGTGAGGAGTAATGGAATCGATACTACTGAGGAAGAATTTATTTTGCTCGTAAACATCCAGAGACATACTATACACTGACAGTCAAAAAGCCTTAAAGGCATTTCTTTACCATTTGCAGATGAAACAAAAACCCAGCCTTAGTGCTTCAAAATACATGTAGTTCTGAAATGTGAGTTAGGGATAGAAACAACCAATGTAAAAATGTTCATCAGTATAATCAGTGTTAAGTTTAAATATACAAAATGTGAAAAATAGTTATAACATAATTGTGTCTACAATAAACCGTCTTCAGTTAAAAAGCAGTGATATCTCCTGATATTTTAGGCTTTAGTGCGAGTTTTTTTAGACGTTTTGTGATACTTACTGACCTACACGTATGCATCAAATGTGATGACTCGAACATTTTTAAATCAGTGCTCCCAATGGTAAACAATACCTTTAAAGTAATGACTTACAAATCGTTTTCTCTTCGAACACAATTAGAGGGTTTTTTTCTCTGTCTTACTCCATATCAATTCATTTCCAGCCACCCAAATAATATTGATTGTCTAACCTTGTTTGCAACATGTCAATTTAATGAGTTGACATGCAATGTGATGTTCGTATTAACATATTACTTGATTTTTATTTTTTTATTTTTTTTTGAAATGGTTATCACAGAAATGGACTTTTAGAGATTCGGATACATTACTCTAATAATTTTTTTTTTTACTGTATTTTAATATATTCATGTAAAAAAATAGAATTTGATATTCATGATAAGTCTGGCTTAGACATCGGAAATACGCAATGCACGTGCACTTCATGTACGGTATTTGTCAATGCTTAATGATTATAAATTTGCTAGCTACGTTACAATGATTTCTTCAAAAATTGCAAATATTAATAATATCGCGTGATGTCACTAAAAAATATTCGCAGACATGATGCGAACATTGTCTAATTGAACTTTGTTAAAATTTCCCGAAGGGGAACTTGTGTATGCTGTTTATAGTGTATTGCCAAATGATTGGGTCCTTTGTGAACTGACAGAGGATGAGAGGAAATCAAGCAGAAAGACTTCAGCAACATGCGATGTACTGCCACATCACACTTGCGCAACCCTATACAGGTACAGTGTAATTAGAAGCACATTTTATTTTGGCAAGCCGTGGATTGATCAAATTACTGTAGTAGAAATGTGCACGCGCACTTTAAGTGAAAATCCACTTCAGCTTGATGCGAGGGAGAATGTTATTCGTTCCATCCAACTCTAATATTCAAACGTAATCTTCCTTAAGAACTATACTGGATAAACATTACTGATGATGGTACATTGTATTTCAGTGTTGATTAGGCTATAGCAGTCAATGACACAGGGGGTGCCTCGAAGACGTTTTTCATCCTCAACCGTCAGAAGAAATCGAGTCAAAAATCAGATCAAGGCCTTGGATGCATGCGTGGTTCGCCAAATCAGGGTATGTAGCAGATGAGGTCATTGCGATGAAGTGGAGCAAGATTGCACACAGCGAGAAGAGAAAGGAAAGCGTATACTGGACAGTGAAGTATTATAAGCACGTGGTTGTAATAGTTTCCGTTTCAGAAACACACAACATAACACAACTAGTGATTCTCGCTCGTCATGACAACACACGTATACACATGGCACGTGAAAGATTGTAAAACTATATCACTATTATCAGTAAGTTAGCAATCAAAACTCTGCCATCAAACGTCATTATACTCCTTTAACTGTCACGACTGCAGAATATTGTACTCCAATTACATAATCCATTCTGATTTACGTCATGTACGTATAGACAATGGAAAACACGTGCAACTTGCACTTCTACAGAAGAAGAAGATCATTCATTTCGTATGCTATAGCCAATCACAGCTTACATAGGTGATGACATCATCACCCAATCAAAGGAGTACATAACCATGAATGGGTGGGACTACTTTTGATTTGTCTGAAACTCACGTACAACTTTAAAATTCGACAGCTGTCATCAATTCACGAGTCTTTCTATTCATAACACGTCTTGTATCACTGAAATATGTATAACGGAAGTAATCAAACTGGACTCTAGAGTACATTGTAAAACAAATTCTGAAAAAATACCGCGATGCATATTCCATGCCGAAAAAATCATAACATCTAGATGATGATTATCAATTATGTCATGAGCAGCATGCATTATCAACATCATCGTCATAAAACAAAATAAATCCATCACAAAGTTAGTAATCATCAATGTTCTGAAACACACTTTTTTGTAATACAAAACGCAACATTATGACTGCATATGGACACAACCCCATCCCCACCCCCCCCCCCAAAAAAAAGGGGGAGGGGGATGACACATACAGCTGCTTACAATGGACAGCACTGTGAGGTTCATGAATCGTCTTCATTATCGTCAATGTCCGTGGCAAAGCTGTACAAGTAACACATTTCGTCAACACTAGTTACGAAACGAACGAGCCCGGATTTTGAAATTATTATACATAAAAAATTAGATACATTTTATCCGTTTGCCGGAATACAGTTTGACTGTGAATCACTTGCATCTGAACAAGGCCAACATTACGACACGATTTCACGTCACGACACGTTTTCACGTTACCACATGTTCTCATACTCCTTTCTATACTCTCTTGGGAATACCCTAGGTTTCATTAGGCTAGATTACGTTCATTAAGAAATAAAAAAGTGATACAAAACACCGCAGAGGACCTTTTTAAGTTTAATCCAATACGCCGAGGTCCTATCTAGTACTCCGATGAATCCGGTCGTTTTCGCACGTATATTGTAGTTTTGACATAAGCTTCCGTCTTGCTTCCACGAAATACAGGCGAAAACTTCTGCGGACAATATTAGTGGTCTCTTTGTGTGTGTGTGCGTGTGTGTGTGTGTTGTTTTGTTTTGTTTTGCTTTGGGGGCCGGGGATTCCCCAAACGTCAATCTGAGCTTTCCATTATGTAGATTATTTCGTGTTCGTGGACAGGAAGAAAGAACCTGCTTTTCTCTCATAACAATTGTATTTAGGATTTTGAGAAGCATAATACAGTAGTGTCATGTAATTTGGTATTCTTCCCCCCCCCCCCCCCCCCCCCCCAGCATAGTTTCGGCGAACCCGTTCAATTGAAATGGAGACAAGAAATCAACCGTTATTATACTGGTGACGGCCATCAACTGCTTCGCATGGAACGGCATTGTGACGATTGCTTATCTATCAAAAGAAACAAAAAAAAAAAACCCTTCAACAAACGAAACAAGTACGTTAATTTAGGTTTATCCGCAAATAAAAGTCATTATTCGTATAACCCTAACTTCCATGCAAACAGATTTGCACTTCACTTGAATTCCCATGTTATTTTGTACAGTCATGCAGTATCATTCAAAAGGAGTTGTGGCTTTCGCCCATACTGTCGATTATGTTGCAGCCGCTCCTCTGTATTGGAACTCCCGGCCACTATTCGTTTCAACGCCGAATGCTTTGGAGATCGTAATAGATAAAAATGAACTATCTTTATCAGACAAACTGAAACCTAAGTCACGTCACAAGAATTTCCCTAAACAGACAACTAATTTCTTCCTTGTCATCATTGCCCAAAAGCTATATACACAAATTTACAGCAATGATCGACACTCAGTGTGCTAGTTTTATTGTTCGTATATGACTTGTCTATGCATAATAATTTTTGGTGTGTATTTACACAACTATGTAGGCAGTTTAAACACCTTAAAAGGTGGGTAATGATCGTGTTCGACGTTTTTGTCTTTATCATTACTTACAGTAGGCCTATTAAGTCTCTATACATATTAGATTGACAGTGTCATCTGATTATTTGCATAACGTTTCCCATATCACTCGCCAGTCTGGATAACATTTTCATTTCTGTCCCCATTAGGAGGAGGAGGAGGAGGAGGAGGAGGAGGAGAAGTAGGAGGAGGAGGAGGAGGAAGAGGAGGAGGAAGAGGAGGAGGAAGAGGAAGAGGAAGAGGAGTAATACCTGTAGTATACTGTACTAGCGGCATGTAGTTGTTGTTGTTCCTCTTTTTCTTCTCCTTATGTAATTCCTCCTGCTTTTTAAACTCACTAAACACGCTTCTCATAACTGTGACTATTCTATATAGAAAGTGCAACTGATAAGGAAAACACAAAATCTACTCGGATATATAATCACGGACAACTGAAAAAAAAAGCAACACTCTACGCTCATTTTGTTGATACATCACATATTCATTTATTTTCCACAAAAAAGGTGCAGATTTAAATAAAGATCTTAAGAATAATGACGCACACACATATATCATAGTACATTTGTATATACTTATAATCTTTGTTATATAGGCCTTCAACAATCCTGTTCTGCACGAGACAGATTCTATAGCAAATATCAGTAATACTAGATGCTCGTAATTTTTAGGTTTATCCAGTACACGTACAAAAAAAAAATAGAATAAAGTCTCATGCTCATCAAAATACAGGCAACGGCGAGCTTCGGGCATATGAAAACGGGGCACTGTGTTCGTGTGTAATAGTGCACACTACTCAATATCCCCAGTCTGTTTTTTTTTCTGGAATCATGTGACTGAAATACTACAATGATCTTACTTCTATACCAATACGCCTACATTGGCAAGTAGAGTTTCTGTGGACATACATACATAATAATACAGTGTATACCGCTGTACATGCTAATCGCGTAAATTGTGATCAATACGAAAATGCTACGTACGCTTTGTCAGAGAGCGAAGTATACTAACCGAACAAGCACTCAAGAGGGAACAACGCTTCCCCAAAAAGATGAAAACACGACATGTTTCGCATGGCAAACAATATTACCACGATGACACTATAGGACGAGCTGACTTCCCGTTCGTATCTAGCACACGATTTGAGCCTGGCACGAGTTAAGATGGGAAGTGCATGTAAATGTAGCCGTTTTACGCAATCAACGGTCTCCTGAACTATACTGTCGACATTATACACATTCAGGAACCAACAAAATGGAATCCAAGCATACTTGATACAGTTGGAAGCGCAATATCATGTAAACAAATCGCTCACTTCTGATAAAACATCGAACTGAAAAGGCGAAAATAGAAGTGCAATAACCTTCATAAAAATGTGCTGGGGATCGTTACTTATTCTCACTTGAAGAAAAAAAACAAGGCAAGTGCCAAAATGTGTCTCGCCCATTCACGTAGAAGAAATTAATATTTTCTAACTCCCGACAGTTCACTGACCCAGCCTATGACCTTTGACCTTGTGGTGACCTTCATCTCCCCAAGGGACATTTACCAGCCAAGTTTGGTCACAAACAGACATAGGGATCAAGTTATGAGCCATAATCGAAACGCACCGTAAAAACTTAACGTTGGGCCCTAAAAGTTCGTTGACCCCTGTATGTGACCTTTGACCTTGTGATGAACTTCAACTCCCCAAGGGACATCTACCATCCAAGTTTGGTCACAGAGGGATCAAAAGTTATGAGTCATAATCTAAATGCGCCGCAAAAACTTAACATCGGGCCCTAAAAGTTCGTTGACCCCTGTCTATGACCTTTGATCTCGTGATGAGCTTAAACTTCCCAAGGGACATCTACCATCCAAGTTTGGTCACAAACGGAAATAGGGATCAAAAGTTATGAGCCATAATCGAAATGCTCCGTAAAAACTTAACATTGGGCCCTTAAGTTCATTGACCCCTGCCTGTGACCTTTGACCTTGAGGTGTACTTCATGTTTGGTAAAATGTGTAACTTTGCATAATCACTCTTCCTTCCAAGGTTGATTGAAATTTAAGTCTTCAGTAGAGAGTTATTCAAGTTTTTGTAGCGTTACGGACGGACGGACGCCGCAGGCGATCCCTTAATCTCCCCGCACCTCCGGTGGGCTCGACAAAAACCGACACACGAGAAATTAGATAATTATGGACACTTCAGGGTAACGCATTAAACCTACAATACATTGTACATCCTGTGTACTGTGATATCATGACATATATAATTAATTATCATTGTCATCAGTAAGTAGAACATAATTGGCAAATTGAATTTAAAAAAAAACCCTAACCATTATAAACAATCAAAAACTGCGCAGTATGTGCAAGGAAGAGCATACTTTATACAATATCTCCTGCTTTACATGGGATTGTCACGAGAACACACAATACACATTTTGTGCACTTAATGAGAGAAATAGTATTTGCCAGGCTTTTCCCCAACTACCAACTTATCTAACCGACCGAACATAGAAAAAAAAAACACGCTCACTGACTCCAGTTTCCCTACAAAGTAAGCGCGAACACAAGCACATACACATACACACACACGCACATACACACACACACACACACACACACACACACGCACACACATGCACGTACAACATAATTCCCGAAGACAATAAATCATGGGGCATTAAGCCTTACTTGTAGACAATAAACATAATTATCTAACACAGAATGTGTTTTGTGAAATATATTGCATACGGTTCCAGCGGTAGTTTGGGAAAATTCAAAATGAACCATAACAAGATAACAAAGAAATGATGCAATAAGATTTCATGCATATAGTAAAATCTAAATTAAAAAGTAAACGAATGAGAAACATGCATACCCGACAAGATAATTTACACTCTCAATAAAAAACTTTATACCATTGCTATATCACGCCTTACACATAAAATGACATCAGATCAACAAAGTTGAACAAGCATAGCCTCGCAATCAGGTGTATGAAATAGTTTTCACCTTTAGAAATATAATTACACAAACGTGGACAATAATTACATTTGCAGTCTTACCGTCACACACATAAAATGCAAAATGCTCAACCACGCACGTCCATGATTACTTGCGCACAATAACAAAGACACAACAGTCGTTAAAACCCTCTTCCGCGCAGCTGCCTAAAAATATTATGCCTCCTTTAGTGTTAGCATCATTGACATATGACAAGCCTACTTTTACCACTGTACATCTCATTTACTGCACAGCATTCGTTTCTTTCTTTTCTTTTCTTTTTTGTGTCACGGCGACTAGCGAAGCTACAAGATTGCAATAACTCATGATATTGCTCATTATCAACTCACATATTGTACCAGCGTCATTCAGTAATTCTGAGAAAAAAAATATATTAAAGAGAAAAAAGGAACCAACGAGTAATGAGAGATAGATACCGAGATTCTATCGTTGTCCAGCTACTGTCTTTATCTTTAATTTGATGCATGGCACGACATGATACAGTCATCGTGTGGCGGCATTTTGAGATCAAAGGCGAGCATGACTTGCAAACGTAGTTCTGTTTCTAGAACGGAATTCGATTTTCATTTCCTTGAAATACTTTGAGAAACTGAAACCCTTTTGAAGGGATCACTTACACGAGGTAGGCTACATTAAAGTATCGATGATTAAAACGGACACGGAATGTTATACAATAGTTGTGCGTAATGTAGTTTGCACATTGTACATAACTATTCTCTCTCTGATCTAGGTAATGACCCTACAAGTCACTGTCCCATGGTGTGTATTTGGTTTGCTCACTGTTTGTGTTTGTTTTTCACAACGATATGAAACAAATCAATGAGTTGTCAGGGTCCTTTGACGTAAGACATTCTTACACTGTTCTTTGTGACCTTAAACACATTATCATACAACAATCGGCACAACTTAATCTATATACTAGTATAATGAGACGTTTGGATAAAATTAACCGACCCATAAGGGAGCTACAACCGA
Organism: Diadema antillarum; assembly: GCF_040938485.1. Classification (NCBI taxonomy): domain Eukaryota; kingdom Metazoa; phylum Echinodermata; class Echinoidea; order Diadematoida; family Diadematidae; genus Diadema; species Diadema antillarum. The sequence continues at coordinate 596,449 of NW_027271223.1, forward strand.
TTATAGGCAAACAAAATGTTCGCTGAGATAACTTCGTGCAGAGGAAGATCTAAGCTTTAAATATTCACCTGGTAATTCCAAAAATGGAAGAATCCAAATCTATACAATTACACTCATAGCTACTACAGATAAAACTCAAGTGTGAACACCAAATTGCATTCGGGATAATCACACATTCTATTTACTCGCTCAAGTAATTTATTCATTTATTTTTGTTACTTGATGGACAGTCACTCGCTTATTTGTTCATGCGTTTGCGTTAATCCATGTGGTCGCTCGTTCGCGCATTTTTACCGAATGTTGCTATTTTGGTGTCATTCTTCGAAGTTCGCATATACCAGTAAGTAGAGTACATTCATTTTGACCGTGTGCTCATAACGCAGCAAAACACAGATTTCAACACCAGCGGGCGCTAAAGCACGGAAATTTCAAGGATGTACGCGGAATTACGAGGATACCGAGATGCACTGCCGCGCCGTCCTATGACGTCATATTCGTACCATATTATGAACACTGTGCGATGTGACTGATGCTAGACTCACTTTCACCTCCTAATTATTATTATCATTAAATGTCCTCTTTACCTTTGGGAACAGTGATTAAAAAATTTTTTTCATGATATGACATTTAATGCATATGTGTAGATCTGTAGTACCACAAACATCCTATCATATAAAATTTTCAAGATAATGCCTAAAATATAAGGAGATATCTGTATTTTTCTCAATAAACCGTAACTGTATATATGGTTTAGTCTGGAAGCATTTTTATCATAACTGTTGTTCACATTTTGTATATTCAACAATACTTAACATTGATTTTGCCACTTCAAATTTTTACAGTGGTTGTTTCTTTCCCTAACTCACATTTTAGAACTATTTTAAAGCACTAATGCTGGGTTTTTGTTTCATCTACAAATGGTAAATTATGCATTTCTAGACGAAAGGTAACTTTTGATGACACTGACATTATCCTCACACTCTGGTTGATGTACATCTTAAATACAGCACCAATGCCCTTGAAAGAAAAATGCATCAAACAAAACAAGCAAGATTTTATGGTAAATTCCATAGTCCAATGTATCTCATAAAATAAAGGGACATCACTGTTCTAAAGTATTACGAGTGAAGGATCTACCCACAGGCTATTTGGTCACTGGATTTACAGTACGCTGAATTATTTTATGAATACCACTGAATAATAGTGGTTTTACATTTTTTCACAGTAACATGCAATGAACTTTGAGTGATTTATTGTGCCCTATTCAGAGGAATTTGTCTGCCTAATGTACACTACTGACTCAATATAGGTGAGAATTCACCTGTACAACCAACTTTGCATAAAACAGAAGAAACAGCACAACAGAATGGTATACACGAGGTAGGATTTCGGTCTTATCATTACACATTATTATGACAAGTACAATCTACAGTCCTGCCACGACATTGAGCAAAACAAGTGTCCTACACATCACAAATTCTTCCCATAAAAGATGGAAGTGATTCCTACATAAGAATGAAAATGTTCTGTCAACTTCATTCTGAGACAATGTCAATATCATTCAAAACATGAGCAGACATAAGCAAATCTGAAATGTTCAAAATGAAGCATAAGAATGAGGAAACCAAAGGTCAATTGAGCAGATTTTAAATTTCATCAACAAGCTATGTGAAATCTTAGTCTTTAAGAAGATTGGAGTTTAACAGGTAATACACCTGACACAAATATCATAGAAAATAGAAGATAGCAATATACAATATCTCAACATGACAACAAATACAACTACTGCTCATTCACACAGGAAGTAACTGAGTGAAAAGAAACCTTGATATCAATGTGACTCTTACTATCTAGCTTGGAAGGACACATTGATACAGCCACAAAGTTTACACCTGGACGTGTCAAAAAAAAGAAGAAAACACCCCCCTCCCCCAAAAAAGGGTCAAATCTACACCACACAAGGGTACAACTCAGGGATAAAAGTCTTTGCCTAAATCCTCAAACAATGATACTTTGGCCTTTCAGCTTTGGCACCTGACAATCTACCTGTATGTAATACTTTATTTACTCACTAATCAGCATAAACAGATCAGCAGCATTTCAAATTTCTACTTTAAGGTCTCGTGGAATTCATTCTGCTCTCGATGAAATACTCTTGTTAAATCAGCAGTTGACTTTGGTATCATACCTGAGAAGATGTCAAGTCTTATCAAGTTTTAGATTCAAGACTTGAAAATTAATTTTCTGGTAATGTAGCATATAATAGTCTTTATTTTTTTAAATTCTAGTATCCATTGCTATTATGCTTGAGAAAGTTTAAATTTACCTTGATTACCCATTCACTGAAAATCTTTCATTGCTAGCAAGACTCAAACAGAACATTTATAAATACTTCTGAGTGGTCTGTGTAGTTTCAAGTTGGTTTTACTTCTGTTTGTCTGGCTTTCCCCCTTCCCCCTTTTTTTACTGGAGGTTTTGGTAAATGCTGCCTTATGAACAGACATACATTGTACATGTATTCATGGGCATCTGTGAAAGTGGGGCTTCAAAGGAGAAGATACCAGAACAGAAACTAAGAAGAAAAGCTCAACCCACATTAGGATCCATGGAAGTTTACACTACCACTAGAATGGGATCATACAAACTCTGTACAGAGGACTGACATGTTAAGGGCAATGTCCTAATACCAGCAACGACAAGGGCATGGCAAAACCATCATGGATAGATATGAGTCATCACAGATGATTTGACGGGGGCAATACTGTAACCATGGTTACGGTCAGATGGACAGCTAAAGTGTAATCTGTTGCTTACCTCACATTAGCCAGTACAACCTACGGTTTCTTCTGCAAACCGCATTAAGGTCAGGGAACTTGCTCTTTCTCGGTAGAGATATAGTGTGGTTGCCAGAGGTAACGTGATAGCATAAATAGCAACAAACACACACATAAACAGAAAGGCACAAAAATATACCCTCTAGATTAGAGCATTGCTGTGCAGTTTTCAACCATTGGGAATAAAGATGTTTGTTTTGGTGTTTTTGTTCTATTTTTTTCTACAAAGCCAAACTTAAGACACACCACACACTCATAGGATGCTTTTTCTCAGAATAGTCTGTTAAGAATGTAATGCATGAGAGGATGACTCCAATTTCTTACTACCAGCATCTCATCCAATATAGAAACTACAGATACAGAATGGAACTGGGGTCCATTTCACGAAAGTCTTATGAGACTTTGATGGAACGTACCCCAGATCTAAGATATGCATCTTGGTGAGACTAGGTCTTTGGGTTTTTCCAAGTCTTGCAGGGCATACTCCAGTCTTGAACCAGATGTTGTGAGAGGTTTACATTGCCTGCTACAGTCAGTGGCACTCATCTCTCCCCATGTCACATGTCCAGACCACCTCCATCTTCCAGCCCTCAGCCCCTCCACCACTCCCACCAAATTTACAGGGACACAAGGAGGTCTTCATTCTCTTACCTGTCTTAAATGGAGGCCCCCCACATCCACCAAATCATCTCTATTTCAGCCTTCTTCAAGCCAAGCAGGCTTGATTGACTGCATAGCCCAGGCCTTACCGCCAAAAGCCATACATTTCCTTACACATTTACATAACCTAAAAAGGTAACATTATGATATGTAAATGTCAACATCAAACTGAAGTCCTAAATGCAGAACTTCTGATTAACGAGTGACTGAAAGACAAATTTCACAGAATTTACATATGTTTTATCCTAAATAAAACCCTCACTGCAGTAATAATTTGCTACTTAAAAGACTTCTACATCACTATGATAGGATATAAGACACTACTATGGCACCTAGTACACTGCACGGCCAATGACCCCACACATTTCATCCTCTCTGAATCATTGTAAACTACTGGTTGACACTATACATGAACATTTTTAGAACAGGAGACAAAAGATTAAGTACACATGTAGGCTGCTCTGTAAGTAGACTACAAAGAGTTTGACAGGGAGAAAGCAGAAGAGTGAAACTAATGCCCCTGATTGTTTCAACAACAAAAAAGAGAGAAAGAAAAGAGGGGATTACCCATGGAATGTACCTCAATATAACTATTACTGCTGGTCACAATGTACAGTATATACATGGAAAAAAAAAAATCCCAACAGGAAGATTCAACTACTATAAGTTACAATGAAAGCAGCTAAAAGGGAACTACAAATTAGAGTGCAACTTGCCAGGCCAGTTATAATCTGGATGATTCCATTATTCTTTCCTTTATCCCAAATAGGTGAGAGGGGCAGGGGGCTAATTTAGAAAGTTACTTTGCTGCAAAACCCTATCAAACTACCGTAAAACCAGACACATTCACAGCATTAAACTTTCGTGAATTGCCGAAAATGATGGTGTGTAGCATTGTACTGATATTCAATGCATTGTGCAGAAAAAAACACTTTCACATGCAGTTTACTTTCACAAATCTTGGCTCCTTGCAAAGTTTGTGAAAGTTTCATGCATATGAAAATTTCTGGTTTTATAGTAACCATTTTCTTTGCATGGCAACTTGGGTACCTGTGATCCAAACAGCTGCTAAGCTATGGAAGTGAGAGGTAAGATAATTTCTACCATGTCCCATTATACAGACACACATGGCAATAGAATCACAGCATCATGATGAAAAATCAACTGTACAGAAATATCACTGTACATGCATTCACAGACATATGGCTATTATTGTATTCTGCTCAATATTTATAGATATTTCAGGTACTATTTACAGAATCATTGCACTTTTTTTTTGCAGACATCAATGTATTAAAAAAGAATAACAGTCACAAATCTCTCAAGAACTAGATTCAGTACAAGAAATCTATTCATGGATACAACTGTGTAGACAAGGTTCCAATGACATCATCGAGTCATGCTAAGGGGCAAAAATTGCCAATGTGGGGACCCGAAATGCATAGGCAAGTGCATAAGCATTACGTACAAGTGTATATCCCACGTCCCATCATGGCATGCCATTTCACCAAGCCAGCCAGGCAGGCTGGTATGCGGTACATGTACCGGGTCTTAGAGCTATGCGCTTTATACACATATAATTTGTTTCTGCCCCTCAGGCAACACATTTTTTTGACGTCACTGAACCTTGTCTATATATGAGCTTTTGGCACAAAATTGCTCATGGAGAAACATTATTTGTGTCGTCTTCTACTCAGAGGATGGCTAGGCGAACTAAGACCTTCATCATAATTTGCATACTAGTAGTGTATTCAAACTTCAAATGTGTGTCACTCATGGCGGCATTTTATGCAACCATTATTGGAAATGAATCTAGTTAATTGGTGCGACTTTAAAGCCAAAGTACAGTCCTCACAAGGGCTCAAAATTCATCTTCCACCACTAGAATTGCACTGTACATCAGAAGGGTCTACACGAAACTTACACGTACCTGGCTGATGCGATTTGTCAGGATGATGAGTTGTCTGGAGTATTTTGAGATCAGTAGGGTAGAATAATTTTAATCGCAGTACAAAACTGTTATTCCACAAGAGCCCTCCCCATTCAGCAGTGAGTTGATAGAACATTACGTGACAATCGATCATGCCTTATCAATCATATCTTCCAATTATCTCCATACCATTCAAACTAGCACAGAAGATTGTTGAGTATTACTGTTGCTTGATTTGTTGCTGATTATCAAAAATTATGTACATTGCAGCAATCACAACAGGGTATGCTCGTAAACTGTTGTACTTCTGACAAACCTGTTCGGCCAAATTCTTGAATTTTTGTCATTACCCAACTGAAATCATGTTATTAGTGTCTTTCACACATTTCTTATGCATGTGAGTAAATTCAGAGGAAAAATCAACAGTTCTGCAGGTATATGAGAACTATGTTTTCACTTTAACAGAGAGAGAGAAGACGTTTCTCAGTAGTTGTGCACAAAATTCTGATTCTGTTGTGTATGTGTGCATGCATGTTTGCGTTTGCATGGGTTCACTTTGTTTTCTCGTTGTGTGTTTGTGTGTGTGTGTGTGTGTGTGTGTGTGTGTGTGTGTGTGTGTGTGTGTGATGTTTAGAGATACATACATCTGCATCAGGAAGATGAGCAGTGGCAATACAGCAATGACATTTGGAGTAGGGCATCGCATTATATATCTGCCAATAAAAACACAACTACAGAATACCCAAAAGACAGAATGGCAAAAAACACCAATCCACATTTGCAGTTTCTTCAGTATCTGTGCAAGTATATAGCTATGTTTGACTGCTAATGTGTCTTTGAAGTGTTAACTATTCGAAAAACCCTGTCTTCAGGATAGCACATACTAACAGTATATGTGCACATGTTATCTATTAACCAAAAACAAACAAACAGGTAAGTATGAAAAAGTTTAACATCTATTACTTATTCATGATTGACTAGCAACATTTGAACAATGGAACTACAGTGCTCAAAAAGGGTGGCAAAAAGACATGGTGAATGCAACATGTCATCCTGTACACACAAAACGACATCTCGTTTGTTTGATAGAGTGCTAAACTGAGATTCAACATTTGGTCATTTTGATTACACAATATGTCCGATGGCACAAGCAGCACAGGTATTTCCATCACATAAACTACATTTCAATACGTTTGAATAGAAAGTTATGACAGATTGATATTCATTTTTTCCCCTTAGAAGAAAATTTCAGTGACACTTATGACTTCAAAAGACAACACGAAATTTACACAAACTTATCCATTTTAAACTTTTACCCATCCTACAACTTTAAAACAGAACATCTGTGTCACATGTGTTACTGTACAGAGGCATTAAAAAAAAAAAAAAAAAAAAGCTGGTTGACCTTACGCTGTTTCCACACATAATTTGTGCGTTACCATTCCAGTCTCAGTGCAGGGGCTGATTTGAGAAGAATATGTCCTAATAAAAAAAAATCATAAAAATCATAAAACAAAAAACAAAAAGAATAACACACCTAAGAATATTATACAACACCTATTTAGAATGTAGCTATCCGATTGGTCGATTGCCCATCACGTGACATTTAGGGAAACGTTCTATTGCACGCTCTGGCTGTCTCAGCCGTGCAATTTTGGTTCGACCAAAATGTTCTATTGCACGCGCTCTGATGTCACAATAAAAAACATGTGCTGCGCACCCTCAACAGTTACAAGCGCGCTTACAAGCGCATACTTTTGTCACTCGTTTTTGTAAACAACTTTGTTTCGCATGTACGTACGTACGTACCCCCCTACACATGTAGTGTTATACAGTGACTGCGACCGTGAGGCTACTCATTCGTCTTTCACAGAAAATGGTTGCCATTTCTGTGCTAAATTCAAGAATCTGTGAGTACCAAAATTTAATCTGTTGATGTTCGAGGTGTTGTATAAAACAAATAGTGTATGGTCTTAACTCGTGCAATGGAACCAGATTTCGCACTCGGTGAAAGATGAGGCGCACTTTTCAACTCGGCTTCGCCTCGTTGAATAGAGCGCCTCTATCTTTCACCTCGTGCAAAATCTTGTACCATTGCACTGGTGACAATTCACTATTTGTTTACTAACTACATAGAGTAGAAGGGGAAACTAGAAGCCAACAACCAATAAAATGAATGCTCTAGGCTAATGAATACTCTTGATATTCCTTTCATCCTGGACTAAAGAGAATACATCAGTTTGACAGCTTCATAGCATGCAGCGGCCACAAACTATCCAAATCGCAGGGCAAACACATCGATGTGGTGAATAGCACTGGACCTTAATTAACAAAATGCCTAATACTGATGATTACAAATGGTACATCCATCCCCCTACCCTCCCCCCCCCCCCCCCCCCCCCATCTCGTACACACCTTACTGGTACTCATGTGCACCATCTTGTCCTTCTCTTTCGTGTTCTCTGAGGTCATCACAGAACAGCAGCAGGAGATGCGACGCTACTCGCAGGATGACCTTCGAACCCCCCGGCTGTCCATCTCTCAGGCCAGTCCGTAGGGGTAGACTTTCGCACCCTGGGCCGAGGTGGCAGCCAGCTGCGACTCGCTCCGCTGTAACTGTCATCTCAAGGTGGCGCTCTCCTCCCCGGTTAGCTTAATCACACACAGGTTGCACACCAACTCCTTCTCCGTCTGGGCAGCTGGAGCTAGTATTTTAGGGGGGAAGAGAAAATATGTTGGTGATGAAAGGCCAAGTGAACTCTAAATGGAAACTCATCAGCGGGAATCACTTGCAAATCTGTGCTTTAAATCAATTCAACAGTCTTGTGAACAATGGGGGAAAAATACTTGTGAAAGTCTGACATCACTATTACACACATAAAGAATGCAGTAACATTGACTCATTTGGGCCATTGATTCATTTGAGCTTAAAATCAAATAAAGATCGCAATTATTGTTGTCATCACACTAATGTAAAAATTGTCTAAACCACCAAAAAAAAAACACACACACACACACGCTCTCACATATACTTCATGTTATCATTCCAAACACACTAAACGATGTTGGCAGCTTTTAGCCTTTGTAAAACAAAAATGAAAACAAATAAGACTAATTCCATTTGTAATTGCAAATGTTGTCATGCTTACATCTAGAACATGAAAAAAAAAGTAATCAAGGGAAAAACAATTTGTGGGAAACATAACAATATGCGATTAAATCGTATGAAATTTACAGCTGTTGAAAAAGGGGATACTACTTCAGAAAACAGAACTATACAGTATAGCTCAAATTTGCGAAGTTAGTATATCAGTTGGAATATGGGAGCTTTATTCTCATTTACCTGTGGCTCCAAGAACGGACCGTGGCAGTTTCCTTGAGCAACATTTGGGGCAGAAATCTCTTCCACAGTATCTGCAGTACCTCTACAAATAATCACATATTACAATGGAGACAAACAACAGATTGGCTCAGAAACATGAATAAATAATCATGAAGGAGGCAGTATGTTTTTTCTTTTTTTAGATATTCTCTCAAACAAAAGAAAGTTCATTCATCAACATGTCCACAAGACAGTGTAACAGAGCAAAATTTTTCCTTTTTTCTTCTTTCCTTTGGTTGTAGCCAACAAAGAAGATATCACATGAAGAACTCCGGTAAGCATTCTATGTTACAGGAGGAAAATGAATATTTTTTGAGGAGATCAATTTCAATCAAGCAATATGACTGCTGTTTTGGTATTGTTCCACACAGCAGATACAGCCAAGGACCAATTTCTTTTCAAAGTTCACTTCATTGCTATAAGCACAGATAATTGGGACATTCCAAAACAGCAAAGGTCAATGTTCATAAAGTCATCTGGTTAGGTCTGAGCTGGACTGACAAAATTCTCACTATTGGTGATTTTTTTTCCCCCTCTTTTTCCCCCTTTTCTCACAAGGCAGTGGAGGAGACAAAATCCTCTGCCATAGAGCCAAGCTGAGACTTTTTTAGATGCTTATACTATTTACATTTGTAAGTAAGCACACAAAACCCGATTTGTCCATAGCAATAATAATGATACAGAGATCGTGTCCATGTAAATATGTAGAGATCACATTACAATACAGGAAATATCTGCATCTATAGGATAGGGAACACACACACCGATAGCATACACAAAGTTCTGTCCATTCGCCTGCACACAGTGTTACTCCAATTTTTTTCCTACCAGTATCACAAAACTTCGGCCTTGAATCAGGGACTTCCATAAAATGACCATATGACTTACCCTTCTCTTTAGGACAGATGTGAACGGGGTTCCACAAAGGTAGCAGTTTCCACTCTCAAACTTCTTTGGGTTGGGGCTCGAGTTCTTGGATCCTGCCAACTCTTGGGTATTTCCCTTGGTAACTGGCTGGGCAGTGGAATAATCTCCTTTCGTGTCTTGTGCTGGATCTTCATTATCCTCTGAACTGTTCCTCTGATGATTAGGATTGCCAGGTGAAGAGAAATAGAGTGAACTTCATTTCAGTGATTTGCCCACTAAGTGCCATCGCAGCTCAAAGCCTTTGACATTGTGTTACAGGCAGGTTATTAGCGTTCATGACAGAGTTACAGGGAAAGTTCATCGAGATACTGTACAAGTGGACATTTGTGCAGAGTAGACATTTTATGCATTTCAAGCGACATGAAACTAGTCCAAAAATAAAAGCTCACAGATTTTTTGCTTGTTATATGCAATAGTATTTTATATTTTGATTCTACAAAATTGAAAACACATGAAATTTATCTTATCCAACCAAGTGTGAAAAATTACTCTTGCAAATATTTCCACATTTACAGTATAATATGTTGCACTGTATGAAACATGAAGAACTTATGAATTTAATTATAAGTTCTAGAGAGGAAAACAAATTGGCAACTCTGTGTGATCTTGGTGTTCAGCAGCTCTTCATTTGATTTAAACACAAAATCTAACTTGATATAATTTCTCAATGATTTGGGAACAGACAGAAATTATCCACTGTGGAAGACATGCAAAAACATATTACTATAGTTAAATGTTATATACTACCTGGTAGACAGATCTAGGAAAAAAAAAATGTTCTTGCGAGAAACATGAATATTGATGAATATCTGTGTATAAACTGAGTGGAGAGCTGCTCAACATCTAAATCACACAGAATTGCCACTTTGTCTTACTCGTTAAGGTTCACAAATTCATGAACTTTTTTTATGTGTGATTTTTTCCCCCTAAAATTTTCACTGATCTACTTCTCAGATTTTGCTGTTTTCATACAAGGACACAAAATATCAGGACGGACTGGGTCATCTCACAGAACCACTGACTCACCCCCTGTTCAGACGCAAGCCAGTTTATACCAAAACTCGATAAAGAAACGATGTATAAAGAATCATCGTATAGTCGACAGACCGCTCAGACGCTAATCTCGACCGTTCTGGAAAACATCGTATAGATGCGCAGTCTCCCACTGCACATGCTGTTATGGTAATGGGTGACAGCTATGGGGTCACCTTTCATGCGCGTTAAACCCTGCCCAGTTATACCATTCTATGGTCACCATACGTTCAGACGCACAATGGACACGATGGAATGCTGATTCGTTATTGAGTTCTAGTTCAAAACGATGCTCTGACCATCGTTTCATTATACGTTGTTTCGTTATACGTTGTTTCATTAGTCAGTGTTCAGACGTATAAATTCATCATATAGCTATACCGTTCTTGTATAAATTTTGGCATCTGAACACCCTGAATGTGCACAAATGGGGAATGGTTGAGTTGGTTTTGAAACTAAGTGTCTCATTGCACAAACTATCAACATGATACCACATCTTAAAGATAATACTACCAAAGGTTTCTATGCTTTGTCATTTTTTCAGGTCTTGGCTAAAGAAATAAATGAGGAAGCTGTACAATACATAAATTTGTGCTTTTTGGTGGATGAGTGTGCATTATCCGAGGAAACAAATCAATCAGAGTTGTACATGATTGCAACTTCCTCTAATATCATATTTCTTCAGGAACTTTTGATTTCAACCTCAGGTTATGATGGTGAGATATGCTTCCGTTGCTGTAATCAACTTGACGAGAATGCTTTAAATGGTCAACATGACAATATCTGGCAGTATATACAGTACTCATAGGAATGATTTCATCTCTAGCTGGGAATTCCTGTACACAAATGCAGAATCTGTCACATCTATTTGACTTCCATACAAGTCTATTGAATCTGTGCTTTTCTACAGCACTTTACAGTATCATTTTCACTTTAAAATCTGTCATTGACTTTCAAAAATTGAGACAGCTTTGGAGTATGATATACATCAAGTCACTTACATTGTGCAGCTACTATACTAACATATTCTACTTCCCATACTCAAGAAAAAGTAACACTGCTGTATAATGTCTATAAAAGCGTGCTAAATCATTAGAAAGCTTTCAGAAGAGAAAATTTTGATTTGAATGTGTCAAGGGATGGAAACTGTGCAATATTACATGTGATGGGGTATTGGTTGAGCAAATGCAGACTTGTTCACCAACAAAATCGTTTGATTTGCATCGCAAGCAGACACATAAATCAGCTTCATAAACATTTTAAAATTCTACAGATGCCGGACTCTGACAATTAGACTTAAAACAAAATCCTAACAACAGCTCACAACATATGAGATATTGTACCGCAGCAAGTCTTAATTCTCCTTCCGCAGAAAGACTGGAAATGTAACCACATGATTAAGTGAGAAGGAAGACAGCACTTTAGCAAAACAATGAACATTTTTATAACATGTGATCCCATCATTTCAAGCTACTTACGTCATCGGATAATGGATGCATAGACACTGGACCATCCTTCTGCAAATGAGGCTCTTGCGGTGCCTACAGGCGCAAAAATAATTGAAGCAAAAAGAAATCTTTATCGTGACTATGAGAGTGCTTTGTTTACCAGGTAAGTGTGAATTTACAGTCATTCCACACAAAAATCTGAACTCTTGTATAGGTGTGGGCATAAAACTATCTTTTAAAGAAGAAATCCACCCCAAAATAAATAAACTGCAAAAGAAAAAACAAATATTCCCTACAGAATGATACAAAAATGACAAAAATCGGATATGAAATAACAAAGATATGACATTTTGAAACTTCACATTTTTTTGGAAAACATTTCTTGACCAGTCCGTATGAATATTCACATTAGCGAGTTTATGATGGCATACGCAGGGGACCTTACAATTTTTCACGTATGTTATATATCAAATTCAGAAAAATTGTTATTTTTCGCTAATAAGACAAAAAGTATGTTCCCATACCAAGATATATCAGAGTTAACATTATTTTATTTATTTATTTTTTTTTTTTTGGGGGGGGGGGGTGGTTTTAAGACAAGTTTTATATTTTGTCATTTCTGTATATGAAATGAATAAGAAATTGTGAGAGCATGACATCATCAACTTGCTCATCTGAATATTCATAAGGAGTGGTCAAGAAATGCTTTCTGAAAGAATATGAAATTTCAAAATGTCATAACTTCGTTATTTCTTATCCAATCCCTGCATTTTGTATCGTTCTGTAGGGAATATTTTTCTCTTTATTTTGAAGTTCATTTATTTTTGGGGTGGATTTCCTCTTTAAGGGGTAATGGCCATCTTCAGTTCAGAGATCATGTTCACCTGTATGGGCTGCAATTCTAAAAGGTAACATGTCCGATGGATATAAGTGGGTGGGACGTTGTTGTCAAAAAAAGAAGAACTAATAACCAGTCAAAATTTTGGATTTACTTCTTCTGGGCAAATCAGTCCATAATGGTGCATTATTTATATACATCACATAAAGCAAAGCAATATTTTACAATACTTTTGAATAAAGGCTCTCAAAATATAATTTACATTGTACTCTTATTGAACATTTGTGACAGGGGTCATCTGGGGGGGAAAAAAAGTGTCTGCTGACATGGCCCTTTAGTAGACATTACCCCGTTGAGGATGAGTCCTGAGTAAACTCGGGCAGGTGTCTATGGGAAATGCCTGTTGTAGCAAAATCAGCCCGTCCTCAACAGGTTAAGAATGAAAAACCTACTCAGGGCCCAAATACATGATAAGCATGCCAAGTACCAAGTGATTTATTTTGCAAATGTTGTAGCTTGGTAGAAGAAACCATTAACTATCAATAATGAGGTTCCTGGTTTGAATTGCAGCAGTGACTGCTACCTGAGGCAAGATACTTTACCCTTGTTAACTAGTCCTTAGCAAGAGACTTGACTTTTACTATGCTTTGTTCACTTATTAGTACTCATGCTAAAGTGCTTTCTTCACTGATTGGCACAGACATCCGTTAACTATCAGTTGTCAATAAATTGAGATAACCTTACCCCCCCCCCCCCAATTGTGTCACCATGGCCTTATGTTGTGATTGTGGCACTTTGCTAACTTTATAACTAGGTCAAATTCGAATATACTACGGAATGCTGATGAAAAAGTTTGGTAGGTTAAGCTAGGTTCTTGGGTGCATAAAGAGTTCAAGTTGTCAGTCCAATGGATGCCTCCAAGCATTCATTACTTTTATAGGGCCAAGTAAACTGAGAAGAAAATCATGTTTATATAAAGATTAAGTAAATTAAATTAAAATCTGACCATGACTATTGATCCTACAGCATTACAAGACTAAGAAACAAAACAAAAACAACAACAAACCTACTGTCTTGTTATGGTAGACATTGTATGGTTGATGAAAATCTGATGTATGCGTTCTCGGATACTTCATAAAAAGATGATATTAAAGGTCATGTTTACCTTTGGGAGCAGTGATTTGAAAAATGTCCAAGATATCAGTTTTGATGCATATGTGTAGGTCAGTTGTATCACAAAACTCCCTACCATACAACAATTTTTGAAATAAAGCTTAAAATATAAGGAGAGATAACTATTTCCTCATTAAACCATAACTGTACACGGTTTAGTCTGGAAACATTTTTATTATAACTATTGTTCACATTTTGTATATTTAACAATGCTTAACATTGATTATACTGGTTCAAATTTTTACACAGGTTGTTTCTATCCCTAATTCAGCACTAATGCTAGGTTTTTGTTTCATCTGCAAATCGTAAATTATGCCTTTAATGCCTTCCTGACAAGCTATAAACCATAGTGCCTACAGGCATTGATGCTAGAAAGATATCTCACCACAAAATGTAACAGTACCTTTGGTTGAACACTATTAACAGGATTCTCAGCTTCGTCATTGGGTGTCTTGGCAGCCATTTTTGACCTAACAAAGTCCTTCATAACAAGCATAGTGGCATAACAGTAGGGGTTGATCCCAAATATGCAGTTCACTGCCGCGACAGCCGTCCATCGAATCGGCAGATAAGTGATGCACACAAGGCCCCCACTTAGAACGAAATAGAATCTGAAAAAAAAAAGGCAATGCAAACATACCAGTACACTGACGGGTGTGCTATACTTTAGCAATATATACAATGTATATATATATTTTTTTCAATGCTTCTACCATACTTCTGTCAAAGCCTTTGAGTTGAAGAAGAAAAAGTTTTGTCTTTCTTTGCATATACTTTATACATGTCTGGCATACGCAATAAATCAGATATAAAACTGTAATAAAACATCTTAACATTTACAACATCTATCCATGCTTTTCAGGAGTAAACATCATGATATTTTCTTTTTAAACATTACTTCTCACGGCAAACATAAGCATTTGTGGTATGTACAATGTAGGTACCGTACGCACAAATACCATGAATAGAGCAAGTTATTTTCACTCATTGCAAATGTATGGGGATAAGCAGCAAATAATAAAATGTGATTTGTGTCTGTAGACAACATCATGGACATGAATTGCTTAAGATCAGACTGAGAATCTGGGCACTCACATTGCCGTTTTCATCCACTGTTGCCATAGCAATATGTCCTCCAGCTCTTGGAGCAAGCGGGAGGCTGTCGAGAGCCATCCACTGAGGTCCTGCATCATCTGGCGGTACTCTGCAAGCAGCTCCTTCCGTCTCTGATTGTCGTGCTGCAGCTTGGCATCCGCATTCCTCGTGGCCTGGCAACCAGCTTCGGATGCGGAGAAAATCGAAGTGGGAGGGGAGGACAACGTTGATGCCGTCGAGGAGGATGCTGGCCCCTGCACGGCAGCTGGTGCCGTTGATGAGGAGGAGGAAGAGGCAGCAGATGAAACTGGTTTCGATCTGTGGTTGTCCTGCACTGGAATGTTACTAGTAGTCTGGCCAGTGACCTTACTCTTAGTCGCCGAATCTCCACTAGGTGCTGACGATGGCGAAGACGATGTCGGTGATACCAAATTCACAATTTGCTGTCTCTTGTCAGCAGATGAAAAGTTTGACTGCATTAGCTGCTTGTTTGTGTATGAAATGTATCCCAGAATTGCTATGGCTACCAAGCACATCATTCCTACAATCAGAAGCTGGCCTACAATGGTAAGAAAGAAAAAAAAATACAAAAATAGTGATCATGCAACTAAATCATCACATACAATAACATATTATTCATCACCCCCGTTTTGCACAAAGAGTAATATTTCAATCAAATCCGTGGTTGTCCTGGAAGAGTAACTGTCAGCTACGTTTCATTGAGCTTCATCTGAGGGTTCTCCTGTTAAGCTGATATAATTGAAATGGTAAATATTAACTTAATAAATATCTCTTTTATGGTACCTGAAAACACATTCAAATCAATTAATATACCAACATATTTCACTACATTAACAGTTTCCCACATGCTTAAAGTACAATGTACCATGTAAAATCAATATCAGAACAACATTCTTTTAGGATTGATATTGAAATTTGAACTATGGTACTCTGTATTTCATTTACACACACACAAAAAAAAAACACCCGAACATATGTAATTACTTTGTGATGTATCCTAGCATCAACAAAAAGTGCATATTGGAGAAATCGGGGCTATTTCAGAATTGTCAAGCTTGGTGGAAAATTGACTTCTTGGCAGTAAGATAATATATTTAGACAGATTAATAAATAGGTAGGAAGGTAAGTATGTAGACAGATATAGCAAACATGGAGACAAAGGAGAGAAAAGGAGAAGAGAGAGAAAGAGAGAAAAGGAGAGATAGGTACACTGTAAAAAAGTAAAAGAATGGACATACTGTTTATCAAATACTGAGTAAATAGACAGACAGAGCAGGCTAATAACGAACAGGTGATTTTGCTTGTTTTTGTGTGCCCAAACTAAATACTGGTTTCACTTTTGGCATACCCTCTCAGTAATGAGCATTTTATTTGGAGGAAGTGGCATAATCATGATCAAACAGTGAGACAAAAAATTCCAAGTACAGAAATAATGTTTATCCCCTGTGGGGGCTTTCTATTTCTTTCCACGCTGATAATTCCAGAACATTTCCTTGTAAGCAGATCTTGTTTCTTTTCTGTCTTTATTTTTTTCCTCTTTTTTTTTAAATAAGCAGTGGGACGTTTAGTGTGTTTGAAATGGTAAATTGCATTGAATGTCGATTCATTGTTGATTGGAAGTAAGCAGAAGAATCAATTAAAAATCTAATGTGCGAGATTAGCACAATCTTTGTCAGAAATTTAACTACAGTGTACATGTGTATTAAGATTCTGGTCTAAAATTTACTGTATAAGCTGCTACTTTTGCATATGTACAGATATTTTCGCAAGTAAGGATCACACAAACATTTTTGCACGATGTTGCTTTCGTGATTTAACAGCACAGCCACTGCAAGTGCATTATTACCCTAGCATAATTATGAAAACATTTTTGCATGTTTTAAATTCGTGGTACAACAGTTATTCGTGAAACTTATGAAAATTAAACCCTCATGAAAATAAAAGCCTACAGATACAATAATTAGTATTGACTTACACACATGTTCAATCAAAGCTTCATTTGTATAATCACTGAAGGAAGTGAAGGGTTGTGAAGTATTTTGCAGAGTGAATTCACAAAGGCAAACTTACATGCAAAAGGGTTCATTGTCTTTTTCTCTCACCTGCTGTGATGTACACACAGAAGACTTGCAAACTAAACCAGATGGCAATCGTAAGAATTGGATACTCCCAACTGAGACATGGATAAAGACATAAACAAAGGAGAGAAAACAAGGCAGCTCAATAGACTGGAGATTACAACATCAACAGACATATCACCATTGCTTGTCATTTTTCAATCTACTTGCAACATTCCAGAATGTTCTGTTCATGGGTGAACAGTACAAGTTGTCCATTTGCATATCGTAATATGGTAATGTTTATCACACTGCTGATTTTGTACAAAACATTTGACTAAACTATAGAATATTTAGACCACTGAGGACCTAAGAGGTTACATTAGCATTCTCATGGAAAGCGGATGTCACAAATGATACAAGGTCTGCTCCTGAATCTATACAATGCAACACTTATTTTATAAATCATGTTAAAAAAAAAGGGGGGGGGGAATATCATCTTTCTCCCCACACCCACTCTTCTAATACTAACCAAAGCACAGAAGTTATGAATTCAAAGCACATCTTGATGGGCCAAGACAAGGTCTGAAGTGACCGGTAAGCCTCTACAATTCTTCCAATGTCGTTGCTGGGGCTCTTCGGAGTCCTTCCAGAGCCTGATGCCACTGGTCTCGCGGGTCCCTGCCCATGTGCCGTCTTGGGAGGAGTTTGTGACGGCAAAGATCCAGGCGGCGTAGAAGAGAGGTTTGGCGGGGAGCCGGACACCTGTCTGCCAGTGGTCTTGGGTCTGGCCCCGCCTGCTGCTGCCATGGCGATGGGAGCACCCAGACCAAGATGGTGGTCTTCAGAAACACTCCCAGTCCCCAAAATTACATGGTGTTTCTTCGTTGCAATGCAGACCAGGTACTGTATCTATGCCGAGTACTGTCACTAAGACATCAACTTCACTCTGTCAAACACTTTAAATAAAGAGAAGAAAAATAAAACCAAACATGACATTAATCTGTCCACCCAAGCTCTTACACTATCTGTCAACAAACCAAAATATACCACTCACAAAAGAAAAGCAAACCAAAGTTTAACAGACATGTACATTTTTTGTATAGTACACTGCAGAACACTCTTGTAAATGGGGCTAAATCAATTTTGCAATCAGAGTGCACAATACTACAGACTGGATAAAGATGAACATTTGTGGAATTCTCTTAATATCGTTCCACTACCGTGACATCACAGAATGTTGCAGCTTCTTATCCAGATATGACAGCACATCAATTCAATCAAAACTTTACAAATTAGTAACTTTTGAATGGATAGTCCAATTCAATTCCTTACACTTTGCTGATGTGGTCTTCTACTGCATTCACATGTTTAGAGTAAACTTTCTTTCAAAGGGATACTTTTTCTAACTCAAAATATGAGTGCATTCATTGAATGCAAAAATATTAGAATGACACATCAGTGAAGTTTGGGGAAATCAGACAGTCTGTTCAAAAGTCATGAATTTATAACATTTGGATCTAATCAGTGCACCGTGATTGATGATGAGAAGGCTACAACTCATAAAGTTATCCTGTAGAACATCATAAAGAAATATAGAGTGAATTCCAAATATTTTCATGTCAGTAGCATCTATAATGAAAGAACACTTGACTTCCGAAAATGGAGCAGTACCATTACCCTATGTGACAATAATTACAAGTCGAGGGAATGTGTACATTTTTACAATGTCAGTTGAAATGAAGTGAAACTATTTTTTTAGCCTTCTTATCCAAGAATGATGGCAAATTAATCCAATAACAATTTGAGGGTTTAATTTTCGCGAATTTCGCGAATCACTGTTGGGCTGCGAAAAATGTTGCCATGCGCTAGATTAATAGTATTTTGAGTATTATTAATAGTGCACACGTGAAAAATGTTGCCATGCGCTAGGTTAATAGTGCACTTACAATAGCTTCGGAGTCAATTCGCAAAAACATCTAACGAAAATGTACATGACCTCATTCACAAAACTTTAATTTACGTGAAAATAACAGCTACATAATACAGTACTTGGCAGTACTTCAGTAATTTCACATATCAGTGATATTCAGAAATGTCCTACAGGGAGGGAGCGATTTCATGAGAAAAAAAAAGGAGTTTTTCACCACTTGGTTCTAAACATGCCTGATTTACGTGTATGTGTGCCTGATATTTACAGTGACTTTCAACTGCTGGCAACACCATATTCTAAGTACTCCCATCCCCTGACCTGCGCCCCCTTCCTCGTGAAATATTCCCCTCTATGATATGAAACATTGTACATTAATCGATTAATAGAAGTTGCAGTCTGCATTACGTTTAGAGCTCTACTTCTTTTCCACACCCTTTGTCTTTAAGCCAGCCAATGTTGTTACAGTAACACTACGCACTAGCCTCATCACATACACATGTCGCTCAGTACACACATTCTCTGTCACATCCACATAAATCTACAGTATCATTTATTTAGCTTTCTGCATTAGTCTATAGAATCTACAGTGCTACAGGGACAGTACTGCTTTGGTCGAACGTCCTTTGCCGATATTATGATCGGCGGTCTATGTAAACACTTTCTGCTCCGATCCCGTGACAACACTAATATGTCTATTAATGCATGTGATATCAAATACACCACAACAAACGAAACCTATAAGGGCAGGCTACCAAAGGCTAAGTTTTGACTTTGAGACAGACGAATATGGATCACGGTTCTTGTACTTGTAGTTTTACTTTTAGTTTACCCTGCTCGCCCGGCCCGGCAAATGTGTGGATATCGGTAAATTTTACTCGGATTCATCAGCCTGGGCCTGTGGAATGACAGCGACAGATATACCGACAAATGTACAGAACTGTAGTCTCGTATTTAGTAGCTGCCGTAAGCTAGCTCCGGTAGCGAACAGATCGACGACTGCAACTGCAAGCACAAACAATAGTTCGGTAATGCACTGTACCACTGATAATATGGGGCTACTAGCTAGCTAGGGGAGGATGGATTACTCCAAAGCCGATTGATTTTATGTGGAGTAAAGGCTGCCTGAGTATGTTTATATGTGACTGTAACTTACGGGTGTCGTATCAGAACGAAACAGGATGTTCCCCTCATGTCATTTGTCGCTCTTTTCTGTCTTTCTGCGCTCAGCTGTGAGTGGCCTTGCACTCAAACAATCAATTCAATACAATGGTCTTTGGACTCGGGGTCGGAGGCGTAGCATTTTATGTACAGTATACTGTACGTTATATGATACACGAACACATTTATTTTATCAGAGTGAACCTGTGTATGGAAAGCCACCCAACACTAATATCATGTTATTCAATTTTAATGTGAAGCAAATCCTACAAAAGTACATGTATCAAAATCCCTTATTTTTGTCCATACCTGATTGTAATTAGGCCTATTTACAAATGCAGCATATTTTTGTGTTTATTGAGCCTTTGGAATTATTAAGATGATAATAATAACATAGACAAGGCTCGCCTCTCATACTATGAGGTTGCCTCGCTTTTAATATCAAATTACCAGCTGCAGTAATGTATCATTGTCAAGGCGATTTTAGCAGATGGTCGTTGCTTCTAGCAATTTTGGATTATGTGTGTTTTTGTCGTATTTATCTCTACAATCGGTGGCGCAGCTTTTGTTTGTGATTTTCTTCGAGAGTCAATGAATACATCATACCGATTGTACTCCGTTTGTAAATCTACAGTCTGTGCACAAGAAAGTTAGAGGAGAAACTCCCCATTGCATGGAAGATTGATTGGAATTTAAGGAACGTGGGAGAGTGGAGGAGAGATATGAATCTTCCATATACATTTGCATCACTAATAGTAGAAATTTCTGCACCTTCATGGTTCAGAAGCATATTAATACACGTAATGATACGAATAATAATACGATAATACTCTTCCCAGAGGTCAGTACTTCACCTAGAAGAAGAAGAATAATAAAGTGGAATAAGAATAAAGATTATAACGATGATGTTCGAGTGATGACAATAGATGATGATGATACCATAATGATGATTATGATTATGATGATGACGACGACGACGACGACGACGACGGGGATGATGATGATAGAAAACAATGAGGCCTGTTAGGCCCTACATCGATATATTACCATATAATATCCTAATTCTGTACAAAATGTTTTATGACAGTCTCGTTTGGTTGTTCTATTTAGGGGAGCTGCAGCCTACCCCCTCCCCCCCCCCCACAAACACCACTACACACTTTTAGCGCTTCACAAACAAAATAAAACAACAACAAACATTCCCGTGAATTCCGTCAAGAAGTCCTTCCCGTCGAAGCGGGGAGGGAGGCTGGGCTATACCACTAAATCCGCCCCCCCCCCCAAAAAAAAAAGTTCCGCAGCACTGCTATTTGCTTAGTATCATCATCATCATCATCATAATCATCATCAGTATTATCATAACCATAAAGTTGTTGCATGATTGAATCTTGACCCCCCCCCCCCTGCTTTCGGCCCGCAGCCGACCCCTAAAGACACACACTCTTATACACACACAATAATATTGATAATGATGATGATGACGATAATAATATTAATAATAACAATGATAATAATAATGATAGAAATAATAATAATAATAATAATAATGATAATAATAATAATAATAATAATGATAATAATAATGATAATAATGATAATAATAATAATTATAATAATAATGATAATAATAATAATAATAATAATGATAAACAACTTTCCGTAATCACTGCCATCTTTATAACGTTGTGGCGCTTACTGTTGTATATACAAGCTTAAGGTCCGCTTTCATTTTTTAAGGGGATTGTATCATCTTCAGTCTTGCTAACATAATTATAACATTAATGTACATAGATGTTTTGTTTGTCGTTTCGTTTTTGGAAATCGTCGCGACAATCATTTTAATCATATAAACTCATAGCCGTATGTCAGGCTGCTACAATTGCCCTTTCTTTTACGACAGAGGAGACGAAAAGATATTTTCAAGGCAGCTATAGATGACGCAGTCAACCATGAATTAGAATCCCATCTGAAAAGAATCTGCAAAAAAGACATAAGAAAAAAGATTTTGATAATGTTGAAGAAGTAATATAAAACATATGTAATCCTCGTTTTTCTGAAGCCAGCTGAAGAGGGGAATTATACCACCCCACCCAACCCCCCTCCCCGACAATGAGACAGACTGACAGACAGACAGGGACACAGAGAGTGAGAGGAAAGGGTCAGAGAGGAGAAGGGAGGGAGGGAGAGAGGGGATGGGGGAAGGGGTGGTTAGGAAATCACCAATTATCCCTTAATACATTGGTCTGTATAAATTTGTATCATACGAATGGTGGTCACCTGATGGTTAATAACTTCTGAAGCCGACTAAAACATGATTCAAATTCACAATACATCTTTGGCATATCGTACTCGGTTTCCCTTCCTCATTCCTCATTAATTTATTAACCACAAAGGTGGGAGTGTTTTCTTTCAATTTCTTATCAAGTCCAAACAAGAGTAAATAATAGCAAGGCGATAACATCATTCCAAACCAACTTTTTGAGAAATATGTAAAAATCACAAACTCCTTAACTTATTCTTTTAATATCGCTTATCTAATGTAGGTTTTACAATTAATACTGGGCCTGTGTTTATTCTGTTCATCAATGTCAACTTGATCATGGAATAGAATATCCCTTTTACAGATATATTTTTCTACTCGCTGTGTACATTATTTTTATATTTAATGTCGGCCCATGGGCCTCCTCTTTCGAAAGCTACAGGGTGACAACTTAACAGCTCAGATGCCATTATATCTTTCTTGACATGCTGTTCCTGACTTCATTGACAGTAACAGGGGTCGATATTGCAACATAAATGTCGACACCTAGGATTTGGCGGTTCCTTTATAAGTCGACAGCATAACCTTTTTATCGGGTCAGTCACCATTTTGATTTGTGGCAAGTCCAGACGCTCTCCTCTTTGGTCTATCCCTCCCGATTGTTTCGGAAAAATATGACTCTACTATAAACAGTCGTAATATTACGCCTTGGCGTCATAATTTTCAGTCTGGATCATAGACGTATGTATGATTGCAATTTAAGAAATTCTTCTATCCAGTATAATTCAACTCTTATTCTGATTTTTGTTTGACGTCACAGATTTATCAATCATGTCCTTACGGTGAGAACTGCGGAGCTTTTCAAATCATTTAGGAAAACCGCACATCAGAAAGCGCGCTTTTTTATTAGTGGCGCCTCAAGGTCACACGTCTTGATTTTTCGATAAAGTACACTTTTTTGACGTGCTATTGAGATATGAAATGACGGTAATTATAATTCTCCGTAACTACTGGAGGAGCTATACGTCAAGCAGTCTTTCAGTGTCCTAAGTTCTTGTTATGATTTTTTTTTTTTTGGTACTTTGAAATTGAACATTGTTGCTACTCTCATGTCTAGAGAGGGCGACATTTAGATTTTGAACGAAACTTTTTCAGCGAATTGTCTGATTTTTTTTTTCATGATTATAGGTTATGCACGCTGTATACTTTTAACTCAGTGTTTCACTAATTCTTCTGCACTCGCTGAGACTGTTCGAGCGAAATATACAGAATGCAGCCGTTGTAGACAGGTTTGATGAGGTAGCCAATATACCAGAGACAAGATTCCCAGTTCCTAGTAGGAATTCAATACGTTCATGGACATCTTCATGCGCACACGAAGGACCTATACAAAAATCAACTCAAGCAACGAACGTGACCTCGTGTACAAATCATGTGCAGATATTGTTAAATATTTAGTGTTCATCACAAGCATTTCCCAACCATGTACCTTCCGTATTTGCTCGGCATTCACATACCAACTCTCTGCGTTGGCACCTGCAAAGGGTCGTTGTTTACACGTTTCGGTGATCCAACGGAAGCAGAATCGACTTCAAATTGGATTCAAACAAGCACAAAGAATGATCAAATATTATGAGAGCATGTCAGGATGCAGGATATTGAAGACTCTGAAAAAGACTGAATACCAAGGACCAGCCACTAAAAGTGTAATTGTAAACCTTGTTTTATTACCCATACAGTCTTCTAGTGTTCTTCGTTTTCTCTACAATTCCATAGAACCCAGTACCTCTAAAACATAATGAGTTGTTACACCATTATGCGTAATAACGCATAAAGTAAACTTTTAATGACAAAGGGGAACATACTTGACGGTCAAGCAATCACATCCCTGCATACTATATAAAGTGTAGTTTTGGCGAGTGCATGTCAGTCTGCCATGGAGGTAGGGTAGAGGGAAAATCCGTCTATATGGAGTAGTCTTTTTTTCTTCTTTTTCTTCTTGATTATTGTTATTATTGTTGTTGCTGTTGTTGTTATTGTTATTATCATTATCATTACTATTATTATTATTATTATTATTATTATTATTATTATTATTATTATTATTATTATTATCATTATTATTATTATTATTATTATCATTATTATCATCATAATCATCATCATCATTATCATCATTATTATCATTTTACTTTTACGGCTCTCCCCATAGGAGAGGATTCCGTGAAGCCAGACGTAGTTTCCGAGGAAGATATCATCTCCGAAGACAAGATAAAGATCAGCTAGAGAAGAGAGAAGAAGAAGCATCTACTCACAATATTCTCTGTCAAGGAAACATACGTTATCAGAGCGGAGCTAAATTCTCTTTTGAATCTAATGACTGATGCCATCGGAGTATCCAAGCCTGAGATTAAGGCTAAACACACTCGTTGACGCAGCACGCAGCATCCCGAGTGGGACAACTCGAGTGGGACTACCCGAGTGGGACTACCCGAGTGGTCGTACTCGAGAAAGCCGTGTCAGTCAGCGGTATCAGCCAGACTGTCACGAACACGGTGCTTGTTTTTTAGACGTCGAGAAGTCTTGTACCAGCTGCCACTCGTCATCTCTTGTATATTTTCGTTGCATGCATCCAGACAATTGCCATTGGCATCTCACATTTCCACGGATTGAAAATATACCCCTATTCAGTCCGCATAAAACACTTTCATCGTCATTTCGGGGATTCGCTTTTATAGTTTGTTTTCTTGCGAGAGAGAGAAATATGAAAGTGATCCTCTACGGATTATTTCTTGGACTAGCGGCCGTCGCGGTGGTCTCAGGCCAGCAGCCGCCGGACTGCGCCGACTGCGATCTCACCTCCTGCTCCAAAGTTTCGGCGGACCACTGTCCAGCTGGTATCACGCTGGACGAATGTGGCTGCTGTACGCAGTGCGCAAGAAGACTCGACCAGAACTGCGGCGGGAAATTCTGGAATCTTGGCAGATGTGGTCGGTCGTACTACTGCGAGGGACCGCACAAAGAGAGGGCGATCAACATCGGCAAGGGGGAAGTCGGCTTCTGCCGATGTCGAGAGGCTCATCGAGTCTGCGGCAGCGACGGGGTGGTTTACGAGAACACGTGCGCTTTGAATGAGACGAGCTTCGACCAGCTGAAATTCGGCGGAAATAAGATTGAAATTTCATCAGACAGGAAAATCTGCTTCAGTGGTAAGCAAAATTTAAAATTGAGAATTTCTTTTCTCGCAATGCTAGAAACAAATAGTTGAAAATAACTTCGATACACAGCCTATACGTCAGATGGGTCGGCCTACATACCGTTTTACAGCAAATAATATAATATGGTTGAGTCGTTTGAATGCGCTTGAGATAGGGTTTTTTTGTGATAACGAAAGAGATAGCAGCTTCTAGAAACGGTGTGAAGCATGTGCTTCGATCAGTGTTCAATCTGGAATTTATGACGCATATGTATAAAAAAAAAGTAGGGTCTTGTGAAAGAGGAACATATATGCTGATGAGACGAAAAAAGGCCTGAATACCATGTAATATCACTATGATAAATAATTATATTACTGGCAGTATAGTAATAATATTTGTAGATCCTTTGATAATGACAATTATAATAATGTACCATTAGTACCACTATCGTTTGTTGCTATTTTTTAATCTTCATCGTCATTATGACATACTAGTCTATAGTGTTACGATTGTTATCATAACAGAAGTTCCTATATCATGAGTGGGTGCGTGTGTGCGTAAATATTTTTGTGCGTATGTTTGTGTTTGTACCTGTTTTTAGACCCGGACACACAACTCAAGTAGACAGACAAATCTGTCTGTCCAGAGAAGTTTTTTCTTTTTTCTTTTTTCTTCTCTTTTTTTTTAAACTTTTACGGTTCTCTTCAATGATTTCCAGACGCAGTTTCCGCGGAACATATCCCCGATGATATCTCCGCGTCCACATAAGTACCTCCTGTGGCAACTTTACATACCCTCATGACACCGTAATGATGTTTTACGTCTGTATTAATACTTTACTAACATTTCCGAGTACAGAGTGCATGGCAAGGTGCAAATCAAGGGAACAACCCAGAACAGCGAACACAGGTTTCGATCCCATCACTTGCACATTTGAATAGACTCAGCTGTACATTTGTTTTCTAGTTTTCCTCAGGTTGATGTATTTGCTGAACTTGGCCACGAGAACAATGCTACTGCCTAATGTCAGTCTTCCAACACAGCGAGTATGCCAGAAAGATAAACACGACAGAGTCTGAATCAAAATTGACGTCTTCCTGCCCCACATTGTGAGTTAATTTGATCAAAGACGTTTAAAGGTACTATTTAACCACTGGGAGCAGTGATTTGAAAATGTTCGAGTTATCACATTAGTTATTTTGATACTTATGATTGTGTAGGTCAGGTGTGTCACAAAACATCTTACCATATAAAAGATTCACAATAAATCCTAAAATATAGGCCCTAAGGAGATATATTATCACTATTTTTCTCAATAAACCATAACTGTAGACGGTTTATTCGAGAAATAATTTTATTATAACTGTTGTTCACATTTTGTATATTTAACAATACTTAACATAGATTATACATTAATTTTTATACATTAGTTTTTTTCTATTCCTAGCTCACATTTTAGAATTATTTTGAAGCACTAATGCTGTGTTTTTGTTTCAAATGCAAATGGTTGATAATGCCTTTAAGGGAACTTATCCCCCAAGATTATAGTGTAGATTACAGCATGTGAATGTATAGCAATATTAGTAGAACGAGGGGGGGGGGGGGGAGAGACGAACCCTCCCTGGTAGAACACACCAGTGAAAGTTTATGAAAATAGGACAGACGTTATGAACTTCTTTCGTTTCAGTGCGGCCACCGTGTGTATCAATCCCTACTTAACATTAAGAACACTCTACAGATCAGTCTCGGATAGTCCCGCGTATGCAAAATATAAAGGTCACAATCGATAACCAGGAGTAAAAAATGTCAACGTTCAATATCAGAGGTATAAAGAATTTTTCAGGGCTGTAAATATTAGAGGTAAAAATGCCAGATAGAAAACTGTCAGCGGTAAAAAAAAATAATGATAATCATAAAAAAGAAGGTTGAAAGTGAACGTGAATGCATGTCTGACAGTTGTATTCACTCCCGACACCATTTTGTTTGTTTGTTTTTGCTTTAAACCTTTGATATAGGTAACCCTGACATTATCTCTGTCAAACACTACCCACTGACTTCTGTAAATCTGACACTTGCCCTTCTTACATGTTTGAACCCTTGATTTTTTTTTTTTTTTTTGTATTGTCACCGTGAGTGAACCGCGTATTCATGTCTCGTCAAAAGGCTATTGAATATGCAGTGACATCAGGTCCCGGGGGCAGTAGCAAAATATTCCCCAGGTCTACACAGACAGAAGGACAAATTTGTTCGTTTATACCGTTTAGACCAATTAACGTTTGGAACACCATCCAAGTTATTACCTTATCTCTCCCTCTTCTCTCTCTCCCCCTCCTCTCTGTCTCTGTCTGTCTGTCTGTCTGTCTGTCTGTCTGTCTCTCTCTCTCTCTCTCTCTCTCTATCTGTCTTCTTATAAGCCACAATTTACACTGATTCATGGCTTCCATGGCCAGTTACTGAGTTAGATAGTGTAACGACAGGTTACCCATTGTTCACGATGTAATACAGTACCTGAGACATGGTCATATCTTGAAGAAAGAGATGGGGGATCAACTCTTGCTATCATTCACCTCCCCCCCCCCCCCCGGTATTTTAATGGGGGGTGGGGGGCAGGTTGTATGAGATGAATCCGGGAAGATCAAACCAGGGAGGTGATCGAGTCTCACCTCCCTGATCAAACTGACCGTGTTCATCTTGTACATCTACCTCGGTACGTCTTTGGTTCAAAGTCTGTTGAGAAGTGGGGCCAAATTTCCATTACACGTGTGATTATAGACATGTCAGTTACACATTTCTTTTTCTTCTGGGCCTAAACATGGAGTCTACAATCAGTATGAGGTCTGATGTATAATGACCTTTTTTAATGGGTGGCATTCATCCGCACGAATGTGAAACGTACCATTTCCTATTATTAGCCACTCGGATATACAAAAATGTGTCTACGTGCAACGAGTGCAGCAATTGAAAACGACTTTATGTATACATAAGTGTCCTCGTGGAGGACAATTGCATGGCGGTGATATTTTCTGCAGGCCTATTGTCGCAAAGAAAACAAAATTCACTTCATTATCGACGGAGTCACCGTAAATAGCGAAGAAACCAGAATGCTTCCGAGAAGGATTCACTAATATTGCGCAAAGATCGAGACGATTCGCCGCGGAACTAATCGATTTCCTTTTCTTCAGTTGGATGTTGATTGTACATGGTCAATATTACGGCCTATGCGGTATCACTCCATTATTAATAGTTATACTTTGATATCCACCTTGTCTGAGGACTGTTTTGGGGTTGATAACTCCCTTTTTGTTTCGTAATATCAAAATTGTAGTAAAGCACATCAAGTCGGAAAGGGGGCGGAGGCGACGGGTTGCTTGGATTTTCGATAGAGTAAAGGAAATTTCAATTCATTTTATTTTATCGCAGCCTGCTGTCCTGAAAACCAATAGTTATACCCCCCCCCCCACACACACACATACACACACATACACTCACATACACATACCTACACACACCCTGTTACCAGAGCAGAGTCGGGGAAACATGCAAACAACTGTCGTGAGTCCGAAATGGTCTTTGGTCTCAAGAATCCCTGGGGTTCGAGGGTCCATGGCTGTGTGTGTTATGAATGCAAAGCCTCACTGTTACTGTTATCATACGAATTTGTGAGATAGCGTGTGAATAATGGATGTATAGCATGATGATGATTACACAAGTTAGTGTCACAGGTGTAAATGTTGGAATGTGGTATAGATAATGATTCTTCTCACTCTTCATTTTCCTTTCTCTCTCCTTCTCTCTCCCTCTCTCTCTTTTCATGTACCCATGGGTAACCAATAGGACCTACTAGTATAGGGCCTACACCTTGTATTTTCGAGCTATGGGGCCGATGCTTGCTGACGTGCAGTGACAGCTTTTGCACTGTAAACATTATTACGCTTAGGCAAACATTCTCTTGCGGGGCATGGAAGTAATAGGTAATTATTCTAAGATGAAAATTTTTGCATTATTATATTAGTAATGGTGATGTTTTGAGTCTTGTCCAGGAGGTGCTGAAATTCATCAGAGAAAATCTACCTCAAATGCAATCATTCAGGAGAGCACGAATTTAATCTTCTTAAGAATTAAAAGAGAAAATGCTCCTGAGTGGGATGATTTTTAAGTTCAAAAAGAAACATTCTGTATTGTTTTCCACTATCCTGGTGAGGTAAGCATGCATAATACATCTACGTTTCACTATGCTATAAAGCTCTTAATTTACGAAGTACTTGAAATCTGTTGTATGGTATGGCTTTGGTTGAGATGGAGATTCAGGCTTTAACGTTGTGCGACATGATAAGAAGCCATGCACTTATACGAAATATTAAAGAGTATATGCAATTCTAAGAGGAATTCAAAGTTTATAATTATTTGATGAAAAATGGTTTTGAAATGTCTGAGATATCCAAAAACAAAAGAGTACTTAATAAAAGGTGGGACCAGGCCCACCATTATTAGGACCAATTTGTTTTGCTTTCTTTATTGAATTTGAATTTCTTCTAGAATTGTACGCTCTTTAATATTTCATATACGTAGTTTCTAATTGTCTTGCAAAAGGTTAAAACCTGAATCCCCATCTCCACCAATTGTATCACCCATTTAAAGGGATGGTATAGTATTGGTTGAGGTGAGAATTCAGCCTTTAGCTTTTTGCAATATACTTAGAAATGTTAAAGAGCAAACAATTCTAACAGAAATTCAGAGTTCCTTCAATGAAAATTGGTTTTGAAATGGCTCAGATATCAAAAAACAAAGTAAAACAAAGCGATCCTAATAAAAGGTGGGTCCCACCTTCCTTTCACTAGGATTGCTTTGTTTTGGAAATCCCAGCCATTTCAAAACCAATTTTCATCAAATAAACTTTGAATTCCTCTCAAGAATTATATGCTCTTTCATATTTTATGAGATTTCTCATCTAAAAAAAATCATCATGAAACTGTTTGAAACTTGTAACCCATTTCAACCAAACCTGTACTATCCCTTTAACTTCTTTCAATAGAGGAATTCCATCTGGTCATAGGCAGAAGCGGAAGGCTGAGTTGTTGTCATGGACGCGTGGATGGTGGTGTTCAAATCTTTCTACAGAAGCAGCTGTTGTTCACGCATCATTTTATTCGCATCAACATAATGGTGACATAGCTGTTCTCAAAACATGGCTATAACATATGCGAGAACATCTGTTGCTCGGAAAGATGCTCTCCATTTTCTTTTCTTTGGCATAATGACAGAAATTTTACTAACCTTCAGACGTCAGAAAAATGTTACTTTTGACATGTAAAGGCAATAAAAAAAGTGGAGGAAAGTGGAGGAATCTTCTGTTAAATTTCCCTGCGTGTTTATAATCTTTATATCACTCTACTATTATGACATCACGAATTGTTGTAGCGTTCTTATCCATCGATGCAGTTCATGAATTTGACCTAAACTGTAAAAGTTCATAACTTTCGTACGGATTGTCCGATTTCCTCGGAGATAATTTGACGTGTTCTACTTTTTGTTTTTGCATCCATATTTTTGTGTAGGATAAATCTAATCTCCATTTAAAGCTGTTTCCTGTTTGAAAAAAACAACACAGAACTCATCTGTATGGTTTTCCCCGTGCTACCACAGCCTTTTACATCGTGCCAAAATGGAGCTATATATAAAGGCTGAATTTGAAAATGATCAAATGCATGCTTCTGAACGTAGTAAAAACAATTCATCGGAGTGATGATACTTGTCCGTCGAAAGCCTGAACCAACAATGACAGCATAATTTCCAACAATAACAGAAAATTCTAAAATGATCAAGTTCCACAAAGTTGAAAAAAGTGCAAACCACGAAGTAAAAAGAAAGAAAAAATTGTGTATCCAAAGCATAATCTACCTTAAATCTGATGATTCCTGTTGGTAGTTGACTCAGCTGCAGTATTGTCACTGAATTTTAGGCCTTTGTATTTCAGTCTGTTTGTCCCTGTTTTTATTTACTTAGCTGTGTATTATTTACTAATCCATCTATTCTCCGCTTAGGTGATGATCTCTCAGCTGTAAGTAGGGTTAATTTTCAAAGGACGGTCCTTGCCGTACATCTAAAAGACCTTCAAAAATGTATTGGTAGCCAATACAAGTATAGATATGATACGTAAATATAATTTCAAGGTCAATACACAAAACTGAAATACTGCAAATATTTTAACATTAAAATCAAAATCAAAACTATTAGTGTTGAAGAATTACTATGCAAATGAAAATAAATCTTATACTTAACCAACAAAACAAAGCAGTAATAATAATAAGGTCTTCTTTATCCAGGGTAGCCTCTTCAGTTTGGCCACTGCTCTAGAGGGTCCTGCAAAACAAAACGGAAGAAGACCTACTAAAGAACCATTATATGATGAAAATTATATAATTATGAGCGATGACTCATACAGCAGAAAGTTTCACTCGGTGCGCGCATTGTGCAGAGTGACACTTCAGAATTAAAGATGATAAATTTGCTGGCCGATTCATTCGAGCAGGATTGACATTCAAACGGCGTTTACAAGTGATTCAATTTGGGTAATGCTGACCATCTCAGTTTCACATAATTATCATAATTGTATCTTCTTCACCAATGGCAAGTGAGACTTGTAGCATTATCATGGACAAACCAAACCGTATCTGATATGTGAAGTCTGCGACCTATGCCATGCATCAACAATTTTAGACAACGAATGGAAGTCTACGCTCATGAAACTGTGTGGATCACAGCATCTGGGAAAAGTCGTATAACCAACCCCATCCCACCTCCGAACGCTCTCCGAAATCAACAAAACAAAACAATTATAGATGTATAGGGCCTATAGATTTATAAATGACCTCAGAAAGAAAGTGGTTTGGTTGCCATGTGTCACGAAAAGAAAGATGTCTTAACTTGACCCAAGTCTATAATTGGATGAACTTGGCTCCCTTTCCCACACGTCTCCTATTCGACGTCATGCTGGTGTCCGTAAATGCCCAGGGCATCTCGTGTTGCGATCACGTCCACGCCCATCACTCGTGTAGTCTGCCTCACCAGACCCTTAATGATTCATGATTCTACAATTGAGATACCCACGCGCAGTAAAAACAACAACAGATGTGTACGAATCTTTCAAGATAGCATACACGGCCGATGTTTAAGAGTTTAAAGTGATATACTTGTATAACATGAAAGACTGAGTTTATGCAAGGTTATTGTCATTGATAGAATACCCATAAAGCAATAATTCTTTTTTTTTTTGCATGAAAGTAATAATATCAACAATGATGATACGGCGCAGTAGGCCTAGCATGTGGAGATTTGTGCATATAGGTTATGTTACATTGACTTGTTTTTGTTTTTGTTTCTGTTTTTTTAGAGGTGGAACGTAGCGCTCGAATAGCTGGACAAATAGAAAATACAATGTAGCCCATCTTTTCTTTTTCTTTTCTTTTTTTTGGAAGAGTTTCAGTAAATTATCAACGCATTTACGCAGTTATCCTTGAAGAGAGGAGTAAAAATGTAGCCTATGGGTATTACGGTCATTTGATACATTCAACAACTCACCTCAAGTGACTGCGGATTTCAAATACCGTTCGTAGGTGACAAGGTTTGTTTCAAGTGCATGCGTGTAACGCTGTGAAATCTGTCTTGTCACGCAGACGATGAAATAGCTTGATCTAGGAGTCCCGCAATAGAGGAAACTATTTCTTGTCTCGGAAAACACTTCGCCTCGTTTATACTGATAAAATAATGTCGTAGATAAACGTCGTTTGATCACTGCGATAAGCTTCCCTGTACTGCAACTCGCGAAATCCGTCAGTATTTGTTATTTCAGACTGACAGAACTGTATGGTCGTAAATCACAGATCACGAAAAAAAAAAAATGGGGATGAACCAGCACCCATGTCTGCATGCTGATCCTATTCGATTTTACAACACTGTAACTTTATAATGTCGGCCATGGAGAGGGGTGCATTTGTTCCAAATAAAATAAAAGATAATTAATTTTAATGGGTTACGCAATGAGTCACGTACGTTGATAAGTTAGCGCGTACATTATTTATATTACATAAAAACGTTATGATCTGCACTGCTTACAAATTGTCAACGATATTATTACTTATTAATGTAAGGCCTATACTTTGTATTTGTAATACTTTTCTGTTGGATGGAAATATCGGCTAAATTGAATTGAATTGAATTGAATTGAAATATTGTTAGGCGTTATGGCTGAAATAGGAAACAGGTATATAATAACAACATTGGTAGAGCCATTAATTATGGAGATAGCTAAGGGCTTGAATTGCACGAAATTCTCAAACCATAATACATCCTTATCTCCCAATTTTATGTTCGCATCTATTTCATTCTTCTCCGAACCGCTGATATGCACGAACGGGCAAAATCTCTTCGGAATTTCGTATGGATTTATAGTGAACTCATTTTGGATTTATTTGTGATCAAAGCAAAACCCTTTTTATTTTGGTCATGGACACGGAAATTCTTCAAATGCCTTCGAGACTGCATACTATATAGCATAATAGTCGTTTAATAGTCGGACTATTTCAATTCATTTTTGGTTGAAAGAACAAAAGGAAAACTCAAAGGAAGTGTTTACTGTATGCATCATTATAATTGAGAATGAAGGTATGAGGGCGTGCTCGATCATTGGATATCAAAACAATATTTGTCCCCGCCTGCCCTTTTGGCTTGTCTGAGTAATTGCCCTAAAATTCCATCACGTTTCAAAACAGGTGCATCGCTTCGCAGAACGTGGGTGCTATGGTAACTGATCGTCTAACTAGCCTCCGAAGAACGTGGGTACGTGGCTCGTCACGTCTGATCTTGCAACAGGTCAAATCGTGCCCACTGATTTGCTTCCGTTGGTGCATGCCTTGAGTCATTTAATTCATTGCGTATCATCTGCCAATGATAAGTTTATTTGTGTGTTTTATATTTTATTTTATTCTCTCTTTTTTTTTTGGGGGGGGGGGAGGAATTGATTACGAAATAATAAGTGATACTACAGCGAGAATGCGTCGCACACAGCGTTTTTTTTTAAAAATCTATTTATATCAATACTTGGAGTTATCAACTGACAATTGACATTCAAACGGACATTTCAGTTTGATTTGTTTGGTCTGATATCGCTTAAGATTTTGTATCAATAATAATGCTGCTCTTGTGATGGTTTATTGTGGTTTGCAGTAAGCGATTCGGTAGGGTAAGTTATGATAAAGAGAAAAGTACAGAGCCTTTATGAATGAAACCCGGTGTGAATAGACTAAATGGGGGAAAGGCTCGCTTTCCTATGCTACTAATGTAAAACAAGTCGCTCGGAACCGGGGAAAAAGATATGAAATCGCGTTGTAAATAGGCGAAGGAGAGAGGGTTTACTGCTTGGCAAAGCCACACTCCACCTGGACATGTCATCGGAACAGGGCCAAAATCAGTAAAGAATAGAATGCACAAAGAATACAGACGTTTTCCTTGGGCAAACTCGCAGGTGCTTGATTTCTCAACTGGTGAAGTGATCTCTCAAAACCTCCCGACTTAAAGGTCCTGTTTGTCATTGGGAACAGTGATTTAAAAAATGTTCAAGATATCACATTTGATGCATATGTGTAGGTCGGTTGTATCACAAAACATCCTACCATATACAATTTTTGCAATAAAGCCTAAAATATATGGAGATATCAGTACTTTTCTCAGTAAACCATAACCGCAGACGATTTGGTCTGAAAATATTTTTATTACAACTATTGTTCACATTTTGTGTATTTAACAATACTCAACATCAATTATACAGATTCAAATTTTTACAGTGGCTGTTTCTATCCCTAAATCACATTTTAGAACTATGCTGGGTTTTTATTCCATCTGCAATAGGTAAATTATGCCTTCAAAGGGAATCTTCACTCCGTGTTGGGGATACATGACATGTGACATCATCAGCTCATATCAGATGAAATAAATGAAGGACATATGTCCTACATGCAAGTTGTACGTGTCTCCGTGACCGAGCTTATGCTTTCAGCTTTGTGATACATAAATCATTTTGTAACTTGTAATATGCTTGTAAGTGTAACTTGTAAGTGCCATAATTTGAATGTTTTTCGTCCGGTTTTGCTGAAACGTTCATTTTTCCTCGATTTATTTTTGCTCTATTTATCAAAGCCATCAGAACCATGCACAGGAGTTTCTCTGTTTATAGAGTACATCTTCTGAGTACAGCCTTCTGTCTCATTCCATTTTTTGTTTTACTCATGTCATCTATGTAGATTCAAACGAAAGCCTTATTGGACGGCTAAAGTAACAGCAGGAACTGTGACGTCCACATGATCCGTATTCTGAAGCATGTCTATCTCATCGAAAATTCCCTTACTCAATTTTTTTCAAAAATATCTTTCCCTATCAATTTTGAGATAGAATTTTATTTTCCTTCGATTTTTTTTTTTCAAATGCTATCTAGTCACTTTACTCTATTTACAAATGTTGATGTCGTATTACTGTGGGACGTGGAATTACACAAGTGCGCTGTCACTCTCTATAACAATTATGTCACAAATCAATTCTACAAGAACAACGACATAAAAAAGCTGTCTCATCTCCCAGGCCTTCAGCCCACTTCCTCACCCCCTTCTTGTGAGTGGAATTGATGATATTCTGTCTGCCAATGTACTTTTATCAGACTCTTATGTATTATGAAACTGAAAATACGTCACTGACTCAATACCCAACTGCAGAGGGAAATGTATAAATCAAACCTACACAGTGTTGTTTTACTTTCCACCTATATGTCAACTGAACGTCGGTTTCGAGCACGCTGTATATTAATGTTATCGTCTCACTAAGGAAAAAAAAACACAATGTTTTTGTTGGCACAGTTTCTCGGCGATCTTTGTCACCTATGGCTACCCTCCCCCCCCCCCCCCACCCCCGTACATCCTGTGGATCAATGTTGATGACTGGATTGTCAAAATGAATGGATACCACGTCTATACGAACTTCTTACCGGGCGATAATTATGTTAAAGGTCCTGTTTACCTTTGGGAGCAATGATTTAAAAAATGTTCAAGATATCACTTTTGATGCATATGTGTAGGTCAACTATTGTATCACAAAACATCCTACCATATAAAATTTTTGCAATGAAGCCTAAAATATAAGGAGATATCAGTATTTTTCTCATTAAACCATAACTGTAGACGGTTTAGTCTGGAAACATTTTAATATAACTATTGTTCACATTACATGTAACAATAATTAACATCGATTATACGGATTCAAATTTTTACATTTGTTGTTTCAATCTCTAACTCACATTTTAGAACTATTTTGAAGCACTAACGCTGGGTTTTTGTTTCATCTACAAATGGTAAATTATGCCTTTAAGTGATGGACCTTGACTCCCCCACTGTGGCGGGCAGGATCGTCTGCCTGACACGGGATCAAATGAACTGATCTTGACACATTCTGGTTACACGCTGTCACCCCACACTGGTTGCCTGCTCCTCAAATATTGACAGCGACAGAGGAATGCTCACATCGACGAAGTGACATGGCATTTCTTTCTCAGTGATATGCCGTTTTCAATTAGGTATCCCCCCACCCCTCTCCCCCCCCCCCACCAAATAAAAAAAAAAACACGCAAAAAGCTGACATATTTCATTGGAACTTGTTTATAGGGTTGATCTCTTGAAAAAATTCTGAAATTAAGAGTAATACGAATAACACGCTCTCCCCTTCTTTCTCCTGCTCTTACTTTTTTTTTGACATGAAAGCTGACATCAACCTTCGTGCTTCCTGTCAGGAGAAATCTATCAATTTTCGTTGTCTATTCATTTTTTTATTCCAGCTTTTTTCTTTTTTTTTTCTTTTTTTTTCTTTTGTTTTGTTTCAAACAATATTTTATTTCGATTTCATCATCCATCATTGATTACAATTCAATATTTAGTTGTGTTGCTTGCTGCGTGACACTTCAAACATATATCAAAATATTACAAAATAATTTTTAGGACTGCCATTGTGTCAATTTCTGATTGTTCTACTATACAATACACAGTAACTACTTCACAAATATAATCATCCCCGCAATAATTCTAAGATCAATTTTTGATAATGCCGAATGGGTCAGCACAACCAAAATGTATGTACAGTACACATTACAAAATATACCCATTGACTTCGTCCGTATACTCGTCACAGCAGTGATTATGAGATAATGAAATCAATATTGTTAAGGGGTCAAACAAAATCGTAATCGATCGATCACATCGTGGCTGGAAGCATAACGTGACGGTCATTCTACTTCTTTCATTTTCGGCACTGTGTAAACTGAATTGTCTCAGACACACTACAGAGTATGACGTTCCTTTACGTCGTCATGACAACTCGTGATACGTTCCTTTCGGACCAGCAACGATATCACGCTAAAATCAATAAAGAGCGAACGGTACCTCCTAATCTAATGTCGTTGCACTTCGTACAGCGCTGGGATTATGAACACAATCATGATCATAATCACAATCATAAACCTGGCAAGAAACCGTCAATGAATAAACACTGTTAACCCGGTATTTAGCCAATGATTAGTAATCTAATCGAGCATGTAGTTGTTGGGCGCTTTTGAACTTGACAAATGCTCTGAGCACCATAAGGAAAGGTGACTAATATAAACAATTCAGCATAAGTATATGAATAAACAATGGGCACGATTTTTTACATAGATCATGAAGAAGAATGAAAGTAAATAAGCAGCCCAATGCACGGTGTTTTCTTGTTTCCTTTGTGTTTTTGTTTTCTTTGTGTTTATGTTTTTTGCTGCGTCCATACTTGATAGTGCTAAGGGCTTGAGTTTCGCAGAGTCTTTGAACTATAAAACACCCATGTCTTCTAATGTTACGTCCGCTTTTATCCAATTCTACTTCACACCGTTATGATGCAAGATTGCGCAAAAATCTTTCAGGAATTTCTTATGGAATTAGTGACCTTGTGATCAAGGCGAAGCTTACTTAACATCTCGTCGACTATCAGTACTTTCATCTAAAGCGTAGGTGAGTGAGTCGCTGCGACAAGTAGGTCTGTCGTACACGACTACGATTCACAACATGAAATATATAGTATTTACTTCACGTGTTAAACAAGAATGCGTCACTGTCATTCGGTTACATTTCGATACAAAAGGTCGTAGGACATAATACGAATGCTGTAGAAGGCGATAGAAAATGATGTATAAATGGAAGATTACACAATGCTATATATCATCGTCATCTTGCATGTATTGAATCTTTGAGTAAGCAGAAAAAACGTTAATCCGGACCATCAAAATGTTAAATGTAGTGTAGCAGCACGATCTCTAAAGACCACAACTGAGTTATGTCAGGGGAATAAATTATGCAAAGGGCTGATTTCATTAGAACACAAATAATTATGATATCCGTTATATTACCCTTCAACAACCACCATCTGAAAATTGCATTTCGTGTGCAGTGTTGTTGTTATAATTATCTATATGGAATGGAGCATGTTATATGGTTGAAGCAATAACGTATATAGGCAGGGCAGTTTCTGTATTAAAGAGGAGGGGTACTCCCCATCCCACATCGCCCTATAGATAGGCATTAATGATCTCACATTTCTTTATTTCAAGTATAATATATCTTTTATTATCATTATTATCGTTATTATTATCATTATCATTATTATTATTATTATTATTATTATTATTATTATCATTAGTATTATTATTATTATTATTATTATTATTAGTATTATTATTATTATTATTATTATTATTATTATCATTATTATTATTATTATCATTATTATTATTATTATTATTATTATTATTATTATTATTATTATTATTATTATTATTATATCATTACCACCATCGTCATCATTATTATTCAACAAGTCATTTTGTCACAGTGCCATTTCATTTCTTAGATTGTATGGCCACAGAAAGATATACTGTGTTTGATTGTATGTGGAGAAGGCGGCACACATTTTCTTCCCTTTTTTAATTAATTTAAAAAAAATTAATATATTCCCGCGAATGACAGGATGTCACTCTGATGTTATTTCCCCCGCCCTCTGGAGTCAAATACTCTTTCAATTTACAACAAAACTGAAAGTCCGCGAAATTCATTATTTTCTTTTTTTCCGTCCAACTACTGAAAACATTACGAGCTGTTGCAACCATGGTAACCATCTTGAAAATCCTGAGATGATGACAAATCTTTTCGACCAAAACGTTAGCAAGTCAGAGTTGTGAACTTCAAACTTCATCGACGTGTTCAACTGGGATTTCAGCATTTACTGTGTATCCACGCATTACGTTTAAGGTAACTTTTCCTTGAACGTCAACTGGAACATGATGTGGACGTGCACTTAAAAGACAACGATCGTGGTTGACATCCGTAACGAAAAGCAGGCGGTCTGCACGAAGAGCTCATTACAGTCGGATTAGTGCTCTGAAGACCGAATGACAGGGACCTGTTTCGCATCGACGGCGGACGGACAGAGAGGAAACTTAAGTTATAGTCTCGCCATATGATAAGACTCACGTCTTTTTACTCTTGTCATCATTATGATGGAAATACTTATTGGTCACTAGAAGTGGGGCAAAAATTGTGATTTATCTTTCTTTGATAGCCTTAAATGGTGCGAACCTTGTCATTCAACAAGACTCAGTGATTCTTGATGACATTTGGATGATCTAGAGAATGCTTTGCAAAATGTTTATCGTTTTCCTTAATTGTTTTTTCCCCAACGAAGTTGTAGTATATTAAAACAATGATAATAATAATGATAATGATAGTAATAATAATAATAATAGTAATAATGATATTAAAATCATAATGATAAGTAGTAGTACTAGCAGTATAGTAGTGGTGGAGGTGGCGGATAGTAGGTAATCAAAATTATTCCATTATTGTCATTATTATTATCATTATTAGAGAGAGAGAGAGAGAGAGAGAGAGAGAGAGAGAGAAGGGGAGAGAGCGATTGAGAGGGTGGAAGAGATGTTTAATATCATTTTGGGGGTTAACATACCCGCATCCCACGGTTGAGAGAAATGCCAGAAGCGTGCCATGATATTTCGAGAGTCGAAAGATAGTAGATGATGGCATGCAAGTTTCCCCTTCTGTACACAGTCTCATACACAGCTGCTGTATTTTATTTCGCGGAAGACGTCGACTAGTATGTGCTTCAAAGGAGTTGGACCGTGTTGACGGTCCAGAAGCAGTATGATTTTGATCATTAAAAAAATACGAGAAACATAGGAACTGAATTCATTTCTACATAAGGATTATTCTTCTTACACCTTTGAGAATATACTGCAGAGACTTCCACCAATCAGATTGCATATGTGTTGTAATATCTGAAAGGAATTCGAACATGGGCTCCTTTCCTTATCGGTATTAGAAAATATTGCTAGACTACCTTCATTGTGTAGCATCGAGTTTGAGCGGGGGAGCCCTGATCATTATTACTTCGGTTCCCAAACAGCATGGTCATCATTTATGAATAGTTAATGAATTCCAAACATTCGGGCGAAAATGTTTCATGTAGTGATATGCAGTACGATATGTTTTTTGATAGTTCATAAGAGGTCTCTTATTATCTCAAAAAAAGTTGGAAACCCGAAGACCCATCTCAACCAACCACTATGCCATCCCTTTAAAAGTCGCTCCGCGGGAGACAGTTATTATTGCTTTTGTACTGATGTTTGCCATGGTTTGTCTTTCGCACACGACATACTACCATGCACATTCAGAAGTGATAAATTTCGGATGGAGTCAAACACAGCATATGAATTATCGTTTCGGTTGCCAGAGTGTCATGTATTGCAATGCAGTTATAGGTTAAAGGTTAGGTTTCACATACTCGTATAGGTGTCAGTAATGTTTAAATTGTGTGTCATATATACGACGTGACGAAGCAAGGTGGACATGAACACTGAACATGATTTTCTTTTAACACCATGCTTTAAAAGACATGTTTGAGTGAAGTAAGCTTTACCTGCAGCTATCTGTCGTTCATTGGTATATGTGAATGCACAAACATTTCGTCTTTTATCAATTTTCGTGGTTTCTAGTTTGGAATTTTTATAGCTCCTATTAAGAGCAACATATTAGTTATGATTATTACAATGATGATGATGACGATGATGATGATGATGATGATGATTATTATCATTATTATTATTATTATTATTATTATTATTATTATTATTATTATTATTATTTGATATTTTATACCTTCGTTTTCTTTGATGGCAGAAGACTATAGAGAAACTTTTCCATTCCTCTGTGTCTGCACATGATTATGGTGATCCTTAGAGCAATGCTGTCAACAATTGCGAAATACTGATGATAAACTAATCTGCTTCATAAGTTACACTCGTGGCATCATTTTGCCGAAAATTTTTCACAGCTTTGTCAGTCGCCTCTTGCTGCAGGGAAGTGAAGCCCTAAGATGACACCTGGATCTGAGTTCGAGTTAACAGCGGTAAACCATGGCAGTACACATTGTCACATTTGCCTTGCAAAGGTGTACAAAATCATTCTCAACTACTTTTTTTTTTCTTAGACAGTCTATTCCAATCACAGCATAACCCTCTCCTCCTATGTTTGCAGGTTAGTACATCCTGGTTACCTCTTCTGTTGCAGTTCGTTATTCCGAAGATTAGTTGATCCCAAAATGAAAAAAGAAAAGAAAAGAAAAGAAAAACACACCGTTCATTATTCCAAAGGATTTGTTATAATCCGAGAGCGAAATAAATTTCGTAATTCAGAACGTACATTAGTAGGCCTATGCCGACCTTCTTTTCATTTTCGTAATAACGAACCTTTGGAATAACGAATCTTCTTTTATTGTCAGATTAACAAACCATATTTTGATTTTTTTTTTCATTTTCGGAAGTTTACGAATCTTCGAAATAGCAAACCTTGGAATAATGCCACAAATGTACAGACGTTTGGATTTACGATCCCTCTTTAATGTTCGGATTAATGAATATCTAGGTATAGGGAATTTGTGTGTTTCGGGATAACATCACCCACTTCTTCGCAGGTAAGGGATAAACAGAATTGGGGAGGGAGTCATACCGCTTTTCTATTTCCGCCACTTTTTTATTTTTAGATGCCACAGAGAACTTGATCCGTCGCCAGAATACAAACCTGACCGTGAAACTATTCCACCTTCGTTCCTGTCGTCTGGGTGGTATACATTATGTGGTGCCTTCTGTCTCTTCGATGTATCATCGTGATGGCATCTGTTCTCCCCCTCCTCCTCCTCCTCCTACTACATGATCATTGTCACCGCAGGGGCGGATCTAGCTTCTTCTTTTTTTTTTTTTTGCTAAGGGGGAAGGGGGAGGGGGGGCGACGATGGTTCATGACAAGAAAAAAAAGTCTTCACATTCTTTTTTTTGTTGTTGTTGTTGCTGCCACAATCGAATGACAAACCAAAAAAATAAAAATTAAAAAGATAATTTGATAAACGAATAAAAGACCTACCCATTTTTGCTGCCAATTCCCTCCCAAAATAGCTGACAAGCAATAATGATGATAATAATAATAATAATGATAATGATAACAATAATGATAACAAGAAAAATAAATAAATAAATAGATAAATAAATAAATAAACAAATAGATAAATAAATAAATAGATAAAGATCTTCACATTTTTTTTTCGTTCCGTTGAACTAAGCCTCAGACACATGCAGTGCTAAATGCTCATATACTGTGTGAGTCTGCGCAAATTATGGCATTTTTATATGTACATCACATTAAGATCCTATAAGGGGGGAGGGGTATCTCCCCCTCCTTCCGTAGGTCCGCCACTGTAACCCTTTCAGAATCAATACGCTGAAA
Organism: Diadema antillarum; assembly: GCF_040938485.1. NCBI lineage: Eukaryota > Metazoa > Echinodermata > Echinoidea > Diadematoida > Diadematidae > Diadema > Diadema antillarum. The sequence goes on from NW_027271223.1 coordinate 640,297, forward strand.
TGCCGCTGATATATCACGTAGATCTAATACAGTTACCACAGTTGAAATGACAGTGTCCGACAATCTCCTGGCCTCTTTTTCCAGTCGCCGATATGAAAAAGGCCTATGAGCCCTATATAAACATCAGAATCGTCACTAACCTAACTTACTTCGTTTTGATTATGCAACCTTATTCTCTAATACCAAAGAAAGTGATATGTTTATGTTCTTTTCGAAAATGAAATAAAATCTGAATTGAATTGAATATTGTTTGTAGTTCGTAGATTCCATAAATCACTCACTGAAACTAGCACTACTGAATTTACTGTATAGCGCAACGTTGCATCTTAAAATTATTTAAGTGGAACCATTGTTATTTTCATATTCAACTTTTTTATTCATTGCTACTATTAATATTCTTACTAGAAGAAGTACAATATAGAGGTATCAACATTGATTCATCCCCATCATCACTGTCATCATTATTGTTTTTCATTATCATCCGTAAAATACATGAGTAATTTCTGTTGCATGTGTTATAAGCCGCCAACATCAATCAAACTTATAAACGATCTCCACCATTTTGACAGGAATTGATAACTGATTCAAGTTTCAATTTAAAGCAGAAAATCAGAAAATTTCATTAGTTACCGTGCATGAGTTCACTCTAACAATCTGAAAGTCCCTGCTTTATGATTAAGTTGTCGTTTATGAATATTTTAATGTTAGATTGTTGCGTAATCTTGAAGAATTGGAAAAGGGGGAGGGTAGGATACCTTTTTGTTACTCTCTTAAAGTTTCAAGACAGCAAAGTTATTTATCCCAATCCTATAGACGGCTCAATGCGGGGTTTGAGCTGTAAATCCATGTTTGTTTGTTTTTTATACCTAATAGACTGATATTACATATAGTAGCAAAGTTCAGTGAAATAAAGCTCAGCTCCACAGTGTCTGCGTACTTTTTGTAGCCACGAATCTTTGGCGTCAAGAAGTAAATGAACAAGTTGATAAATGTAATAACAAGTTAAAGTGATTATCACTTCAGTGTGCTAATACACTAACATTATCTAAGCAGTGAATGGTAAGAGGTGTATTAATTCTTTACACCTTTCAGTGATCCGTATAAAAATGTGCTAGTATAATATACATGTAAAAGAAGTACAGTGTACAACATAGAGCAAAAACGCAAGGAAGAATGCAACCCTATAAGCACGTACACTGCAAAAAGTCCGGTGTTAAATAGTGAACACCGAGCTGGTGTTAAATTTTCGGTGCTCATTTATGGTGTTAAATTAACATCTCCGGGTGTCATTTCCAAATCTTAAACTGTTTTTTGAAGAGTTTCTTAGTAACTGCACTTCTTGTTGATTTTTAATTTAAAAAAGACGATCAAGAATTTTAAATTAAAATATCAGATTTTTGAAAAAATATGAAAATAAATTTACACCAAAGTAACACCAGCTGGTGTGGTCTCTTATTGAAGCTGGACGGGTGTTAAACCATTGATATTAACACCAACAAATATCAAATCAACACCATGTGGTGTCATTATTGAATTAACACCGGTACAGTGTCAAAATAACACCAGGTACAGTGTCAAATTAACACCACGAAGTGTCAGGTGAACACTTTTCAACACCATCACAGTGCATTTTTAACACCTGTGGGTGTGGTCCTTTATTGAAGTTTGATCGGTGTTAGATTTAACACCCGTGGTGTTAAATCTAATACCGATAGTTTTTTACAGTGTACACACGCAATGAAAAAGACAGGAAGGAGGTGGGGGGGGGGGGGGAGTAAGCGGAAAATTATAAGAATGTTCAAAATAACAAATCACATGACAACAATTTGGGTTTGATCAAGTCATCAACAACCAGGCGGACTTCCCATGTTGATGGTGACCACTAGCATCGTATAGTACAATATACCCTAATCTAATCTTAGTCTAAAACGACTAACGTCCACGTCCAAACAAACGTACACGAACATAAAAATCGATCTTTACAGACAAAAGATGACGATAATGATTGTGACAGAAATGTGACATCAACTTCGTGCATTGGTTAATTTTGTAAATATCTTTCTGATTTTCTGCAGATTCAATGAATATAACCAGTTCCCATATTACTTCTCTCCGATATGTAGTGAATTTCAAAGATGTCAAATTATTTGTGGCACAAGATGAATGTTTCTGCAGCAAAGTTATACTTCAAGACTTGATGGATTAAAGGAAGTATATTTTTCATGTTGCAGGTTGCCTTAATTGCGATATTATTTGTGGCTGTTTTACCTGGCGTCGCGTTTGCTTCGCTGTCCTCCCTGCTCGCGGAGTGACCATATTCGGGTTGTGAGTTCAAACATCGTGGCTTGCTTCACGATTAGGTTCGCACTTTTACCCACGAGAAGTCAACAAGCCTAACGTGATTAAAAGAGTCTCCATTAAACGTGTATACAATCATGGAGCCCTGCGCTCTAACACCTACCCGATTTTAGCACTGCATGCCCCTCGTCTCGTCGCAGTTTCGTAATCTAATTTCTCTTCCAGTTTTGGAAAAAAAAAATATTTGCTACTATAGAGCCCCTGTGGGAGTAAAGTGTGGGGGCAAGAAAGACGAGTTATAAATTGCATTTGACATTCATCACTGTTTTTCCTGGTTACACTCAACAGTTTTGCACGAAAATGAAAGACCAAAACATTTTATCCGTTCGTCAGCAGTGTTGCGTTTCTTCCACGCAAAATTTAAAACTGAGACCTATGGTTGAACGAGTGTATAATCGGTTCTTTGTATTCTAGGTTCGCAGTTCGAGTTGACCTTTCTAACGAGGGCACAGATCATTCTTACGGGCATTTGCAAATGGCAATGGGCAAACTCTAACTTCCTAACGGATAAATTTATATTGGAAGACTGTGAGCTATATAGAAGTATTGCAAAGCAACACCTGAAATATCATTCCATTATCAAATTTATCTGGACGGAAATCTCTGCACTTTATTTCACACTAAAGTTGGGTCAAATTAAGTCCACATTAAATTATCATTGTAAAGAAAACGAATTTCAGTTTTTAATCCACTTCAAAATGAAAATTGACAGCTTGCTTTCAAGTGCCAGTCTGAATGAAAGTTGTATTATAAAACAATAAGTTTTAAGCTACATTCGCCTATACAAAATCAATCGCTCACTATATTTGAGGATAAGATGTAAGCGGAACACCAGACATGCTATCAATCTTTTGGATCGAATGTACCCCCCCCCCCAAAAAAAAAAATCTGTAGTAAACCATAATTACGTCAGTATAAGGCTTTTGCTTTTAAAGATAGGAGCTCACTAAACTTGTCACACCTTTGTTCTTGATCGTATAACAATAGAGACTGAAGTAATATGCATGCGCTATGTAAATCTGGTTATGTCATTACATTTAGTATTATCCTGAAGTAGAACATTCAGGCCCAATGTGACATTACTAAGTAAAAAAATATTTATACCATATACTTCTGTATTAACGACTTTAACGATAACATTTACACAACACACATACATAAAAAAAAAGAGATACATGGTCAAGTATGACCATATAAGCACTACTGAAATTACACCAGAAGCAAATGAAAAGAGTCGCTTGGTCATACCTATATACTAAACAAACTATTACCAGTATTTGAGCAAAACACATTTTACTCTTTCATAGGGTAAACCGAATAATGGCTGAAAATTTTTACGGTTTTCTTGAGACAAAAAAAAAATCACTCAGTTTTGACCATGTAACTATATATACGACTTAATATTGAGTAAAATTTTAAGCAATTTTTCTTAAAGAGTAATTCCCATACATTTTTCTGTTTAATATTCTTGCATCATTTCATTGGCTCAACAAGGAAGGTATCAAGTATGAGATACCAGGATGGTATACAGGAGGGGGGGGGGGGCTGCCATCTACCTGGATACACGTATACAAAACTGTATACAACGTGTGACACTTTGACCCATGGTATTTGAAAATAGAAATAACATTCTAAAACGTTTATGGGCATAAAATTATAAACCTTCTGTTTCAACTACGGCCTCTACACACCCGATGAGACTTCTTTTCGATGACTTTTATAATAGTTACTTCAAGAGAAAAAGAGATGATTAGAACCTTGTCGGATTTTCCTTTGTTGTTCCGTTTATAGTTTGATGTACACGTTTTTGCACTTGTTTACAGTATGAATTTATGCCCTTTCCAGAATCCATGAGTGACAACTTTGTATATATTTTTGTCTTTGTGTTTCTTTGGCAGTGGAATGAGAATGAAACTACTGTCTAAACTTGCATCACAGGAGGTATAGAAATACACCCAACGCTCTCTCCTTGTTAGACGTGGGTCAGATGTCAGCTGGATGTGCTTCCCAAAGCACAATGTACTCGTAAAGGTTAATCCTGCACTTATCCTGCTCTCAAATTTCCTCTGAAGCCTCTCATCGACTTACCGCGAAACTGACATTGACATTAAAGTGAAATTCCTTCGAATTGCATGTAATACTATCTATCTCTTCAATCATAGATCGGTCATCATAAGTAATACTAGTAATAAGTAACATTCATTTTTTCCCCATTGAAGGCGAGAGCCATAATCACTGCGACGTTGTTCTAAATCGATTAATGGGCTTTCTTTTTATATTCTTATCAAACAAGGACATTAAGTGAAAGTTAGTGTACATGTCAATGGGGGGGGGGGGTTGGACGATGATGTCATCACCTCATCATTATATTATCTGCATATTACGATCATGACTGAACACTGTTTCATAAAAATGTGAGAAATTTTGAAAGCCCCTTAGAGGTCTGATTTATACACTGAACCTTACGCTTATCTGTTTGCATAAGTTCACTCTTTCTTAGGAAGTCAGTTTGATCATGGAGTGGAGCAAAACGGCATTATGCTTCCTATTTCACTTTCAGGGGGGTGTTTCATAAAGCTGTTTGTAAAGTTACGAACGACTTACGAGCGACTGGTGATCAGTTCTTGTGCTGAATTATTGAAATTCTGATAAATATAGCACTTCAGAACTGATCACCAGTCGCTCGTAAGTTGTTCGTAACTTTACGAACAGCTTTATGAAACGGGGCCCTGGTCTTTTTTTTTTTTTTTTTTTTTTTGCCCTCCCCTCTCTCCCGTTTTATCTCCGCCCCATTTCCCTGTTTGTGGGGTTGGGAAATCGCTCGCTTCGTGGACAAATCAGAAGGCAAGAGACTTAGCGCAATCTCATTAACCTTTTAAGCTGGAGTCAGTGTCTCTTCTGTAATGTCTTTATTTGGTGGAAATAAACCCAAGATTTTTGGCTTGTGTGAACTAGCACCTAGAGTAGCCTCACATACTTTTGCAAAGGCAGCTCGCACACAGCTCGCTCAGCTCCGCACACAGCTCGCTCAGCTCCGCTCGCAGGTCGCTATACATGCACATCCACAAATTATTGCGAGCTGCCTTTGCAAAAGGCTACCTTATACTATAAGGCCGTGGCCGGCGGAACGTTTTCAAAAGTGGGGGCCCACTTCCGGGTTCAATCAGCTAACAAGCAAAAAAAGAAAAAAATACAAACAAACGAAAAAAAAAAAAAAAAAAGGCCTTCGGCATGACTTGTCGTGCACTTCCGGGTTTCTTCAGCTGACAAGAAAAAACAAATGCTGTATCGCGCTCACACTTCAAGGTTTCTATGTGTTTCTTTCTAGTGCCACTTACGCACTTCCGGGGTAAAAAAAAAAAAAAAAAAAAAAGGGGGGGGCAGAGTGGTGACACCTTTGTATTCCTTTGTATGGTGCCAAAAAGTGGGGGCCCTCCCCCCTCCCTCCCCCCTCCCCCTCCCTCCCCCCTCCCCCTCCCCCCTCCCCCCTCCCCCTCCCCCTCCCCCTCCCCCTCCCCCCTCCCCCCCCTCCTCCCTCCCCCCCCCGGTTCCGCCGGCCCTGACTAAGGCAATAGTTTTTGTCGTTTTATTTGGCAGGATGTTTGGGTGAGTGGCACTCGAGATATTGCCAAATACTGGAGAATATACAAGAACACATTATTTGAATTTATATGAATACACTACGTGCTTATAGATTTTCAAACAATTACATTTCTGTTTATAGGGAAATGAAATCAAATCGTCTCGGGAAAAAAAAAAAACTGTAAGGAGGTCAAAATTTGTGTTTGCCTTTCTATGAGCTATACTATGTGAGTGTATTGTGTGTGTGTATATGTGTGTTTGTGTGTGCTTGTGTGTGTGTGTGTGTGTGTGTGTGTGTGTGTGTGTGTGTGTGTGTGTGTGTGTGTGTGTGTGTGTGTGTGTGTGTGTGTGTGAGTGTGTGTGTGTGTGTGATGACTGGAATGCCAGGTGTTGAAATATTAAGTTTAATTTCAATTTTTAAAAAAGTACATGTACTATTTATGCAGAAAGGTAGTATCTCCTGGGTAGAACACTGTTGTTATTTGCGTTAGAAAAAAAGTGTGATTTTTTCTGTTTGTACAGCGGCATCAGTTGATGATATTATTTTTGCATTGATTTGAATGTCAATAGATAACGATTATCGCAAAAATGTGTCTGCGTGTGTGTGTAGGTGTAGGTGTTTGTGCGTTAGAGTAGCAATCGGAGTTAGAATGCTACTTGCCCTTTTCATTCCGCCAGTCTCCAAGACAAACGTTCCATTCTATCCTGCAAATGATTATTATCATCACCATTATAGTGACGCATCAACTACATGTACATGTATAAATACGTTGTCAATCCAAATCCCTTCTGAAGACGACTTCCAACCGAGTCGAGTAACTCGAGTTGCAGCAACAGGTGTTACAGACATACATACTGAAACAGAAGTTGGTGTGTTGCACCGCGTTGATGGCGTCTCAATTTGGACAATGTAGGCCATTGTAGGCTGGAGTGATAGGGTCCATGGCTGTAGTAATCATTGAACGTATATCCGAAACAATAAAGTGATGACAATATGCAATAATAATGGCTGTTCTGCAGGTGGAGTTGTTGTATTTTAATAGGGAGACCAGGGGCCTGTTTCATAAAGATTGAGCGTAAGTTGCAATCAATCGCAAATTGTGTTTCATAAACAACTTTGCGATTAATCGCAAGTACTGAAAGTTACGCGTTTTTTTCTTGAAATCAATTGTAAGTGTCTTTATGAAACATGACTTACGCTCAATATTGAACTTACGCTCGATTCAACAAGTTACCATCAATAAATCGAGCGTAAGCTCAATCGCATTTTTTTATGAAACAGGCCCCAGAGGTCACGGTCAGAACCAGAGTTCTAAGGGTCAATGCCCTCTCCGTGGTGTGTGTGGTGGTCGTGGTGGTGGGAGTGACACTATAAAGGAGACATCCAGCAAAAGATAATCATTGAGAATAGTGATATTTTGTATTTGTAATATCTGTTTTTATTTGTATTATAGGGTAATCTAATTGTGTAATGGTTAAGATGAATAAGATTGACCCTTTGTTGTTTTATATATTTTTCTTTTTTCATTGTTACACTGTATTTTGTGAGTATTTTAATGTATTTATGGCCACTTGTTAACAATGTCTGTAATTCAGCCTCCGGGCTGCGAAAGATATTGATCAATAAAACACCTTTCGATTCAATTTAATTCAATTCAATTCAATAATACAGTTTTCTTGCGGTTAAATGATATCTTAGTGCTAATATTTGCTGCATGCTCAACAAAATGTACATGACTGTACTCGATTGTAATGATAACAGGGCCTACAGCAACAGAATTAGTTTTTTCTCCTCTTCTCTTCCTTCCCCTTTCTTCTTCTTCTCCTTATTTTTACCTTAAATCCATACAGCTCCTCGAGTGAATTTGCTCTCCCCTACAAAGAACAACAACGACACAATCGTGACGTCAGCGGGCCAGCAAACCTACATCCAATGTGAGGGGGAAGGGTTCCCTACCCCGACCATCAAGTGGACGATAGATGGCGCTCTTTTGCCAGGCGACTATTCAAACATTGCAGTGCAGACGATCGGGGGACCGCGGGAAAACCAAGCCACCGGATGGCTCATGGTGACTCTTTTCTGCTTTGTGTTATTTCACCTTTGCACTGCGTGTTTCTTATGGGGGTCTTGCCTCCCTCTCTTTTTCTCCCTCTCTATCATTTTCAGTGAAACCCGTATGATTGGCTTTGGAATTGTAACGTAGTCCACTATAGTCTTTAACCATTTCCAGATATGTCCCTATTTTCTGAATCCACGCCGAAACAAGTGGTGTAAACCTTCTACCGAGATCAAACAAAACGCGTGCTCAGCCTCCAAGTAATGTGTACTTCGAAGAAGGACTCTCCCTCATCAGTCACACCTACTTTGTGTTTAAAAAGCTTTTTTTTGGGGGGGGGGTTGGGTGTTTTTTGTTTTTTGTTTGTTTTTGTAAGACAAAGTTTATTTGGAAATGAAAATAAAATGAATAAATGAAATCAATGAATGAGATAGGGCTCGGGTTCGTCTACTTTATTTACGGGCGTGAAGTCTGAAGTAGTTTACTAATATTTCGAGATTGTTGAACGACCGCCTTCGTTCCAGATGATTTTCACAACCATGATGCCAAACACTTTGACCGTTATTAACCTCTACATCGTTTCCTGCTATTAGCAACGACACTATAAGGTCCCCTTACATGCATTTTCAAGTCGTTGGTTTATGATCATTTCGAACACAATATCTTCCTGTCTTGTAAATGTTACAATCAGATTTGTTTGTTGGAAACAGATGCTGCTTGGACTATAAGAAACAATCAAGTGTCACTAATATTACTTTCATTTTGTTTCATCTCTTAGCTGTACTCATGTATGTCTTTTTACTATAGATTTCACCGGTTCGTGGTACGGACAGCGGAACATACACATGCGAAGTGGACAATGGCATCGGGGAACCAGTGTCGAAAAGCGCGCACATCGCAGTGTTCGAAGACTAGACACGCGACTGGACTTTCCTAAACATATTAAATGCATACAATAAGATAATTTCAAAAAGAAAGTAATTCCGCTCAATCTTGCAGTTTTCGGGTGTATCAGACCGGTGAGATGAGAAAAAGGCGATCCACGATCGGACTGATGTATGCGTGTGACCAGCTGTTGGATAGAGCGAAGGCTTGAGAAATGGAAATTGCCTAATAAGTCTTGCCGTCACACATGGCCACGGACTTGTGTTGCATACTGTACATAGTCACAGCAAAGTCGCATACGCAGAGCGGGAAGAAATATTTGCTTATTTGGACTTGATACTATCTCTGTTTTTTCTTGATCTGCACGCTATATTTGTTAAACGTGTGTAAGGTTATACTGTATTGTTTTCCACCCTGTCCTTCCGAAATGTCAATCCTACAAAATAGTAACGAGGAGTATAGGCCTATATACCTGCTAAGCACCCCGAGGTGGTCTGTATTTATTTTATAAATCAGTGTACAGCAATCAGCTCTTTAATGTTTTTAAATCTTGTTATGTATCGTTACAAAAATTCTGGCCCCTACCGCCTTAAAGAATAATAAAATCAGTAATGCGTGTAACCAGGGACGGATCCAGGAATTCCGTAAAGGGGAGGCGCCTTTGTAAAATCAAAGTTGGCGCACGCGTCCCCTTGCGAATAAATGTTTTTGAGTTAGTATTAATAATTCCGTACTGCAGCTCCGTTATTCGTTTTACGTAGTTCGCCCTCTATAGTTTGCAGTAAAGCTGCAAGAACAAAATTAATGCCCCTTGACATCCAGTTCCTGTCATGTGTTATGGTGACTTCATCTGATATTTATATGTATGTAAATCACACATTTTGATTTAGTGACCTTTGCTTTAAATGTTCATCAAATGTTTTATATGGTATGATTTTACATTATTTTGCACCCAGTTCGCTCCACTCGTCCAAGAAATCTTTCTTGCCTTTCGTGATGCCAACAGCAGTATAGTCAGCTGAAATAAACTTAATCATATGAACAATACCCATATGCACTTTGCCAAAACCAGGTGCACCAGCTCACATTACCATTGCCGGGTTCATACCATACAATTCCACACCTTTTTCTTTGCCATACAACCCTAAAACATTTCCCACATAGCAATGACTGTCATGCTATCATAACTGTTATCAAAGGTGTAGTTCTTATACCTGCCCTGCTTTTGAAAGTTTCTACATTATGCAAAGTAAGGTTCATGCATAACTTTAGGCATTGCGATGCTCATTTCAGCCGAATTTCTTCTTGTTGGTGACACCATAAAATGCAAGAGAGTTGACTTTTTAATTGTGGAGCTTAGTGAGTGCAAAAAGGGAGAAAAAAAATCCACGAAAGACACTTCGATCAAATAGTTCCAGAATGTGTGATTTGTAGATCTATTCACATCAGAAGAAGTATGATAATGTATGGGACGTCTGGGAACCTTGAGGTTTACTTCACGGTGAGATGATTACTAATGTGCAGGAGCCGTGTACGTTCCGGTATCTTGATATCTCACAGTCCTTTCTGTTCCCGCGTTACCGTTCATTCCTCGCCCCGATCACCGGTGAAACAGTCTCATTGTATGCAATTTGAGAAAAGGGCACACTGTCTTAAAAATGATTATGATTATGACATTTGTAAATTCAGACACTGTGATATAAAGGGTATCACACAGTGACTATTCAAATCAGAGCTGGGTTGTCCGACCTTAACAGAACAAGAAACAAGGCAACAATCCTAATCAACTGTAAACATAGATTTGATAACTGCATGACCCAAATTTGCAAAAGAGTTTGAACGCCGCACGAACATCCCACCCCCTTCCCATTATTTGCGACGCAAAGGTTGTTTGCACCCAGACAAATGAATCTTTTGAGGAAGTGGAAAGGAAAATTCCTCGTCGAATTCCCCTTCTGTCAATGTGTGATGTCATAATATCATCAGACGCAGAAGGGCAGAATACAGCCTTACAATCACATGCAAGATTGACTTTACATGCAGTTGGTGTTGTTTATTGTTGCCTCACTATTGTTTGAGGGGTGAATAATTCCCTTCTGGAGAGAACAATCTTTTGTGTTAGGACATTATACTGACAGTCTGTGTATTATGTACAGTCGTCTTGATTTATTAGTATTCGGGACTCGAATAAAAGGGAACACTGCCTTGCGATATGACTGGAAAATATCGTGGGAATGTTTCCTATTTTCATCGCTCAAACGGAACAAGGCGTGGGTGGAACAGAACGCGTTTACATCACACATTTAATGTAAATAGAACATTCGCAAAGAAATAGTCTTCTCAAGGAGGAATTTTTGTTAGGTCTATTACAATAGATTGGCCATGGGCACTGAATAAGCTTTAAGCAGCCCAAGAGAAATATCAAAAATAAGTGTCTAAAAGAGTATCTCAATGTCAAGCAGCTAGGACTATCACTTAGTCTGGCTGGTACGCTGAGCCCAGCCTATCCAGCCCTTGATAAGATAATTAATACGTGTACTCCCAAATGCCATAATTATTACAAGTTGATTGTGCCAACGAAAATAATGTACAATATTTCATTTGGCCTTCATGCAAACAGGCACGTAAGAATATGTTTTGATGTGTATCAAACTTCGTATACCATTGGCATGCCATAAATTTCTGACTTATTTTGTTGCTCAATCGGAACTGTGTGACATTTCTCATTCTAGTCTTCCTTTTTTATGTGTGTGCATGGAATGTTTGTAAAATGCTGCCTTACCGAAAGCAGAACATTCGTATTCTAAAGATATTCTGTCATCCAAAGCCAAAATCTTTTGCTTCACACAAGTTCAGTAACCTTTACTCTGTTTACTTTGTCTGCAAAACAACCCACAAAGGATCTCTACTCAAACGAAGTTTGAGACGGTATATTAAATGCTAGTTTCAGGGGCGGATCCAGGAATTCTGTAAAAAGGGGGGGGGGGCTGACTAATATTTCTGGTGCCACTTCTGGGTTTCATTTCATTTTTTTTCTTTTTATTTCTTGTGTTTTTAACGAAAAATAAAGGGGGGGGGGGCATGCGCCGGTTGCGCCCCCCTCTGGATCCGCCACTGAGTTTCGAGGTCCGCACACAGTGCGATTTTGGATGATAACCCGCAAGAGGAATCGGCTTAACTTTTTTTTGACACAAACTTGCTCAAGTTTTCGCCTATATGTCTTGCCTCGATATCCAGTATTTTTTTCTCATACAACGACTTCACTAGATTTCTGGTGTAATAAAAGTCGCAGATAATTGGAAAATGGAAACAGAAAAAGATGTTCAAGCTGTATGAGGCAAGAGCATTGCAATGAAAATTAAAGTAAAATCTGGTTTAAAAAAAAATGTTTCTGCCAAACAGAAATAAAATTCACAATCTTATCTGTAAGTAAGGTATGAATGCTGTTATAACCTCAACAAGTAATTGAGATATCCAATTGTACAATATAATATACTTGTAATTATGTAGGCCTAAATTATATACTTGTAGATTATGCTGTATAATTATACGTAATATGTAGAAATTTTGGAATTTTCGGCAATCATGATACCCTAAACCGTTTAGAACCATCATTTGTAAATAGTCGATATCATACATACATATATATATATATATATATATATATATATATATATATATATATATACATAAATCAAATCAAGGCAACTGGCACTTAATGCATTCCTCTATTGTTATTGTTACATTATTACTGCTTAATATATATATTTATGTATATGTAGGTTTGTGTGTGCATGTGTGTATGTGATTGACCTTTGCAAGAAGATTTATTACAGTTGACCTCGCATTCTTTTCGTGCTAATCTTTCCTTCTTTTTTTTTTTTTGCTGAGTTCTATCATATTTTTTTTCTATCTCTTTTGTTCTCTCTCTCTCCCCATCAAGGGTTAACTTCCTCTTCACAAGAGTAAGAACACACAGAGACACAGTCCATGGGGGAAGACCATTGTTGATCTTTACTCAAGTAAATAATGTAACCCATACAAGTATAGCATCGGAGTTTATGGATTTTTTTTCTTCAATTTGATAACGTCTAAAGGGGAAGTAATCGCAGGTATTATTGTTGACTCTGACTTGATCAACTCCCCGGTGGGTTTATGAGAATATCTTTATTGATTCACTCGAATCTATGTTATCAGGTCAACGTCAATCTAGAACGAATCATTCATTCAACTTGTTCCCTATACACATGCAATGGTTTCATGAATCTTTATTAACACGTTAATTGTATAATCCAGATATCACATCTTAACCAGTTAACACAGTTTTTTCTTCAGTCTTACTTTGCATAACTGATCACTCCAGATAAAGGAGCAAACTTTTATTCCAATCTCTAAACAATCTCGATTTTTGTGCTCTCTGATAGTGCCTCCTTTTCTAAAATAACAAACTTCCATAAACATCGATATTGCATAATAATAACAAGATCTATCCTAAAAGTCAACATGTTGACTCCCGCGATAAAATCCTAAGTTTTATTACATCTCGGCATGGGGAAGTGGATTTGCTCCCTTCACTTGCTTTAAGAGGACAGGATTTATATCCACTTTATGAGATGATTTGCCAAAATACGTTTCCACTCCCCCTTTAGGGTAAGTGAGTTTTTCATCTGACTTGCGTCCTTTGCACTTGACTTCTTCAATGAAAAACATTAGCAACAACAACAACAAATCCTTAATTTTAACCAAACCTGGCTGGAGTCTTCTTTGAGTGAAGATACTTTTTTTTTCTAAGAGTAAGAGAATAAAAGTTGTTCATTACAAGGACAATTTTACTGTGGCCTGATTGGGCTGTCATGATGGGATGACAATGTGGTATGGGGTTCAAGGGATGAAAGTGATAATGTCATCTTTGCTGTTAAAAACAATGCATGACTAGACGTTTACTAAACATGGTTGGAACTAGCTGTAAGTTTACAGCCAGATGCATATATTGTTCAGAATGTAGTTGTCGACTCTCCGTCTCGCCTCATGTCTTCCTCTTTCTCTGTTCTCTCTCTCTCTCTCTCTCTCTCTATCTCTCTCTCTCTCTCTCTCTCTCAATTGCTCTCTCTCTCTCTCTCTCTCTCTCTCTCTCTCTTAGTTTCAAATCATTTACAAATCCTGGTTCAATTCAATTCAATTCAATTCAGATACTGCAGTCAGATCGCAAATACAGAGATGGATTTACAATGATAGAACATGACAGCTATACACATTGATCTGATAAGGGGGACATGTCCCGAGAAGTTACACGAGCAGGTAAGTTGTGTTTGGATGCCCTGATAATTATAACAGTGTGAATAGAATTGATACAAGAATGACATACATTTTTATGACACACAATGACAGTGGAGATGATAACCATGATGACTGGGGAAAAAATAACAGTCAGTGTATTATGTGACACAAAGGGAAGTTTTTCAGTTTTTGCAATCATGGCCTTTTCATGCTCTTCCCCGATTCGCATTTTTCTGGAACACTTCACTCTTGGGAGCAAACCAGGGCCCTGTTTCATAAAGCTGTTCGTAAAGTTACGAACAACTTACGAGCGACTGGTGATCAGTTCTGATGTGCTATACTTATAAGAATTTCCATAATTCAGCACAAGAACTGATCACCAGTCGCTCGTAAGTTGTTCGTAACTTTACGAACAGCTTTATGATACACCCCCAGGACATTTGGAAATCTTACGGTTAGCACTCTGCCAGAGAAGTGAATGCCAGTGCTAATTATAGTTCAGCGATACAAGTTCAGAATTCGTGGGGGGGGGGGGGGGGGGGCGACTACCCAATCGTCTGTGTTTGGGCAAGGTCAATATTGTTAGTCAGTCAAATATACATATCGGGAACCCAGCAGAAAAATCAAGTATGTTTGTATGCAAACACTCATCAAATGTGGACTTCTGCCATTTGCTTGGATGATACTTTTGTGATATACCATTATCATTGTAATCATAGAGACTTATTTCGGATATACTTGTCCTCTACAAGAGTCGCAAACAATCAAATTTGGGCTTGCAAACATAGGTGAAGGGTAAACGGGGAAAATCCCCTATTATTGATTGTGTTTTATTTTGTTTTTGTTTTTTTGTTTTTTGCTTCCTATGTAAACCTCGATCAAATCTATATTATATGATATGACTTTGACAAGACTATAGTGTCGTGGGTTTTTTTTTTAATTCTAGGACTATGTTGCATAAACACTATGGTCTTCAACTCTAAATACTAAGCCATGTGATGATGTCGAGGTATTCTGTATCTATTTAGAAAATATTTAGACAGATCATGATAAGAATTATCATAGTAATGGTGATAACAATGAAGATCATCATCATAATAACAATAAAAATAATATCTATTCTAGTTTTTATTTGGCGGATTACTGACTTGTTACAAATTTTAATGCGCTTTTCAAAGAGGTGATGGTGGTAATGATACCAGCTCTGAGGATACCCTCATTATCATTATGAGTATAATGACCCTAAATACTATTTCAAATGCCATATTTCAATAATGTTAATGAAATATGAATTCTAAAGATTTGCGATTATGACAATAGTAGTGACATAAGCACATAAATGAAAAACAAAAAAGCCAATGTTGTATACAAAAATGATAAGTGTATTATCTCCGGGGATGTTTTGTTCTAATAAGTGTAAAAGAAAATTTGCAAATCCTCATTAAAGAAGCTGAGATATCCTCCCATGGGTGGACTCTCTTTGCTGGAGGATGACGTCATGCAAAAAGGAAATCGGGCTTCCCCCTTTTTCTTATTCCCATGAACTCCCCAAAGTTCAGTCTATCGTATCATTGCAAATAGAACGCGTGTACCACTATTGTTGGGGTGGTATGTGGAAAAGGGAAAACAAAATGTTCAGTCTTCTGAAGGGATATTTGATTTAATGTTTTTGTAGAGAAAAAAATAACTTTGCACATAACAGCGACAGTGTTAAATCAGAAAGCAGTTGAACAAAGTTGGTGCTAATTAGGTATACTATTCTGATATGATTCCGCCAAAGGTTGGCACAGCCCTGGATATTCAAATTATTCGACTTATATAGCTCAGTTGACATCACCTGTAAATAAAGTGGACCATTCCCGAGCCCTTTATCACTAATTTTGGACTAAAAACCATATTTATGTACTTGGCTTCATAAGAAGGAGTAAGCTGTCGTTGGTAATGCTGAATTCCTTTTAAAAAATTACCCAATTTCACAGCAAAAAATGCTTTCTTCAAAATCTTAGTGGGATTTTTTTTTTGTCAACCAACGTGATAGGAAATTATTACGCTTGTGTGATATCCCTTCAGTGTATGTTTCGAAAAAATATATATTAATTTCATATCACACACACACACAGACACGCACGCACACACGCACGCACGCACACACACACACACACACACACACACACACACACACACACAAATGATGTGATGTTCTCAAGTCCTCTCAAGTCTGTGTGACCTAACATAGACCTTCCCAAAGTTTATTCTTTGACTTGAATCTCAGAGGAACAAAAAAGTATTGTCCTCAGCATCTGTTGTTACCTTGCAATAAATCCAGTATTGAAAAATGTCCAGCGGTTGCTAGAATTATCTACCAGAGAATGATCATGAAATTTTAAGCACAAAACAGTGACGATTTTGATGACATAAATGTAGATAATTAGGTACATGTATTACTTTTTACATAGCTCTCTAATTCAAATTTGAATTTCGATGAACATGATCTAGAATGAACCGTATGATAATACACATACCCATTTAAGTGATGGCCTAATTTCAAACCACTATACGCACGAGTCATGGAATGTCACCTCCAGTCTGTTGTCCACAACCAGAACGTACAATCAACATCAAGGTTGCCGTCCTCCTATGTTTTTTCTCCCCCCCCCCCCTCTCTCTCTCTCTCTCAAGTTTGTGACATCATACTAAAGTTTGTGACGTCATATACCAAAACTTAGTATAGCGAGTACAATGTGTACTGCTTACGAAAATGAATTTCTACATGAAATTTTCCACAAAGGAGCCAGGAGGATTCGTGTAATGAAAGTCCCTTTTTTTCCAGAAAACGACTACATGCTTTTAAATGACTTCATTGGTCAGTAATAGTAATTCGGGAAAGCCCCTCTATACGGCGATCTGATTGGTTCGCTCTTGCACTCCGCCATTTTTACCAATGGATCAGTGCACCTGTACACATTCATTTTCTACAGGAGAACTTTACGAAACCCTGGGAATAGAAGGTGTACGCTACCCATTCCCATGCTCTCCTCCACATCAATGTAGGGTAGTCTGGATTAAATTCGGTAGAGCTGGAGGAGAGATAATTTTTGATAGACAATAACGCTCTCGCATTCCAGCTCATGGTGATGGAGTGATAGTCTCCTGGAATAAAGTGACACGAAGACAGAACGATCTGCTGCTCGGTGTATTTCACTAAATTGGATATATACTCTGCCGAATACTTGGCAACTACGTAGCCGAAGGTAAGTAATTAAACCGACTCATTTTCCGATTATCACTAACCTTGATAATTTGAAATTTACATCTTTCATGAAATAATATTGTTCCAAGTCGCTGAATTCGTTTGAGGGTTTATTCCTCTAGTTTTCTGTCCACATTGGCTTTGCGCTTAATCAAGTATATACCCTGGCCATGATGACGTGGTATGGGTCCCGTGATACGGACATGTTCTGGAAGACGTTTTAGTACTTTCACTTTCATTCTAGGTAGCAACATTGTGCTGCTCCGTCTGTGTTTCGAGAGATAAATACCAATTTAAACTTCTAGTGACTTCTCTGTGTCATTTCTTCGTGTCATCCAAATCAAGCGCACTGCCACACTCAAGGCCGCCAATGATTGTTACAAAATTCATCTTCTACTGCTGATTTGTTGCTCTTGATTTTGACACAAGAATAACATTTTGGGTGATTTTGTACCGAATAGCTGATATTTATTTTTTTAAACAGAGCCAGACATGTTTCTTTTGGCGCACCATAGCAAAACCCGGACCATTACCCGTATACCGTGCTCGGTGTAAACGCGCCCTTACTCTGCACTGATTATTTGAAATAAGCAAAAAAGATTATATTTTTCATGTTCCAGAATATCATCGTCTCGTGAGAGCAAGGCAAAAACACTTTTTAGGGGAAGGTGTTACAATTGGTAATTTAATGACGAAAAAAAAACCACTTTTTTTTTTGGGGGGGGGGGTTAAATTATTAGTGTACAAACCAATGGGAAGGTTGTGAATACATGGTTGCGACCAATATCAATATGTGATGAAAAGTTTGAATCTTTGGAATTTGATACTTTCCTAATTTAAAGTTTGCATGATTCCTTTTCCGTTCTGATTTTACTGTATTCATTGAAAGTAAACCTAAACACGGTATCGAACTTACACTTTGAGCCTGCGATAGCTTTCTAACACAAACATGTGTATACTTAGCGGTGGATGTGCACTATTCTGTAAATATGTCACGGTTGTATTGTTCAGTGTATAGCCTTTGAATCTGCAAACACTGATTCATAAATGTCCCTACAATTAAGTAGGGTTTAGTTCCCAATTTTCCGAGTGCATTTCCTTTTTACCTATTTTACGGGCTCGAATTCCTCTTCGAAAAATCCCTTTTTTTTCGGCTCGATCTTCTACATTGCATCAGAATAAGCGTGATGCGAGGGTTCACCTATACCGTATACGAATAGGCTGCGGACACTGAAGGTTATGATAGCCACGTATATCGAACCACTCTATAACATTCAATCATTTTATCGGGTGTCTCAAACTACTGCAGGATCCGTGAAGGGTAAGTTTTCACTTTGGCATGGCATCATTTCAGGAAACTCACCTTTCAAGTGCCTTCTTTTCTTTCATTTAGATTTCTAACTTGAGTCGCGCCATGATCCGTGCCAAAAAGCTTATAATGTAAACACGGGGTATTTTAACTGACCCAGTGAAATCCGAATCAAGCTATGTATACTTCGCGGCATTACACTACATTGCGTGGGCCTTGTAATAATATAAAAGTGGCCTGGAAACACTGTTTATCACGTTCTATTTTTGTAAGGAGATGAGTGGGGTTTATGGAAATGCATCGCAATGTCACGGAGATCGAGACGGGAATGTGGAGAAACATTCAATCATTTAGATTTCCGCGAATCATCCGATGAAGTCACATTTGAGTATATAATTTGTCAATCTCATCCTGTTCCGAATTCTGCCTCCTTCCAAAACGATTTCCTTAAAAAAAAATATTGCTAGTTTATTTCAGCGCGTGCAACCTATAGGGGAGGGGAGTCATAAAGATATAGAAATGTGGGACTGGCACATTTTTTGTTTCGCTCTCATCTTGTTAGTAAGATATGCATGTTATAATACATCGTTTATTTCAGAAAATGGCTTGCGGACCGTCCCCGAACAAACTCACTGGATTGTTTCATTTCAGTCAGCAACCAGCTGCGGAACTGAATAAAGATTCGGTGAGAAATAAAACCATCAAATTTCAATATGTATCCTTTATTCAGGCCTCGAACACAACAAAGACCGAGAGACTACCAACAGTAAGAACTATTCTTGAATGAGAAAGGGTGGGCTAGATCACATCATCGTTTCATCATTTTGGAACTGTACACCAAATTTTATGCAAGTATAAATTGTTACGTTCTCGAGATGCAAAATATCTCCCGAGGTACAAGATGAGATCCTCTAGATTCATGTTAGAAGAGATGAGTTTACTTACATCAAAAGTGTCCACTCCACAGAAATTTGAAATGTGTCTTTCAAGAAATAAAGACAATCTATACTGTCTTTAAAGCATCTCGCGTGGTCTCAGTAAAAAAAAAACAACTACAACAACAAAACAAAAAACCAAAAATTAAATAAAAGTGTTTAGAAATTCAAGAAAACTCAAAGCATACTATAACGATACCACAAAGGTATCAAAAAGCTTTGTTATGGAAAGGTTGTCTATCAAAACCGGCTGAGAACATGTCAGTTTAAAAATCATGTCTCTGACCTTGAAGTGGTGTAGATTCAGTTGAAAACATTGAAATTCACAAGAGTATTACTATGTTATCTCCATTTCGGCTAAAACAAAGTTTCACATTAAGACTCACATTTGCCCTTCTAAGATTGATTGGAAATAAAATGAGATCAAACATATTTTGTTACCAATCTGCCTTTGTATCCTAGCATCAAACAAAATGGTTTTCATTATCGGCATATTACAGAAATTAATCGCTAGTACATGGGAGCTTGATACCAGTAATGGATATCTTCAAGGGCTTGGGCCAGACGGAAAGAAACCCTTCTTGATCATCCCGAAAATCTGGAAGGTCACCAGACACCGATTCGACAGGGAGATTCTCTGCCTGGAATACGGCACGGAGTTAGATCGATCTCACGTCTTTCTACTCTGCACCCATAGGCGGTAATTACAAGAGAGAACTATATTCCAAATGACCGTATTTCCACTGTACGGTGTATCAGTCTGGCATCTCCACATTCGATGCTGGCAACTATAGATTAGCAACAAGAATGGAAATACAGTAGATATACATGCAATTCCATCGATTAATTAATGTATCTCAATTTAGATTGGAGAATGTCAGTTTATGACTGTAGCTTCAGCTACAAAAGTCCGATGGTAACACGTTGTGGTGGGAATCGAGGCCGAAATAATGATGATAACAATGATAATGATGATGATAATAATAATAATAATAATAATAATAATAATAATAATAATAATAATAATAATAATATGATAATAATATAATAATGATAACAATCATGACGATAATAATAATAAAGTAAAGGTGATTTTTTTCCCATAATTATTTTCACTTTCGCATTCTTATTACTGTTTTATCATTTTTATCTCGCAATGTTCTTTTCAAGCTGCTATGGATTTTGAATGAAAATTAGAAGTTGAAATGTTTGTTTTCAAATTTTAAACAAACAAAACTTTAATGAACATAATCTAAATATGCATATATATATGATGTATATATATGCACATATATGTATATATATGTATGTATATGTATATATATATATAATTATTATGTATACATTATAATGTATATATATCTAAATATATATAGTGTATTCATAACAAGATTCGTGATTGACAAAATTAATACCACGTGACTTAGTATTGATTTAACAATTGTGTTGACTCACATCTTGTTAAAGATATACTATAAAACATTTTACTTTCTATAATAGTTTATAAGAAATGGTTTCATATTTGCCCTCGCGCGATTCTACTTCGTTTTCGGTGAGATAAAACCACACTTAGACCTTAAATTATGCATTATTGGCGAAAGTAATGATATTCTAAACTGATTTCGAGCTCACGTAAATAATTCTTCATATATGACTGTATGATATTGTTTGTATGTTGATTACTATGTTGTTAACCATCATTATTCTGCTTATGACACAGTGATGCTGATAAGTGGGAGGATGCCCTGTGTAAAATCACCGGGCAGGAGCCACCGCCTAGAAGGAGGATGAATACTGGGGTGGATAAACACTACAAGAACAAGAGACGGAAGGATGGAATATCGGCGCCATTAAACAACGGATTTTCGGTGTGTTTACCATGCTGGCTCATTGATTGAGGAAAAAATGAATGACATAAAAAAAGATATATATAGGTCTATAATATAGCAGTATGTATGATGCACTGCATACGAGTACTTTGTGTTTGCGTAATTAAAGGGACATTCCAGACGATTTTCATAATTTCACATCATGTAGTACATAAATCGACAACTCCATGTATAGATTTGTGGAATTTATTGTGGTTCTTGAGCAGAGAAACAATACTTTGAAAAACCTTAAACAAATTACACTGAACAAGGATGATGACATAGGAGGTTCACATATTTCAGAAATGTAGCCATGTAATTCCATTACAATACCGCTTGCTTGCGAGTTCACCTGTATATAATCTATGCATGCCTTCTTCTTTTGTTCTGCTTCCTTGAGCCCCAACTCATACATTCTTATGGTGATTCTGCCATGTCATCATCCTTGTTCATTGCAATTTGTTCTAAAATTTGAAAATATTCTTATTCTTCACCCCAGTTATCACAAAATCTGAAACTCTGTCCTCAGTATAACTAATTTATAGTTGTTCAAATGTAAAAATCTGAAAATCATCCGGAGGTCTCCTTTAAGTTGTGAAAGTGAAGAGAATGAAAACTGGAATCATAGTGGCTTGAAGTAATGATATCCTTATCGAAAATACCCAGCTGCAGGCGGTCGAATTCAGCGACCAGCCGGATGAGCAAGAGGATGAACACGATGACTGCGATGACGACGAAAACACATCCGGTCAATGTGTTCCACCAGGAACGAATGGACGTAACGAGGCTCGGGTGCCAGACGAACAGCACATTGCTGATGTACTCGGAAGCGGAGTGGCACCCACCCCGGAGCAGCGGCACAGCAGCGAGGAGAAGCTTCATGCCACCGTGTGCTCATTTTGCAGAAATGAAATTGACTCTCTGGGTCAACGGATATCGCAGTCATCAATAACGGGCTCCGATTCGTCTAAAAACGAATCAGTATCGATGCCAAAGCCTCTCGTATCGGATCCTCAGCCTAATAGACTCACTGGACTTGATTGTAGTTCGCCCACAGTTAGCTGTGGCGATAGGGTACCACCTCTGCATGCCGACAGCTGCAGCAGCAGGTCGTACTCCTCCCCACTGCCTCTCCTGTCTCACCCCGGTGTGATTCACTCGGAAAACGTGAGGTGAGCTCTTCATTACCAGTGCTGTTGCGCTGAGAAGATAAAGCCTTTTCACTAGCAATAGTTCATAAATTCCTCTATGAAGAAATATGAAGTTTTATCAGGTCTATACATCGGAAAAAAGCCCTGCAAAATAGGAATCGATTCTGCGTTACTTTTCGTGAGTTGTTCTCAGTGGTTTGGTAGGAGTCCTACATAGCTACAATGAATTCACCAACTTCTCACGCAAGATGAAACTGGCAGATCCCGAAGATTTTCAGGCGATAGAACACCGCTTTGAGTCTCTTTTTGCCATGAAAGAATTATGTCTGTATTCCGAAGAATATGTGCCACAGTAGAAGAGATAGTTTTCAAAGGATCTTCAGTGCCTGGAGATAAGCTATGTATATAATGTAGCTATCTTGACATATTCAAGATATTGATTCCTTCACACTTCACAAATTTAGTCCTCATGTCTGGAATGTAGGTTTCTGCGTAGGCCGAATCAGTGCTAACCAAGACCTTTTTTAATCATTATTCATCAGTAGGACATACGGTAAAATGATCTATTAGCCTAAATTTGTTCCATTCACGAAAGGTGAATGATAAGTTATGAAAGCAGGAATAAAGAGAGAAGAAAAAAAAACAGAAGAAAACAAATGACACAGCGTATCAAAGACGATTCGTTAAAAGTGGCTACATAGAATGAGTGGACGATGTATGAAGGCGACATCTTATCTAGGAGAGTATTTCTTTTTTTAATCTTTGATTTGAATTCTACAGAAGACTACGAGAGGAGCGGGACGAGGAATCTGTCACAATACATGGGAAAAAAAGTGAACTCGCCATCATGGGTCTGAAGCTGTGCAAGCATGACGATTATTTCTAGTAAGTTTATTCTTCGTTGTTTATTACAGACGTGTTTGTCTTTGTCATGTTTGTTGTTGAAATTTGATGTGACTTGATTTGATTTGATTTGATTTCAGAATTTCTTTTTTTTTCATAAATAAATGTAATACAAAGTCAATTGAACGAACTAAGTGAGCACAGTGTTATTTAAATCTGACAGTTGAAACAGATAAATGATT
The DNA here is from genome assembly GCF_040938485.1 of Diadema antillarum. Lineage (NCBI taxonomy): Eukaryota > Metazoa > Echinodermata > Echinoidea > Diadematoida > Diadematidae > Diadema > Diadema antillarum. Next base: position 664,054 of record NW_027271223.1, read on the forward strand.
AATTCAAATATCCAACAATATTCTGTCACATATCAATGCAAAATGATGTGTACCTGCCGTTCGAAAGACAGATTAAACAAATCTAGATATAACAGAAATACATGAGACCTATAAGCAAACACTTGACGAGGATGAGGGCCTTAGAAATGATGTTTAAACAATATACAACGTCCTAAGAATATATTCAAGTCACCCCTCACTCATTAAGCATTGTTAAGTCGGTGATAATGAAGCGAGATGTTTGTGTGCATATCAATTTGAATGACATATGAATGTTTGAGTCATTGTTGAATTTCTACTTGAAATTTTACGAGATGTTATAGCTTCATTATACACATGGAATGAATGTCTTCAACGACACTGTATATATTAATCATAATCTTTTCAAAGTTAATTTTCTGACGAATGTAAGTTTCGCTTATTTCATTTCATGTCATTTCATTTCATTTTGTCTGCAAAGTTTTTATAACATAGACCTACACAGCAAATGAGAATACGGCGTTCTCAGAAACAAAGCGATAAACTGAATCAAATTCAAATGAAATTTTATTTCCAGTAACACATGTTTGTTGTCATACAAATTCGATGAAAACAAAACGTACAATGTATTACGCTGTACAACAACAACAAAAATGCATATGGAACTAATTGTTAAAAATAATTGCGTGAATGGAAAAGATGGACCCACGCAAGCTTTTTGGAATGTGGGTCACTCAGTACATTGAATTTAAAATACAATAAATGTAAAGATACGGAAAAGCACACACACACGCACACGCACACACACAAAGGCACAAGACGCTCACAGTCAACAAGAACGTATGGAATAGACAGGACAAACAATGAGACAAAGACATCATCAACAAACATCAAATAATTAGCTGTATTATTTACTGTCATAATATCATACCAAGAGGTAATTAGAATTAAGTCAAATTTGCATTTAAGCGTACAAAGATCACAGGGGATCACATTGTGTATATACTTGATGACGGAATGACCTTCCTTTCTCTACCATTCTATTCAACATAATGGAAACCTAAAATGTCATTCCATGCATGTTTAGGTTTGCTGTAATAGATCAAATGAACCCCACATGGATGGAATGGTAGTAGTTTTACCAAAATCTTACTTACGATAAAAAGTAAATTGTGGGTTCCATGTAATTTGATAAGTTTTCACGAAACAGAGATAATGGTAGTTACTACTCTTACAGATAAGATGAAGACTAGTGACTACTTGTCATGAGACTCGATCCCATACACCTACACACAGTTTAAATATTGACTATAGATTGCGGTTTTTGACATGAAATCAAGGAGAAAGAAAACTTTCAGCATTTCCATCATTTCTTTATATAGTTTCTATAGCCTGAAAATGATAACCTTTAGGAGGGTACGGTTTTGGCTCCTGAAATATCGACTGAAACATTACGTTTATAATAGTTTCATTCATAAACGTATACTAACTTGAGGAGAATTATAAGTTAAAATTGATGATTTCACTATACGGTATTTAGTGGTGCGACCAATATCTTGAAAATTATAACAGAACTTAGCAGAATACCAACCGGCAGCTTTAAATTCAGTTTTAATGAAGTGCCTTTGTAAACCTACATGTTTTCCTTATTCTTTTGATACACTATAATGAAATAGAAATGAACTGCCAAACTAAATTTGGTGAAACGCCGAAAAGTTTCCTCACTTCAAGTCCAACTTCGATGATCTTTCGATGATGTCTGTCTCCTGTTACTCTTTTTTTTTATCAGCGTCAACTTGAACAGAGTGCGGAATGCACTTTAAAACCTGAATATGCCTGTGCTATTCTGCTATAATATGGTACTCTGAAACCTTTCCACTAATCTGTGTGGTAGTGTCTTTATCTTGTCACCTCTGAGGACAAAGTGCAGTTGATGCCCATAACAGACCGCGGTAAGGATGCATGTGCATGCGCAGTTCTATGATCATATAGATTTTGATTTTTACGCTTGAAATTAGATACAGTTGCACGCATTTGCACGTAAAGCCCGATTTCACAAAGGTATAATTTAGATCAAATCCATTGTCCAGTAGCCAGAACAAGCTTTTGATATGGGCGTGCACAAGAAAGTGCACAAATATTTCCTAAGATTAACCTTTACAACACCCTTACCCTCTTTTTTAGAACTCTATATTAACATTTGTTTTCTTTTCATGCATGCATGCACGCATTGATATTCGTTTTTCCGTTCGCTCGTCAGCTTTGGTCTGCTTCTTCTATAGTCATGTTAGTTTTGTCCATTCACCTACTCAGTATTTCAATCGTTCCTATAATACACAATATCAGAATTCTGTTCTGTTCTGTTAATGATTTCATGTATACGTTGCAATGTGTAAAGAAAACAAGAGGGAGAAAAGAAAAACAAACGAATACGACAAGTTCAAAGCCCTTATCTTTACGCAGAAAATCTTCCATTTTGTTTTTTTATGCGTGTCTTTATTCTAACCTCGTAACCTACTTAGTAACTGCTGTGCATTTCTCTCCTTTTCAGGAAAAAACGATTCTACGAAATTTCTGAAGGGATTTTGTTGTTATTGTGTGTGTTGTTGTTGCACTGATTTTTTTTCTAACTCTGTAAATATCTTTGACAATGTTTGCAAACGGTCGTTAAAGCTGGGGTCATCCAACAAGACCGATACCCACGAGTCATACGTTCCACTAGACCGACATTAAAAATAATAATAATAATAATGAGATCCATGAGTCATACAGCCCACGAGGTATGCGGCTCACGAGTCATACAGCTCATGAGTTCGACACTACGCAGAAAAGGCCCACGAGACCGACAAGATGAACAGCGCCATCTCCATGTCACTTACAAGTATGTGCTTGTACAGGGTGTTCCATGAAGGGAAAAAGTAACATACTGGCGGGTGGAACCTTTTTTATTTCGTATGCAGGCGAGAGATTATTTCATGAATATTCATTATGCAGGCAGTGGAAAGTCCCCATTCTCTCGATGCATAAAGCTCACCACGCCTGCAACTTCTACAGCATCGTGTACCAAAGAAATACCTCCTTGCGTGTACACACATGGACATGACTGTGTGTGTATGTGTGTTTGTGTGTGTGTGGGGGGGGGGGGTTAGGGTTAGGGTTAGGGTTAGGGTTAGGGTTAGGGTTAGGGTTAGGGTTAGGGTTAAGAATTTGTACACCTATGTACACACACATCCATACACACAGCACGCAACATCTGTGTGAACACTCAAATAATACGACGACTCACAGAACTATGCGTACCGGTACTTCAAGAAAATCGAGGCTTTTGCTGCCCTATGCCCCTACTAATGAATATTCATGAATGGGCTATCGCTTTGTTACGAAGAAAATGCACTGGGATACATCTTTATTTTTTCGTCACTCGATAGAGTGAGAGTGTGTAACTATTTATTGAACAGCGCTATGTACATATCAACGACATCGAGTATGTATTTCTACAGGTGTGGCTTTTAAGGGACAGTTCTGTCACACTACGCTAGCGACATTGTTACCTATTATGTTTTTGTTTTTCCAAATGAAATTGGACATTTCATGGGACCCCCCCCCCCATAAGAATAATTAATGAAAGGGGACAAGACGATGTATGGATAATTTTAGATCTTTGATAACGCCAACGTACTATTTTTAATAGGCTTTCCCAACTTCTTGCTAGAAGATGGGCTTGATGGGTTTTATGATTTGGTAGCCAGTTCGTTTTTGCGGATTAGATGGAGTTTCACTAAGAATTTTGCGTACTCATCTTTTTTTTTCTTTTTTCCCTAATCAACCCATCATAATCGAATCATGCTCAAAGACGGGTAAGGTGCAGTTTCCAACTTTTACTCTGTGAAATGTCTCTAACAGTCACATTTTCCACATGATCCCACTAGAATATGATAACCATGACCGTTGGCAGATTTTTATTATTTTTTTTAAGGGATGGAATGGGGAGTAAGAATATCTTAAATAGGTCAAAGAGTTAACATGCAAACGAGGGTGTTTGGGCATTTTTTAAATTAATGTGGCTGCCGAATAAGATATGTATGATTCTAGGGAAAAGGTTTATATGTATGAATAGCTTACGGACTCAACTTTTATATGACACCAAAATGTCTAAAAACAATTCATACTTGAATGAGCACTGCGCACTTTTGTAAAAGGGTATAAAAATTAGGCTGCACAGGAATTAGCCTTTTAAATTTGCGACAGGTGAGTTCGTTGGAGCTTGCAAAACTGAAGTTGATATGATAAATTTGTAATCAATTGCGATCAGTTTGTGTTTGCTGAGTGAATTTTATGATTTATTAAACCAAAATTTTGTGCATGAGTAAACCGCAGGTGCATTTATTTTATTGTAGCATTGCAAATCTCCCTGGTAGACTCAGTGGTGTGTTCAGGTGAGTCAGAATGAGGTGATGGTACATGTTGCAATTTCCATGTTACACACTCTTATTTTTTACATCTGTGACTTGAATGAAAACCTTCTCCCCACATTGCAGTTATTTTCAGATTAGTAGAATAGCTCATTGATTTACTTAATAACCAGATGGGGATTATGTAAATTCATTATTCAAATACATTTTAATGAAAAAGGAATGTCACAGCTACTGGCTACTTGTTATTCAGGTTGCCCATTGACCTGAAGAATAAAAAGCTGACATCCTTGACTTTCTTTCTTTTTTTTGACAATCCATAATTGAATATTCAATGTTACATAATCTCTACCTATCATATTAACTTCAGTTTTGTAAGCTCCAATGGACTCACCTCTCGTAAAATTGGAAGGCTAATTCCTGCGCAGCCTAATTTTCATACCCTTTACAAAAGTGAGCAGTGCTCATTTAAACATGAAATTTTTTCAGATTTTTTGGTGTCATATGAAAGTTGAGTCCATAAGCTATCCATACATATAAACATTTGCGCCAAAATTGTATGTTTTTAATTCGGCGGGCATTTCGAAAGTGTATAGTTGTTGTTTTTTTTTTAGACACACGGTATAGGAGGCGCTGTTCATCATATCGGCCTCGTGGGCCTTCTTTGCCTATAGTCAGGGCTGCACACTGGCGCCGGTCCGACGGTCAAAGACCGGTAAAAGTCACTGTCGGACCGGTAACTTTTCAGGAAATCCACAAGTTACCGGTCCGACATGACCAGTAAAAAAAAAAAGCATTGGTGAGGTCAGTAGAAAGGAAAAGAGCAGCCCCGATCAGGAAGAAACAGAATGCAAGATATTGCACTGTTCAACAAGTTTTACGCAAGTTTTCGTTTATGTCTACTGGTGCAATTTGTACAGTAAACATAGTTTTTAGCACTAGCAGTGGACCAGTAACATTCGCGCTCGCTTGCGCATTTGGCGCTGCTCGACACGCACTGCCATGCAAAGCACACGATGCAAAGCATGTACAGTGTAACTGCTTCTCGTTTGCTTGCGATCGGCGGTCATGCCAGACAAGAAACATTGATAGAAGCGCACGCATTTCTGGGTCATTTTACTTATGATTTTTTAACGCAAGATCGATCCGATCCCGGCTTCCCAGCAGCGTGGCAGTTATGTTAGAACTACATTTACTTGTGTCGATTTTTAGAAAAAGTAAAAACACATTCGATATTCAGGGAAACAGTAAATGGATCTGATTGCGTTTATTTTCATTTGCACAGTCATTTCACAAATTAATATTTTCATTCGCTCAGAATGTTCTCATAACGAAGATAGGCGCAAAAAGGATCACGAAATTGGCCCTTCCGTGTTCTTTTTAAGAACGCATGCACAAAATGTGTAGAGATAATACTAGGGAGAAAAAAAAAATCATGAAATCATGGCAGTCCCGCTTACATATTTCAGGTAGAAATCGTCCCAAAAAGGATTATGAATTCGACCGGCCGCGTCGTATCTTCCAAAAGATTATGTACGAAATGCGAAGAGATTATAGAGGAGAAAAAGAAAAAAAATAAAGGACACATTTTGGTGACTGCATCATAAACGATTACAGCCGAATAACAATTCATGAAATCAACGCAATCCTGTTGAAATTTGAGGAAATAATAGGCGCAAAAAAGGATCTTGAATTCAGTCCTGCATGCCGTCTAGGTTATCAAAAACGCATACACAAATGCGACGAGATTATCCGGAGAAAAATAAAAAAGACATTTTTACCCTGCTGGTGCGTGTATTACAAAAGATTACATCCGAAGTAATTCATGAAATCGCCACAATCCCGCTGATATTTGAGGTAGAAATAGGCGCAAAAAGGATCGTGAATTCGGCCGTATACCTTGTAGATAAGAACGCATGCATGTACGAAATGGGAAAAGATTAGCGGGAGAAAAATAAAGGACACATTTTCACCCCTTTTGGCGCTTGCATCATATAAATTACAGCCGAATAGTAATTCATGAAAATTTCGCAATCCCGTTGGAATTTGAGTAAACAATAATAGGCGCAAAAAGAATGTCGAATTCGGCCCTTCATGCAATGTAGAATTTTGAAAACGCCAAATACGAAGAAATTATCGGGAGAAAAATAAAGAACGCATTTTCAACCCTTCTGGTGAATGTATCACAAAAGATTACAGCCGAAATAATTAATGACATATCGCAATCCTGCTGATATTTGATGTAGAAATAGGCGCTAAAAGGACCGTGAATTCGGCCGTGACGTACAGGCATGTACGCAATGCGAAGTGATTATTGGGTGAAAAATGCAGCACACATTTTCAACCCCTTTTGGCCCGTGCATCATAAAGATTATAGAGCCGAATAATAATTCATGAAATCATCGCAAACCCGTTGAAGTTTGAGGAAACAATAGGCGCAAAAAGAATCATGATTTTTGGCCGTGTCGTATATCTGTTTAGAACGCATTACGAAATGCGAAGAGTTTATCCGGGGAAAATGAAGGACACATTTTCAACCCATTTTGGCGCGTTTATCATAAAATATTACTGCCGAAGTTATTCATGAAATCATCGCAATCCCGCTGATATTTGAGGTAGAAATAGGCGCAAAAATGATCGTGAATTCGGCCGTGTCGTAGAACGCATGTACGGAATGCGAAGAGATTATGGGGAGAAATATAAAGAACGCATTTTCAACCATTCTTGCCGGTGCGTGCATCACAAAAAGTTACATCCGAATACGTGAAATCGCCACAATTCCGCTGATATTTGAGGTAGAAATAGGCAAAAAAGTATCATGAATTCGGCTGTGTGGAACATCTGTAAGAACGCACTTATGAAATTCGAAGAGTTTATTGGTAAAAAATAAAGGACACATTTTCAACCCCTTTTGGCGCGTTCATCATAAAAGATTACAGCCAAAGTAATTTATGAAATCGTCACAATCCCGCTGATATTTGAGGTAGAAGTAGGCGAAAAAAGTATCATGAATTCGGCCATGTGGTGCATCTTTTTAAGAACGCACTTACGAAATTCGAAGAGTTTGTCGGGAAAAAATAAAGGACACATTTTCAACCTCTTTTGGTGCTTGCATCAGAAAATATTACAGCCGAAGTAATTTATGAAATCGTCACAATCCCGCTAATATTTGAGGTTGAAATGGGCGCAAAAAGGATCGCGAATTCGGCCCTACATGTCGTGTACCTTTCAAGAACGCATGCACAAATGCGAATAGATTATCGGGAGAAAAATAAAGAACCCCTTGTAGCGCGTGCATGAGAAAATATCAGAGCTAAAATAATTCATTAAATCGTCGCAATCCAACTGACCACCAAGAGCAGGTTACGCAGCAAGTTCGCGTGCCGATGTTTAGAAAAAGTCACAAACGCATTTGATACAATCTGATTTTGTTCATTATCATTTTATACCACACTGTAATTCACAAACAAACATTCAATTTTTTCCTATCTATTTTTTAATTTTTTGTGCAATAAATAATGCAAGTTTTAAAAAAATATATCAATCTGTAAAATGTACATGGGGGGGGGTACGTCCATAAAAAACAAGAAAATACGTTTGCAAGTCATTTAATGTTTTTTTAGGTTGTTGTTGTTGACCGGTAAATTTTCTGTTCTGACCGGCAAAAAATGGTAAAACGGGGCATTTACCGGTCCTACAGAGACAGGTTGGACCGGCAGAAAAAATGGGTTAGTGTGCAGCCCTGCTATAGTGTTGGTAACGAGCGCCTCTCTTGCGAAGCTCCGGTCTCGTGTGCTTTTTAAGTGTAGTGTGAGTTTCGTGGGCTTTGTTTGCGTAGTGTCCGTCTCGTGAGCCTTTTCTTCGTAGCGTCGAACTCATAGGCTGTATAACTCGTGGGCCTATTTCATAACTTGATGTCGAAGTAGTGGGCTTTATTTACTTAGTGTCGAACTCGTGGGCTATATAACTGGTGGGCTGTATGACTTGTGGCTGTATGACTCGTGGGCTGTATGACTTGTGGGCTGTATGACTCGTTTTCTGTATGACTCGTTGGCTGTAAGACTCGTGGGCTGTATGACTCTTGGGTTGTATGACTCTTGGGCTGTATGACTTGTGGGCTGTATGACTCGTTGGCTGTATGACTCGTTGGCTGTATGACTCGTGGGCTGTATGACTCTTGGGCTGTATGACTCGTGGGTGTCGATCTCATGACGTGAAACCGTTAGAGCTTTCATTGATGTCACTGCATGCTTGTCGAGCACGAATGAATAGATTTCATAACTCTATGACATTTCATTTTTATCTGTATATTATCTGTAAACCACACGAACAGATAAAAATATACAGCAGAGTAAGATTGTTTTGTACATTGTTTTCCTGTTGCTGTGTACCCTGGGAGTAGTGATAAGACATTAAGGTCATAGGACCTACTTCAAACATATCTGTTAGTCAGTCTCTAGTCCTATTATAGTGTAGGAGTTCTAAAGATTACCATAACTACCTCGATCTTGAAATGGAGATTGAATTATAGTTATGAATGGACATCCTGTTCATGAGTTCCACTATATACAGTATTATATCATTTATTGTCAATGATAAACATGACATAAGTGATCCATTTTACAAGCTTTGCTTTTTAGTGGACGTATACCACTCTTTTTCCATGCCTACTTTTTTGTTATCTTTGAAATCATGCATAAGTGTTCTTTGTTATTCTACTTATGTCATATGTTATTATTCTCATTACGATTATGTATATATTTCTTCTTTTCCTGGACTGAAATTAATCAACTAATTTGATCGTTTTATGAATGCTTAATATCTTATCTTATTGTGTTTTGTTTCACTCTTTGCTGCATGGAAATGAATATAAAATTGATTTAAATTGAATTGAATTGAGAAAAATATTAAAAGGGTTAGAAGAATTACATTCATTATTACCTGAATGATGAGATGACGTAAGCTTAGAAATTAGAAATAATGTTTGTCATAATTTATCAAACTGAATTCCCTGGAAAGTATTAATTGCACTCCGAATTTCACACTTATACTGTTGATCAAGGACTGTGTCAAACATAATATATGAGGATGCAGTTATACATATATATATGTATGTATATGTATATATATATATAATGTATATATATATGATATATATGCATATATATATATATATATATAATCTTTTTTTTTTGTTCTCTGTTGATTTGAAGTCAGAACTCAAGACTAGCAGCTGGTACTGTCTGTATAATATCGTAGAGTTTTTACCGTTTTTTAAATACGACACTAAATTTCTCTGACCTGTTCCTACAAAGTCATTATAGTCCTATATAATTATTATAGCATATAAGAGCGTCGTGTTGCTGCCATAGTCGTGATTCATGTTATGTCAATCATGGTACTATTGCATGGATTTGCCAGTTTGTGCAAATGAGCACAAGTGAAGAAACTTAATGACATCAAAGCTGAAATGTACAAACGTATCTCATCCTCTACCTGAAACAAACAAACAAACAAACAAACAAAAAACAAACAAAAACAAAAGGTCTTCACAAGAAACAGTTATCAGTTTCTTTTGATCTGTCTTTTTCTGTTCTAGTGTGACGGGATGGGAGCGCCGTCATCGTGACATCGGTTTTCTGGACTGCATTTTGGCAATCAATGCGCAGAAAGTCTGTAATGTGAGGGCCGTGCAAAATTTCATTCTCACCAGTGAAGAAGAGACGGTAAGAAAGTTTATCATTCCAAAATATACCATTCATGGCTACGTGCAAATACATTATACATGTATTATAATTATGAATATGTATACGGAGACATTTTTGCATGTATACTTTAAATATTATATTACATGATGTAATCGTGTTGATAATCATATTACATGAATTAAGTATGCATGATTTCGATACCCATGTATGTTATCAAAAGAACAATTACCTTAAAATGGGCAATTTTGTCTCATCGAAGCCCACCAGGCCCAGGGAAAATAAGGCTTTAAGGATAAACTATCATGATGATAATGCAGTGTATTGTATTCAATATAGATAATCCACCAGCCATGTGTACATTAATATGCATCACTTTATTAATATATTTATATATGAATTACAATCGGCTAATGGTCCTTTCGTTCTGAGCAGGTTACCCTTCGGATCCGGCGTTCTCCTTGCGGGTTACTCGTTGCTCTGCATGTCCGCTCACGAGAGGATCTTGGTATCAAGTTAGAGAGCAGCGAGGTATGAAGGTCTTCTATCCCTATTCAATTCAATTCAATTGAATTCATTTATTTTCATTCTTCTTCTTTTTTCTTTTTCAACAAAAACATAACACAAGATAAATCAGGTTTTACATCATAAACAAAGAACATTTGTCTTAATTAATAAATGGTATCAATAAACATAGGAGCGCATACTGGCAAAAAAAATAATACAAAGTCATGCTTCAGTTGAAAAAAAAGGAAGAAAGAATAGAGAGGTCCACTAAAAAGCAAAGCTTGTAGATTGTGAACCACTCATAAAACCTATGAATTACTTATTTACAAACACTTGTGACGAATATGATATACGACAGGACGGGACAAAACAGAAGAAACACAACAACATGACACAACTTGCCAGAATAGATGAAAAGTATGGAAGGAAAGAAAGAAAAAAAAGAGAGAATGAGAGAATACCTACGAGGGAAATGGAACAGAGGATGGTAGAGAATGTGCTTCATAGAGTTGGTGCTGCATGCAGCTGAGCAAGGATTGTAATGGCTACTTCTTTACGTAATAATGAATTCAGTGTTTGAATGATTGGTGGGTGGATGATGAACCCTGAGGTTAACAAAAGCTATAGCTGTTAAAGGAAAACAAATATCAGGGAGGATTTAATAAAAAAAGTTTCAACTTGCGCTTAAAAGAATACAAAGATGGGGAATTTTTATTTCAATGAAACTCATTAGATTGTCTAGTGGGATAATCATGAAAAGACTGGTTCCGTGGGAACATTGAATTAAAAATACTGGGAAATGCATTTACATTGTAATTAAACATAAACTGACCAAGTTGAAAAAAAAATACAAATCTTTAATTTTCAAAATCTCATGTTTAATAAATAATGGCTCTGTATGGGAACGTGGCGGGACGCCACAAATAATACGAATAACCTTTTTTTTTTGTAACAAAAGTAATTTATATAGTAAGTTTTGATGGGCACTACCTCACGCTAGGAGTCCGTAATTAAGATAAGGTAAAATTAGAGAAAAATACAACGTCAACAAATAGGACAATGGAATATGAAACTTAAGTCTATTAATAATACCACGAAAGTTTATCATCCACTGTGATACCAGGGAATTTTATATGACAAACTCGTTCTAACAAAGTGTCATCAAAAGCAATACCTGTGTCTAAATCTTCTAAAGAATTACTAAAAAGCATCTACTTATATAGTTTTCTGAAGATTAAGAGATAATTTGTTAGCTCTTATCCACTGAGTTACTTTTTTCAATTCGGAATTAACTATGCGTACAAGAGTATCTGGATTTTGGTGAGAAAAGAAAATATTTGAATCGTCAGCAAAAAGTATAAATGAGAGTATGTCAGATGATCTGCAAAGTCATTAATATAAATGATAAAAAGTAAAGGTCCTAATAAACTACCCTGTGGGACGCCACATTTAATGAATTCTAAACTCGAGCTGTCCTCGTTCAGAGATACATATTGTTTTCGGTTTTGTAGGTAACTCCTGAACCACTCCAAGGCCTTCCCGCGTATTCCATAATGAGACAGTTTATAAAGTAATATTTCATGATTAATTGTATCGAAGGCCTTGGAGAAGTCCAGGAAGATACCAATAAGATGAGAATGATTATCAATAGTGTGCGCAGCGTGGTCAATAAACTTTAAAAGAGCATGAATGGTGCTATGTTTCTGACGGAACCCAAATTGAGAATTTGTAAAAACATTATGCAAATTCAAAAAATTAATTGTTCTTGTAAATATCAATTTTTCCAATATTTTAGATAAAGATGAAAGCAAAGAAATAGGTCTATAATTACATATATCAGAATTATCTCCTTTTTTAAATAAAGGGAAAACCTTAGCTATTTTCATAAAATCAGGAAAAACACCACTTGATAAGGATTTATTGAAAATATATGAAAGTGGGTCAGCAATTGAAGATATAATCCCCTTTAAAATAAAATTACGGATATCGTCATAACCGGCACTTCGCTTGTTATTCATTGCGGTAACAATATCTATTATTTCATATTTTGTTGTTGGAACAAAAAAAAATAGAACTGGAATTGGATTGACCTAAAGATTCAGAAAAATGTATATTTGACTGCGGTATTTTTTCTGCCAAATTCTCTCCAGTCATTGAAAAATAAGAGTTAAAGATATTGACTATATCATTAGGATCTTCAAAAACTTTATTATCATGTCTTATCTTTATAATTTCTGATTTCTTTTTCGATATATTCATAGCCTGCTTCAACACCTTCCATGTATTTTTTATATCATGTTTATATTTTTCTAACTGAATCATATAATATTTTCTCTTTTCCAACCGTATAATCTTCGTTAAAATATTTATATACGAAGTGTATTTATTTTTTAACTTCTCAGTTTTTTTTCATTTTGAATTTATAATATAACCTATTTTTCCTATTTATTGAACGAAGAAGAGATTTTGTAATCCATGGTAATTTGGGGGAAGTTTTATAATTAACTGACTTTTCTTTTAATCTGGGAATATATTCATCTAAATGTCTATTAATTATCCCTGAAAAATTCACAAACGATACATTTATGTCATCATTATCATAAACACTAGACCAATCAGCCCTGTCTAGGTTAGCACCAAGACTAGCCAAATTTTCTGGTGTAGCTCTACGTCTGGATGAAAAAGAATGAAACTTATCAACACAATGTTTAAGGTCAAAACACGCTATAATGGGGAAATGATCAGTAATATCAGATAAAATTATGGAAGAATTTAAAATCTGCACGGAATTAGTAAAAATATTATCAAGGAGGGTGGCGGAATGATTTGTAACACGAGTTGGCTTCGAAATTAATGGCAAAAAAGAAATTGAATTGAATTGAAAGAAATTGAATGGCAAAAAATGAAATTGAACATGGTGCTGTGGCAACATAACAAAATTCTCTTGTTATTTTTGTTTGTTTTTGCCATGATGAACAGGATTGTCCGGGTGTTCTTGAAAACATTAGAACTACGTTTGACAAACGGCAAATATTTCATTTCTCTCAGCACGACGACCTAAAAGTCACATGAACACATTAATAGATTGGTAAATAGTTGCATAGTTTCATGTAGTAAAACATTGTGCTTCAAATAACGACTATTACGCTTAGTGAACACAGACCAGAAAATGCAGTCATCCAATGCGGAGGTCCGGTAACAGACACGTCTTAGTTCCCTGTAGGCTGTGATATTTTCTGTCATTTTTTTTTCATGCATGATTTAAACCGACATATAACCTGCATTTTTCCCTACATGGCACTAGATTGTTCACATGTCCCCTGATGGGGCTTTGCGACAAGTCTGCGACCCACTCTGTGCATGGTTTTCCGGCGAGCGGTGCAGGCGATCGATCACAAGCATCGGAGATCGGTTGGTCCCTCGTGGCGCCTCAACGAAAGAGGTAAAAATTCCTTCAGTGGTGTCCGAAATAATGGTGTACAGTTATCACGTGGTCTGCTTGGAGTCCTCAACTCATGTATTCTAGAGTTAGAACACTTTGTGCACCTGTGTTTTCTTTCATTAACATTTTGTTTGATGTTTTGTTTTGTTGTGGTTTTCAACCCTCTGTGATCACGTGAAAAAGTGTGTCCAGCTTTTGTTAGACACTATTAACTATCATTATGATTGTAAATGCTGTGTGGTCACATTCAAAGATGCTCTGATTCATTTGTTGGCGTTTTTTCAGTGTGGTATTTTCCCCGCGTCACAGATTGTTTGAGAGTTGCTGTTTATATCCTCGTACTATAGCTTACATAAGTAATGACATAAGTAAACGCAGCATATAAAACCAGAACAACGATATCCACAATTCAAAAAAGAAATACCACAACTGGATTATGCATTAATGATGAAAAAGTTCAAGGAAATAACATGAATAAATAAGATGGGTTTTTTTTTATCTTGAGGCTACACATCAGTGTTTATAATATTGTCTTCTCTGTCAAATATAACACCAAACAAAAGTTGTAGCACAGAAATTGTGATTGTGACATAAATGTTTTCACTGAAACGAAAAGATCTCTCATTCTATAGTAGTAAGGTTAACTCATAAAATTCAACTGTATCAGTACGTATCTTCAGAACTTAATCAAGACGGGCATAGATGAATTTTCAGTACATCAAGTAAGATGTAATCTCTTTTGAGAGTCGATTCTTATCAGTCAGTTCGATTTTTCTCTCTCACCACAGGTGGAGAGCAGACTGGATGACGCCATAAGCCATCTGACGTCATCAGAACCTCTAGTTCTCTATCTTCACCCTACATCCTTCCTCGAATATCTACAAGTGAGTGCCAACATCTCTTGCGAGGACACGTTGCTCAACCCAGTCTCGCGGAGACCGTCCAAGATCAAACCCTAAAATATTATCATCAAAAAAAAACGTATAAGCTGGTATACTGATGTATTCATGGGGATATTTCCGTCCATTCTTTCCGCAAGAAGCTCTTAAGACGTCATACATTCACTGACCTAGAGCGGTACGCTGCGGTACTCGTCATCAGTGTGTACACATAAGCTGTTGCTACGTTTGACAAGTTTGTGAAAATTTTTGGTTGTCAGAAGCAACCATGTTTCTAAATATAAGAGAAGAGAACTTAACTTCGTTACAAACGTCATATGTATTTACTATCAGTAAACTGGTGTATTGAAGACATGTAGGGAGGTGGAATCCACCTCTCTGCGCCATGCGAGTAATTTCCTCGTAACACAACTCTGCCAATCCTTGTTTGGCCCCGAATAGGGTAATGTACTTGTCGTTGATCTATAGGAATATGGGATTCTGATCCACAATGCAATATCAATAAACGGATGGATGCTGAAGTTCGTTTTGCTCTACTGGTTTACCCCATATGGAACAGTACTAAAGGGGCATTGACATTATCTCCATCGCTATTTCTTTGACCTGCGCACACGATTCTACCTGTCAATACAAACAAAGTCATGTAAATATCAAGTCTCGTCATAATATTATGTGTGTGTGTCTATTTGTGTGCGTGACTGCGCGCGCGCGTGTGTGTGTGTGAGAGAGAGAATGTAAGAGAGTACTGAGTTGAAAGGGGTTGACAGAGGTGCAGTAACAGGATATTCATTTAACTAATTTTATGTGTCTATTCAAAGTGCATTAATTCTACTCGTCATATTTAATTCTACTCATGGTATTCAGTTGTATCACACACTCGCAGAAGTTTTGAGGATTCTTATCGTAATGGTGATTGAAAAAAAAAATGCTCCAGTTTTCAACTGGCTATATACTATTACATGCGTGCTTTTCGACTCCGTATCATTAAAGTGCAATTCCCCTTCATGCTCCATCCAACTATTGTTAAAATAGTTAAATCACACAAACAGAGTGGTAAAAGATTTGTCGAGATCAGAGGTAAGAAAGATTCCATATGGAATGTTCCCGGTTTTCGCCAGATATCTGCAATAATTAGATAATGTATGTTGATGTTATCGACTGTCAACCCCCCTATTTCTTTGTACACGCGTTACGACAGGGGTTCTGTCGATCATTCAATTACTAAAACACAACAAAAGATATCTTATTTATTTCAGTTATAATACATATATATATATATATACATATATATATATATATATATATATATATATATATATATATATATGTCACTTAGAGACGTGTGAGGGAACATTCTCACCTCATCTCTTTTGCAGTGTATCATGTGGAAGCAACTAATAACTCGTAAGAATGAGTGAAATTTTGAAATGCCATTACCTGTGTGATTTGGCTCTGTCGGTAGCGCACCCGCCTTCCAGTACAAAGACTCGGGTTCGATTCCCCGGAGTCTATAGCTGAGCAATGTTTCGTGTAAAATCACACCGTCCCCTCTAGTAAGGGACAAAAAAACTTTGTCCATCGGATAGGACATTAAACGAAGGTCCCGTGTATGAGTTAGTCACAACTCACGCACGTAAAAGTTCCTACTTCATTCATTCATTCATTCATTCAATCAAGAGCAGGGTGTTAAGCCGGTGAAATGGTCCAACACCCTGGAAACCCACACAAGAAAAATGGACGAAAGATGCCGACCTCTCGTGGTTCTCCCGAGGAGACTAGCAATAGTGAGCAAACTGTATAGTACATTGTGCCATACGAAGAACGTATGTGTTTAGTCCAATTCAAGTGTTTATGAAACTTCTGCTAATCTTTGTGGCCGATTCTTAAATATTTATTGAGCCAAAATTGGTGTAGGAGTTCAATTTGCGTACACTTTTTAGTTTGGATATTTATGTTATATAGAGGCATGCACAATTGGTTTTGATATTCGTGTTATATAGGCATGCATAATTTATGTCAAAACTTCAGAATTGTACTTAAACCAGATTGTTCCACATTGAGTGTCACGCATGCCAAGAAAAGAAATGAGTATATAAACATAATACATACAACGGCTATATTCCCACATTTCAACTTCCATATCTCATTGTGTTGTGCACTATATACGTCGTCTTTTTGGTGTCTATAGAATTTGTAGATTATAATGGATTAGTTCCATATTTGCACTTGAAATGACATTGAAGTAACTGCGAGCACTTTCAGTTGTAAGTCTATGCACATCTCCAAAGATGCACTGGATCTCTAATAGAACTTGTTATTCTTCTTGTCGAAAGAAATTGATGCAGTAAGAGATGAAAAACGTGTTATATTGTATTATTATTGTCTTTCATTGGGGAATTGGTCACCATAGGGATTGATCCCCACGGTGAACTAACTCGTGTACGGATGTGGGTTTCTTTCAAGTATTACTGTGAAGTGTATGACAATGATGCAAAAGATTTCATGTGATTAAAACCCTGAAACACCATGATGCAATAACAGTCTCCCGTTCCTTACCTCGTGCTGTTCTTGACTCTTAATCATTTCAATCTGCCATGAAATTATGCAGGTTTCTCATCTTAACTCTACCTATCTGTATGGGCAATTCAAGCGCGCAGCTATCATTCCATAAACTTTAAAGCGGTTTTGCAGAAACGTCACTCGACAGTACCATAAATACGATATTTTAATCAAAGTAATGAATGCAAAACTGTCATCGGGATATGAATCAGCAATATATATATATATATATATATATATATATATATATATATATATATGTCTATATTTATATATATATATATTTATATATATGTCTATATATATATATATATATTTATATATGTCTATATATATATATATATATATATATATATATATATATATATATATATAGAGTGAAAACTTTTAGCAAAGAAAATGGGTTTTCATCGGGATTCGAACCCGAGACCTCCGGATTACTAGACCAGTGCTCTACCGACTAAGCTATTGAAAGCCCGTGTTCGGGTTTTCTTTGCTCAAAGTTTTCACTATTTGTTATTTGTTTCTGGTCAGTTTTCCCTCTCTTTGTTTCAATAATATATTACAAGAAATAAAAAAGCTTCCGTGATCCCTCGCATTTATTCCAAAGTTGATTTACATTATTTGGGTTTATGTCAGATTAATGTGTGTGTGTGTGTGTGTGTGTGTGTGTGTGTGTGTGTGTGTGGCTCATATACACACACTATAGCTTCTGACCACACGAGCAAAGAGAATTAAGGGTGTGGGACGAACTCCGAATTATAGGGCTTTCAATAGCTCAGTTGGTAGAGAACCGGTCTAGTAATCCGGAGGTTTCGGGTTCGAATCCCGATGAAAACCCATTTTCTTTGCTCAAAGTTTTCACTATTTATAATTTGTTTCTGGTCAGTTTTCCCTCTCTTTGTTTCAATATATATGTATATGTATATATGTATATATATATATATATATATATATATATATATATACATACACACACACACACACACACACACACACACACACACATATATATATATATATATATATATATATATATATATATATATATATCCTATACAATTGCTACAGCGCGACATGAATTCCTGCCTGAGTATCAAAGGCATATATTTTTCTAAATATCGTTTACGTAGTGTGACATCATATCAACCTGTCCAACGTTGGTGTCCCATAGATTTGACAAGACCCACTGACTGATACATCCTAGACTCAAATCTTATAACGGATTAGTCCCTTAACCTCAAACTGCGATGACGTGTTCTGATTTCATGCATTCAGTGGATCTAATGTTTGGAATAAAATCCCTGTAAGAATACAAGGACATGATTAAAGTCTTAATTATGGAAACTTTACAAAGTGCATAGTTTTGGGCAATTATCAACTGAACTAATTCTCTTTTTTACCCCTTAAGTCACATATATTAGTTATACACGTCTATCCTTATTTTGTAAACATCCTGTACGTATATAACATTTGTATGTAATTATGTAAGATTGTATGTATGATGTTACTCGTACTGATAAACAGATGAAAAAATGATATGTAAATTACCTTTATTCGGCCTGCAGGCTGCCAAGGTAATTGTTTGTTAAGCTCAAGTTCATAAATTCTTTAGATTAATAATGATTAAATTAATAGATAAATAGATAAATCGTCGCTTTGAACGCGTTACATTTACAAGAACCTAAGTCCAAAGTTAACAGCGCATTAACGTTGTTGTCACGTTGGGATGAGAGGAAAAATTTGCAGGAGGAAGTTCCTTCTATTATTTCTTTTAACTGCAAACAAACACAGCACCACACAAAACATTGCCCCAGCCCAGGTATGCAAACAGACATGCAAGTGCACTACTAAACGCAGGGCACTTCACACAAACAGACTGCATTCATCTCTTACTACTATAAGCGGGGACGGCCAAACATTTTATGATACTATTCTTCTTCTTGTGGTTTTTTTTTTTTTTTTTGGGGGGGGGGGAGTGCATAGGGAAAAAAGAGCACTTAAAGTTACACAAACTTTATACATACATTACAAATTATATATTAATATAAATTATTTTATACATCATATATATTTTACAAAGATCAACGTGACCTCCTCAGTCCTTCACTTCTTGCAATGTGTTAAATATAGAAACACGTATCATATTTGTGATCCCCCGCCGATACTATAATACAATGTATATCCGAAATTTTACTAAATTTGCTATATAATCATGTGCAGTTTTGATGAATTTGTATGCAAATGATTATACACTATACAATATGCCTGTGAAAATAAACATGATTGTGTGTATTACATTAAAGAGAGATCATATTTATATATCATTATGGCTATCACATGTAGATGTATAGCAGAAAGCTATGAAGAGCAAATTTCCCGTACTTGTATACCGATTACTTTCGCGTTGGTGGCTATTAAAGTACAACGATGATGCTACCTCCGAGTTACAAATTATATACAAACGACGCTTCTTGCGCCTATATCAAAATACAGTGTATACAATATTGTGACCAGAGAGATAGAAGAGAAAAACCTCCCTGGTGTGACAATGCATCCTTCGTGCTAAACGTTCCATTTGGGGTGGGGGGGGGGGGGGTGGGGGTGAGAGGAGTGTGAATAGAAGCAAGGATTGTCTGCTAAGCTTCTTTATTCCCACTTTAGGGATTCCACTTCCTCTTTCCCCTCTATCTCTGCCTGTCTCCCTCGCTTTGCCCTTGCTTTGTTCACCAGTTGTCAGATTAAGCAAAGATGTTAGTCGAACAACATCACCATAAGCTCTTTCATTCTTAAAGACATTGATCAAGTTTTCTCACAATAAATATGATAATCCCCATCCAAAGGTAATTAACGTATGCATACCAGACGAATTAATCTTATGTCATCGCCTTATAACTCTCCTGTTGCTTGTGAATAAACGTTCTTGGGATGTACAGACAAACTCACTTCTCTTCAATGATATAACAACAATAAACCTTCCCCCATGCCAAATCACTATTGCTTACTTATCATAATTCCAAATGAATTTCAATTATCAATTAAGTAGGCAAATTTTGTCTTTCTTGTTATTTCATTGTTAGAGAGGAAGTGTAATTAAGATTACTGTGAATTAGGATGAAAAATTCGAGAAGCAATGAAGTATATTATATCTCTTCTAATATGCATGTGCAATATACTTGCGGATATTACTTTTAATTAAAAAAAAAAATCATGTGAAACACTTTCATACTATTGTCAGATTATGGTGACATTTTTACTTTTGGGGGTTTTGTGATAATTTCTTTATCAATACCATACTTTAAGTTCAACGTCAAAGGCCATCATAAAATGATATGTTCCGTATGGTAATAGCCCCACAGAATACAATGAAATTTGGTGGCTTGAAAATGAAAAAAAAAATCAAAAACAAAAACATAAGAGATGTAAACATTTCATAAACATTAAGATATACAACATACCTGATACTATAGTAATCATGATAACATTCTTCGAATGTCAATTAAAGTACTGTATCTTGTAGTAAGACGAAAACATTGCAATTATTATAAATGATGAAGACTATAAACCTATGTGAAAATCGGCAGGTATGATAAAATGCTTTAAATGGCACGCATACTGCAATGTGACTATCAAAATGTCACTAAAACTGACATGATTATTCAATATTGAATTGGGGAATGCACAAGATTCTTCCATGACACCACATATTCATGAAATAATCATATTTAATGACAGCATTAAATACTCTTCACGACGGATTCAGCTAAGCCCTTGAGAATAAGGTCAATATTATAATAAAATGCCTTCTGAAGCATGGCCCCGCTTAACCCTATTCTAACTGGGCTATTTGAGACCAAGTTTTTACTGGGGGGGGGGGGGTCAATTTGACCCCCCCCCCCCTTCAGATCTCGGCCGCCGATCGCGCGATCGCCGCAAAATTTTGCCTGAACATAGAACCGGATGTCAAGTACAAGATTATATGGTCATACAATAGAAAAATTTGATTTTACATATAGCGGCAAGCGATTTTTTTTTCCGTAACCCTAACGCGTCGAAATTGCCAATAGTGTCACTTGAGCAAAGACTATCAGTGTACAAGTTGGTTTTTGTACGCATGTGCGTGGACTTCGGCGTTGGGTTCGTACTGTTACACAGTATACAGAGTACCATTGGCATGGTCGTCTGCTAACCACAGAATCAGATTACAATGTGAGAATGGGACGCCGTCCTTCAAGCAGAAACATAACAACGGGTTTGTGTGTATGGGTATGTGTATGCGCGTGTGTGAGTGTTTGTGTGTGTTTCCACTTCACATGTCATCGCCATCGCGCTCGGCTTTCCCTTAGGTGGTATTTCTGTAGTTTTGTTCGCCGCCTGCTGACACTTTTCCTGCTAGTGTCTCGCGAGACTTGCGTTACTAGGATCAGGGACACCTCCCTGCTAGGATCCATGCAAACTCGACGTCGTCATCAATATCTTGCAAAAAGTAAATTGGAAATCTAATTGAAGCTTGGAATAAATCATAATCAAAGTATTATATATACGTATCATAGCGACACGTAGCGGTATATAGGTTAGTGAAGCAACCTTCTTTGTCAAATTTGTAATCTGCTATTTACATGTAGATTAACGTCTATGTATCTTTTCATTTTATTTGTATTCCCATATACACTATAATCTTGTATATCTTTTGTGTCATGTGTAATCTTTGAGTATTGTATTCACTGGTTTGTTATATTGTTATTTATACTCTCTGTTTGCTACTCTCATACCCTGAGAGGAGGTTGAAAGAGTCAATAGAATTCACAAAATTCACAAATATTTAGGTCGGCAGCGATTGCTATTGTTAACATTGATCATGTTTATTAAGCCCCACAAAATCAGATTCGAAGAGGGCATTTGGTCTTGGGTAACATGGATGAACTCCTGACTTAATTTGGGTTTATCCTCCAACTTCACAATGCTTCAGAAAGGCGTAGTATAGGCTCCTTTTTAGTTCAGGTTCATTATATATCAACGTATATGATTACATTCTCATGCAATAACATCCATGATGAAGATGGGGGAGGGAAGAGAAACTGCGGGGGGGGGGGGCAGCTAGTAATCATCGATTTTGATCGATGAAATCTCTCTATAAATATTTTAATTTAATCAGCTTTAAAAAGGCATTTTGGATCGGCATTTAAAAATCAAAAGATGTGCTATTTCCATCAAAATCAATTCATTTTCCTAGTCCATACATGTGCAAATTGCTCTAGTATCACGATTTGAATTGCTCTATCAATAATTTTTTGATGTTCACTTTATCATTGCCAACCCTAAAGTCCTTCTCATCACTTACCATCGTCACCCCTACCATCACGACCATCATTGAAGGAAACCAAAACCCAAAAAGAAATGTGGATTGAGTGAAAGCAGCAACATTAGTAGAACACATCGGGCAATCGATGCAAAAGTTATGAATTTTTTAAGTTTGGATGTTGGAACCACTGGATGCATGACATCATGTGTGGGCAACAACATAAAGAAAACCAAAGAAAACAAATATGTTTTCACTTTTCTTGAGTACTGGAAGAGCATTTGATTAACCACTTTCAGAAAGTAAAGGGGGGATGATTACTACCCTTGACATGAATTATGTCAGTATCAATTAAGTTGATGGAATGTATAATTTTATCGATTTTTTTTTGGGTGGAATTCTCTTCATATTTTCTTTACATTGTTGCCCATCATGGTCTCTAGTAGTCTCTTTATTCAGTGATTACAACACAAAAAAATATATAAACGAAAAACTTTGCATCGATTGTCCGATTTTCCTCAACTTTCGCTGATGTATAATGCTAATGTTGCTGCGTTCACTCAATCCATATTGGTCTTTGGGTTTTGGTTTCCTTTAATATCAACCAATCACCACTACCATCATTGCTGTTATTAGATTACCATGCACGACCATAAACATCACTACTATCATTTCTTTTCACAACTGGATATCATCTTATCACCACGATTATCACTCGTATTACCATCGTATACAATATCACCACAAGCAATATATCTTCCACCACTATCAATACGTTTTTCCATGTCATCAATCCATCAACAACAACTTCACGAAATCTCTTTCAAAGTTTTCAGCATCATCATTATTATCATCGGTCTAAATAAGCATTGCGACTGGCAATATATTCATACTCGATCCCTCCCTTCAATGCGCACATGGCCTAGCACCCGTAATTGAAATGATGAAGAGAAACGATAGAATATTAAAACATGATTTGTTGGATTGTCTGTTTGCGCTCCAAAACTCGAGAGTTCTTGTTATACTCGCAACTTTTTATAAACTTCATGATCGATATATTATAGAAACAAACACCAGGCTTTAACTGGTATCAGATTCCCAGGTGGGTTCATGACTTTAAGTGTGTATAAACCATTTGTTGTCGACTGACACCCAAAAAGGGAAGCCATGCGTGATTTGTTGTCTCGAAGTCGTGCAGTATCGTACACTTTAGAGCTGTGATAGAAGTTTACCAGAATATGAAGTTTATCAATATCAGCATAGCCATATTATGTTTACTATGTGTGAGAGAGAGAAAAAAAATCAAACCCACAGCTCCGATTCTCAAGTAAAACACATTTGTAGAAGAGATTTGAAACGATCGCTTTATAATGTGTTATTTGGCACAAAATAATTTCACTTATTTTTTTATAATATTAATCGATAACCAAATTAAAATCAATTTGCCCGATATTCAGCCAAATTTAAGCTCTTTTCATTAAGTTGGAGCAACGAGCATTAGTTCAGAGTCACAGAGGCTACTTTCGAGTTTTTATGAAATACATCCATAGGAAACTGATAGTTATAAGTTTGAACGATGATAGCACCCAAAATATCATGGTTACAGTTCGTTATTCAGAAGTTCGTTATTCAGAAGGTTCTTTATTCCGAAGGTTCGTTATTCCAAAGATTCGTTATTCCGAAGGTTCGTTATTCCGAACTTTCGTTTTCAAAAGGTTCGTTATTCCGAAGGTTCGTTATGGACCCTATTTCATTGTCGGATCAATGAACCTTCGGAATAACAAACCCTATTTTATTTTCGGATTGGCGAACCTTCGGAATAACGAACCCTTTTTCATTTTCGAATAAACGAGCCTTCAGAAAGCAATCCCTATTTTTTTCGGATAAATGAACCTTCGGAATAACTAACCTGCGAAATAAAGCCACAAATGTTCGGATTAACATACCATTTTTGATTTTCGGATTAACGAACCTTCGGAATAACGAATATCCGAAACACACAAATTCCCTATACTTAGAGGTTTGTTAACCCTAAATTCAAGAAAGGTTCGTTAATCCGAACATTTGCGACGTTATTCCGAAGGTTCGTTATTCCGAAAATAAAATAGGGGTTCTATTCCAAAGGCTCGTTTATTCGAAAATGAAATAGGGTTCGTTATTCCGAAGGTTCGTTAATCCAAAAGTCAAACAGGGTTCTGGAATGGGTCATAAGACTTTTTTTGTTCAAAAGTTATCTGGATGTCTATAACGTACAAACGTTTTTCTGTCGGTCCTTAAAGAATTAGAAAGGTTTCTTGTTATTTTAACGTTTAAAAAAACGTTTTTATAACGTCCAATTGAAACGTTTTGAATACGTCGAAAATCTTCCAGAAAAATGATGTTCTGAAAACGTTTTGACAAAACGTCCAAATAATGAACTTTTAGAAACGTCCAAATGTCAGCTAGGACCCAGATTTGTATCATGGTTGTACTTTGAGGTACTCACATGCGCTATATTAGACCTTAACCGCCCACGATCTAAAAATGACGTCAAAATCACGTCTATTTTCCTTCTTTACATAGTTTTCGTAAAAAAGGCGTCTTTCAGACGTCTTCCTTTTTTCTTTTCCAATATACATCAAAAAGGCATGAATTAACGTGTAGATGACGTGCTCGTGACGTTATTCTGACGTAAATCTTGTCTTTAGAATTGTGATTTACACGTCATTTAGACGAATCTAGTGACCACCAATGACATCTTTGGGACAACTTCCATTTGAGCAAAAATACGACATATATTGACGTCAGTTTGAAAAATACGACATATTCACGTCAGTTTAAACGTTTATGATGTCAAGTATCTGTGTTTATTTTCGTCTATGCGACTTTGAATTAGTAATCTACACGTCTTTACCACGTCTTCGTTGTTTGTTTGTTTGTTTTCATTTCCGTCTTCATATAAAAATACACACATTACAAGTTGCATATACATTGCATATACGTACAGAAGAAACGGGGAATTGCCTGTTCAGTCATATTTATCAAAATATGTCTGTTCTTCCACAGGTTCCCTTCGTGTAACCAACCAGGCGTCAGAAAGACGTCACAAATATGACGTCTTTTAGATATGGGTTCAAACAACAATACGACTTATTGGCGTCAGTTTGAGACGTCTTAATAGCGTCTGTTTTCTTTGCTTATTTACCGCAAACAAACGACATTTATTACGCCTTTCTAAAGTCTAGATAATGACGTCTCTCTATGTCTTCCATTTGAGCTAAAAATATCTTATTTTTGACAGTTGACTGACGTGAAATTGTCGTCGTTCTGACGACAGTATATATGTCGCAAACTGATATAACTCTATAAAATTATAATTCCTAGGCCTTATCATATGAATTCACAAAGACGTCACAAAACTGACGTAAATTTAAAGCCACGTCATTAATATGACGTGGTAAATAGGTTGCAAAGCAAAGTAAATTTTATTTCACTAATACGTCGCAAATATGAAGTGAATAATGCGTCTCAAAACTGACTTGAATTTTACGTCTTTACCCAGCTAACACAAAGATGTTTTCTAAACGTTCTTGAAACATTGCAAGTTCGTTATTTGAACGTTTTGTCAAAACTTTTTTCAGAACGTCTTCTTGTGGAAGGTTTTCGACATATTTAAACGTTTCAATTGGACGTTATAAAACGTTGTTTTAAACGGTAAGATAACACTAAATGACTTTCCAAAGTTTTAAGGACCGACAGAAAAACGTTTGGACGTTATAGACATCCAGATAACTTTTGAAAACCCTCTAGAACGTTTAAAAACATTTTAAGAACGTTCAAAAAAAGTCTTATGACCCGTTCCAGAACCTTGTTTGATTTTGGGAATAACGAATCTCGGAATAACAAACCCTATTTCATTTTCGAATAAACGACCTTTTGGAATAGCGAACCCTATTTTATTTTCGGACTGACGAACCTTCGGAACAACGTCACAAATGTTCGGATTAACGAACCTTTCTTGAATTTTGGGTTAATAAACCTCTAAATATATAGGGAATTTGTGTGTTTCGGATATTCGTTATTCCGAAGATTCGTTAATCCGAAAATCAAAAAGGGTATATCATTCCGAACATTTGTGGCGATATTCCGCAGGTTAGTTATTCCGAAGGTTCGTTTATCCGAAAAAATAGGGTTCGCTTTCTGAAGGCTCGTTTATTCGAAAATGAAATAGGGTTCGTTATTCCGAAGGTTCGCTAATCCGAAAATAAAATAGGGTTCGTTATTCCGAAGGTTCATTGATCCGACAATGAACTAGGGTCCGTTACGAACCTTCGAAATAACGAGCTTTGTTTCAGTTTCGGATTAACGAACCTTCGGAAAACGAAACTTCGGAATAACGAACCTTCGGAATAAAGAACCTTCGGAATAACGAATCTTTGGAATAACGAACCTTGGGAATAAAGAACCTTCTGAATAACGAACCTTCTCAATAACGAACTGTAACCTTTCTTTGGTTATCTTTGATCTTCGATCAAAATCTTTGATTTTGTTTCATATATTTGTTTGTAGTTTCATGAAACCATTATTTGCTTTTTATGTATTTCTGAGGGTCCCATATCGTACAAGCTTGGCTTTTTAGTGGGACCCTCCATTTCCATTACCATTCGTGTAATATGCATATGTATATACCTTATAAATGCAATTATATATCGTTACTCATCATCACATGTATCTTGTTGATGTACGTTTATCGAAATTACTACAAATTTGTTTTGTTTATGCATTGAATATAATTTCTTCTGTTTATTTAATGGAAATGAAAATAAAGTTGAACTTGAACTTGAACTTGAACTTGAACCATGATATATATATATATATATTTTTGTGTGTGTGCTATCATCGTTCAAACTTATAGTTATCAGTTTCCTATGAATGTATTTCATAAAAACTAGAAAGTAGCCTCTGTGACTCTGAACTAATGCTCGTTGCTCCAACTTAATGAAAAGATCTTAAATTTGGCTAATATCGGGCAAATTGATTTTCATTTGGCTATCGATTAATATTGTTAAAAATAAGTAAAATTATTTTGTGCCAAATAACACATTATAAAACGATCGTTTCAAATTTCTTCTACAAATGTGTTTTACTTGAGAATCGGAGCTGTGGGTTTGATTTTTTTTTCTCTCTCTCACACATAGTAAACATAATATGGCTATGCTGATATTGATAAACTTCATATACTGGTAAACTTCTATCACAGCTCTATGTGTACGATACTGCACGACTTCGAGACAACAAATCACGCATGGCTTCCCTTTTTGGGTGTCAGTCGACAACAAATGGTTTATACACATCTAAAGTCATGAACCCACCTGGGAATCTGATACCAGTTAAAGCCTGGTGTTTGTTTCTATAATATATCGATCATGAAGTTTATAAAAAGTTGCGAGTTTAACAAGAACTCTCGAGTTTTGGAGCGCGCTCGGTAACCAGCTATTTTGTACGTGTGAATAGAGCTAGTGTTCTTACAAACAAACAAACCAACAAATCAGTGTTTTAATATTTAATCGTTTCTCTTCATCATTTCAATTACGGGTGCTAGGCCATGTGGGCAATGGAGGGAGGGATCGAGTATAAATATATTGCCAGTCGCAATGCTTATTTAGACTTATGATATGATGATGATGCTGAAAACTTTGAAAGAGATTTCGTGAAGTTGTTGTTGATGGATTGATGACATGGAAAAAAGTATTGATTGTGGTGGAAGATATTGCTTGTGGTGATATGTATACGATGGTACGAGTGATAATCGTGGTGATGATGATAAGATGATATCCAGTTGTGAAATGATAGTAATGATGTCTATGGTCGTGCATGGTAATCTAATAAAAGCAATGATGGTAGTGATGATTGGTTGATATTAAAGGAAACCAAAACCCAAAGACCAATATGGATTGAGTGAACGCAGCAACGTTAGCATTATACATCAGTGAAAGTTTGAGGAAAAATCGGACAATCGATGCAAAGTTTTTCGTTTTTATATTTTTTGTGTTGTAAGAGACCATGATGGGCGACAATGTAAAGAAAATATGAAGAGAATTCCACCAAAAAAAAATCAATAAAATTATACATTCCATCAACTTGATTGATACTGACTTATGTTAAGGGTATCATTCCCCCTACTTTCTGCAAGTGGTTAATCAAATGCTCTTCCATTACTCAAGAAAAGTGAAAACATGTTTGTTTTCTTTATATTTTCTTTATGTTGTTGCCCACACATGATGTCATGCATCCAGTGGTTCCAACATTCAAACTTTAAAAAATTCATAACTTTTGCATCGATTGCCCGATTTTCCTTAAACTTTCACTGCATGTGTTCTACTAATGTTGCTGCTTTCACTCAATCCACATTTCTTTTTGGGTTTTGGTTTCCTTCAATGATGGTCGTAATGGTAGAGGTGACGATGATAAGTGATGAGAATGACTATAGGGTTGGCAATGATAAAGTGAACATCAAAAAATTATTGATAGAGCAATTCAAATCGCGATACTAGAGCAATTTGCACATGACTAATGTATGGACTAGGAAAATGAATTGATTTTGATGGAAATAGCACATCTTTTGATTTTTAAATGCCGATCCAAAATGCCTTTTTAAAGCTGATTAAATCAAAATATTTATAGAGAGATTTCATCGATCAAAATCGACGATTACTAGCTCCCCCCCCCCTCCCGCAGTTTCTCTTCCCTCCCTCATCTTCATCATGGATGTTATTGCATGAGAATGTAATCATATACGTTGATATATATGAACCTGAACTAAAAAGGGAGCCTATATACTACGCCTTTCTGAATCATTGTGAAGTTGGAGGATAAACCCAAATTAACCTAGGAGTTCATCCATGTTACCCAAGACCAAATGCCCTCTTCGAATCTGATTTTGTGGGGCTTAAACATGATCAATGTTAACAATAGCAATCGCTGCAGACCTACATATTTGTGAATTTTGTGAATTCTATTGACTCTTTCAACCTCCTCTCGGGGTATCAGTAGCAAACAAAAACCAACTTGTACAATGATAGTCTTTGCTCAAGTGACACAATGGGCAATTTCGACGCGTTAGGGTTACGGAAAAAAAAATCGCTAGCGGCAATACGACAACCCTGCACCCTGAAAAGTCCGGTGTTAAATAGGAAACACCGAGCTGGTGTTAAATTTCCGGTGCTCATTTATGGTGTTAGATTAATACCTCCAAGTGTCATTTCAAGATATAGATTTTTGTTTTTGAAAAGTTTCTTAGTTACTGTTCTTATCGTTGATTTTGAACTTCTACAAGACGATCAAGAAAGTTCCGATGAAGTGCTTTATTTTTGAAAAAAGGGTGTGAACACATTTACACCACAGAAACACCAGTTGATGTGGTCTCCTATTGAAGCTGGACAGGTGTTATATCTTTGACATTAACACCAGCAATATCATATCAACACCATGCGGTGTCATTGTTGAATTAACACCAGCGCAGTGTCAAAAATATCACCAGCTACAGTGTCAAATTAACACCTGCACGAAGTATACCATGCAGGTGAACAACTTTCAACACCATCACAATATACTATACACCTGTGGGTGTTGTCCTATATTGACACTTGACTGGAGTTAGATTTAACATCCTTGGTGTTCAATCTAACACCGATGTTTTGCAGTGTGGTCGGTAGCTAGATCAAATGCATGCAGTTTTTTTTTTTTTAATCAAGTATACTGAGACAGGAAATATTCTCCCCTTTACTTGTTTACTGGAATAGAGAAAATTTACAAACAGTGCTTAATATGAAAAAACAAACACAAACGAGTAAGTCCTACCGTCTAAAACTACTAGGCCTACTAATCAGCAACGTTGAACCAATATAACAATTTAAAATATCCCGCTATAATAATTATGCATTGAGTTGTCAACAGGCTTGTGAAGACCCCGCCCCCCTCCCCCCCCCCCCCCTTTTACGTCACTTCAGAACATCCGGGTACATGCATGTGCAGTTGTGGTGCGATTTTACAACGCTGTTTATCACAGTCATACTCAATACGTTCATAATGTGCTGGTAAAGACTCGGTCGTACAGTGTAATAACATGAACCGACCCCGATATAGAGAACGTAAATGGACTCATTACTAAAATTGTGTGTGGTCCAACCGGTTCAACCGCATGGAGCCTCCATATCCCGGCAACCGACATAAATATTTTAGAGCTCAGACAGTAAATAGCAGAAGTCCATCGCGTGCGTCCGAGAAAATCTCTTCATTCTCTAGCTGCATTTGATTCGTTCTAGTGCAGTGTCGATCCGCAGTCGAGCTCACACCGAGTAGCCAATTCGAACAGATGCGTTTTCGTCGTTGTGATCATAACAAGTGCATCGATATTCCCGCCCAAAACCGTTACATTTAAATCCGCTGCTGAAGTACATACACGACTCATGTCATGTGGCATTATAGCGCAAACGATTGTACTTAATGTATAGTATAGTCGATATTGTCAAGTGAGGTGGCAACAATTCAACGGAGACTCTGCAACGCCATATAGATCTACACGAAAGTAAGTGATATATAGTCTTTTATTCTATAATACTGTACTGTTTTCTTAATGTCGAACGGCAAAAGGTAGGTCTAACTATCGTCGTAGCATGTAACATTTTCATATTCATGTCCAAGTCTGCATGGTGTGTGTAGCCCCGGAAGTTGCGGCGGAAGTGTAGTAGATTCTAGGTGTCAAAGACCAAAAATGATCTAGCTGTCCCGTTTAGCTGAAATGACTGGAAAGATTCTTCCCTAACAAACCCAAATATCGTGAATACGTGCTGGCCCACTCCTTAGGTTAAAGTTCACAGCATTTGAAGGGAAAAGATCCGAAGTTTTCATTTACAGTCACTTGATCATGATGTAGAATTATAGGCATTCGAAAAACGTTGAAAGATAAGCTTGATACTACTAAC
The DNA here is from genome assembly GCF_040938485.1 of Diadema antillarum. Classification (NCBI taxonomy): domain Eukaryota; kingdom Metazoa; phylum Echinodermata; class Echinoidea; order Diadematoida; family Diadematidae; genus Diadema; species Diadema antillarum. Next base: position 695,819 of record NW_027271223.1, read on the forward strand.
ATGAACATTGCATTTTTTTTTTTGTGCAAACACTGCAGTAGGCCTATACCTTTAGTATTGTAGAAGCATAATATTAAAATCTGGTCAATGACCATGGTTGATATAGCTTCGACGGCCTGCCTTGCCACCCAGAATTGCATAAAATGTAGGCCCTGTTTATGAGGCAGGAAAAGTGTCAGAGTTAGATAAGTAAATAAAACAAAATTCCAGCCGTAGACATGCCAGAGGTACGCTTACGAGTACGCCAAAAACGATGTGAAGATTTTAGTCCTGCACATTTGAGAATTCCCCCAAATTTTCACATTTACTCGAAACTAAAATGACATAGTTAACTAATATTTAATATAGATAAGCCTAAACTGGTGTTTTATCGTCTAGGATAGGAAATACATGTACATGACTACTTTTAAGGTGTACATTCTTTTTTAAATTTCAATATGCTCGTATGCTCGTTAGACACCAGCATTATGGAACGATACATGATATGGTAGGAACTATAGACATATACTTATGTAAGTATATAGACAGAGACCCTAAATGAACCTATTTTATGAAAGTCATTTATTTTTATTTCAATATTGTGCATATGAATTGGGTGATTATCACCCAATTCATGTCTACAGTGTCACTGATCTTAGTTACTTCAAACGATTGTGCACGTGTTTGAATAATGTGAATTCTTCCTCTTCGTCACTGGCTAGAAGCATAGCCCATGTACCGTATTACGGTGATGTTCAAACAAATAATTTTTGTTGCAAATACTTAATGATAAGCCATCATGCACTTTGCGTTTACTTGAACAGTATCTTAAGCTCAAATTTAACATTTATTGATTCTTTCTCATGCAATGAAAACAGATTAAACTGGTTTTAATGCAGTTGATTAAACTGTGGAAAGAAAGAATTATTTCTATTCCAAATGTTGATAACTAGTATGCTGTGTTATAGGAGATGCTGGAGTACGCTACTGAGATTTTACAAAATTAGGTAGTTTCATATAATACAGTATACATGTTTTATTTCGCAATTATAAACACCACTTATAGTGGCAAATTATTTTCTTGCAGTGTAGATATTATACAAGTACTTTGTAGTACATGTGAAAATTAAGTCATACGGGGACTTAAAGGCATAATTTACCATAATTTGTGCAGATTAAACAAAAACCCGTGAGTTAGGGATAGAAAAAACCAATGTAAAAATTTGAACCAGTATATTGCGATGTTAAGTATTGTTGAATATTCCAGGCTAAACCGTCTGCAGTTATGGTTTAATGAGAAAAATAGTGATATCTCCTAATATTTTAGGCTTCATTGCACAAATTTTATATGGTAGGATGTTTTGTGATACAACTGACCTATACATAATATGCATCAAAACTAATATCTTGAACAGTTTTAAATCATTGCTCCCAAAGGTACACAGGACCTTTAAAGGTGATGATATCGTGACTTTCTCAATTTCCCATTATGTACTTCCTCCTTGTATCACTGTTTCATAAAAACATGTACAATTTTTAAACCTGCCGTACTCTCTTTTTTTTCTCATTATGAAATATTTACCATTCTGTTCGTCTGATTTGACTCTTTAGGCCTATAAGGGAGACTTGAAGGTGGATTGGATTTCCCAGGGAGTGGATTTCCACTTTTAACTTTGTGTACGATTATACCAAGGAGGTACTAGGCAAAGCTAGTACCTCCTTGATTATGCACCAGTTGGTCTCTTTCATGGCAGCTACCTTTGTTTCGACAGTCTGTGTTTGCATATCTGTTTGCAGTTCGATGGATAGCGATAATATATGTCTAATTCAGTGGCTAGATCTTGAACGACTGTTTACTGTCGAATGCGGTTATTCCGCACAATCAAGGAGGTACTATCTATGCATGTAGGCCTACATTATAGCTAACGGTACAACGTACATGTACTTGTATAGCTAAACAGTGGGGACACTACACTTGTATTTGTGGGAAACTGTGTATGTTGCAATAATACCAATTATGGTGCAAGCGCTGTTTTCTACTCCGCGTATCAAAGTTAGTGGGAACAGTAGTCCCAATTATGTCGCCCACGGAAGTTGGCCTATTTATAAACGCATATGACTACATGTACTTATTTACCAATTCGTCTTGGGTAAACTTGATGTAACTACAAAGTAATGATAAAGGTATCACCCATTAAAAAGAAAAGCCACGTATGGCCTACACTAATTATGTCAAAGGATCATGTGACTGCCAGGTTCATACTCATGTCTAAAGAGTCAGTATAATCATCCCGGTGGTGGATCAGTCTAGCATCATCTCTAAAGTCTCAAGAAACATTGATATAATCAAAGCTCTTACATAATAAATGTTACAAGTCAACATACAATAATTCATGTTTAAGGTTGGCATAAATTAATCAGACGATCAGGATGGAGGAAGTCCCATGTAGACATGATGTAGAGTTAAAAGTCATCCGTAGAATGGAAACATCATATTATGCAAATTAGATGTAAGGTAATAATATCACAGCCTCGCAAGCCTCCCATGCATAATATATATAGATATTTATATCCCTGCATTACGTACTTTTTCTTTTAATTCAAAGTTGGCTGTCTTTGCACAGTAGCATATAGGCCTGGATAAACTAAAATCATCTTCCCCTTTTATTCAAAACACAGGAAACACACACACAAAAGGGCATCACGTGAAAACTATAAGTATACGAATCTCTTCCTTCTTTTTTTTATGACGTCACCCAATAGGCAACTAACACAGCCAACATTAGGGAAACTTTCTGATACGGACTTATATAATAATTATGGCATATTACTTCCGTTTAGTTCGGCTGCTATTTGACACATAGCACGATTACAGAAAATCGCTGCTGTTGTGGGGTCTTTTATACGATATTTGACTTCCGTTTAGATGTTTTGCCGCTGTATTTAATCAGACAGGAGGTAGAATCACTTACCCCACCTACGAATCTATTGACTGGAATAATCTCGGTGCGGAACCTTTGGAAGTCATTAGCTTTCGTTTGTTCCCCGCCCCCTTCTTTTTCTTTTCCTTTTTTTTTTTCGAGTAGGAGCCAAAAATGTGCTCGGAGTAGACTGCAGTGTTACTAGAAATTGTGTACATTCCGATGGGACAGTTATTAGGCCATGCTCTCAACGCCTTGTACATTGTAGGACCTATGATGAGCTAGTGGAACGTTAAAAACTCTGTTTACTTACTTCCAATTTACTGTGCTGGATGAATGCATCTCCTTCAAGTACATTACTCCAACTGCTCGATCGTAAACAGAAGAAGGCCCCACGTAATGCTATAATCAGTGATAATCGGAATAAATGATTACGGGGCATGCTCCAATTTCAATATTCCTTTGCCTTGAACATCATATACGTCAAGTTGCTGCTGCAGCCGTCCTGAACAAAATGCAGACGAGCCTGTGCCCTCAAGACCTAAAAATGCTGGTTCCCCTACCTTAATAAAGAACTAAATTAACGCAATCATTTTGAACAATTAGTTCCTTGATATAAGCATTTTTTAAAAATCCATTGTACGTTTTGTTGTTTTCTTTGAATCTGTATCGATAACAAACATGTGTTATTGGAAATGAAATTTAATTTGAATTGAATTGACTTGAAGAACTCGCTCGAGTCTGTCAACACCGAGTCACGTTCTCAATGAACCCAAATCCAGAACATACTCAACTGGCAGGAGTTTCTTACATCTGCATCACCCCGCAGTCAGAATCTCGAACAGATAGTAGGTACGATCAGTGACAGAGGGTCTCAGTCCTTCATCATCACCATCTGCAGATTGTATAGTATATTATTCATTAGACAACGCTATTTTCTTTCTATCATGATTCTTCTCTTAAGCTGCTGTGAACCCTTGATTAGGCCCTGAAGTTTGTCATGTATAGTGCACAGCAATGCATGCATGATATTAATACTTTGTGTCACGCCTTGTTGAGTATTGTTCATAATAGCGTGTTAAAAATATCGAATCGTCGCTCTCATACAATACTGTTTCATGGATTCTTGTCTTGTTTCCTGATTATTTGATAGAGAAATTTGTCTGAACCGTGAGGTGCGGCGAAATGGAATATCAGGATGGAGACACCGCAGAACGGAAAGACACCCTTACCGCCGATTTGGGGTTTTACCACTCTCAAACATCGGATTTGACATCAGATAACCAGCAGGTATCGGATTATTGGCCGTACACTGAAGGAAAACAAATCCATGAAGGAAGTGCATCATTAAAATGTGACGCAAACATTTTTCTCAATAGGAAATGCTCACTATTACATGTATTTCAAATCGGTCAAGTCCACAATCTCAGATGCACTGCATATAGGCACAACTAGATACTGTGTACACTCGTTGGATATTATGGTACATGTAGTAGTCCAAGTGTATCGTTTTGTGTATGCTAACCATGCGGCCGTATGGCCGAAGGTCATGGTAGAATAGAAGCAAGTCAGGGTACATTATGTATTTTGAGTGAACATCGTCTAGAATAGTGCATGATACCACGTGCCCTCACCTTTTTTTTTTCTTGTTGTTAAGAAAAAAGTGTATTAGAAGAATTACCAATGCTATGTGTTGCCAAGTTACGCTGTATAGGTATTATGTGTAAATATTCCGAGATCAACTTACAAACCACAAGCGGAACTGAGTCACAGCAAAGGCAGTACCTTGTTCGCCTATAGAAATCTTTATCAAGCATTTGATTGGATATATTAATCTCTCCCGCAGTTATAAAAACAACAACAACAACACAACAACCGTGCATCAGTTGCCTTGAACTTTGATCCTATAGCTAGACATGTAGTGCCGCTGTACTGCTTCCCTTTGCTGATCAACCATCCCCCCCCCCAAAAAAAAAAGGTAGAATGAAATGCCAATTATCTATTTATTTAAACCAAAGACATTTCCCTTTTGTTTTAACTTTTTATGTATTCTTTTTGCTTCATTAAATACGTACCTTCCTAACTGCATCCATGATGTTATATCATACCTACAGCTGCTGCTGTTTACCTCCAAAATCGTTCATCTTGTAATGAAACTATATTCCATGTATGTTTATATATCCCATAAGCTTCGTGCTAACACATCTGCATTGCGAAATGTGAGAGAGTTTTGGCCATGGTTTTATACTCTCAGAAATAGCAAAATTATTAATGTGAAAATACATATGTGTAAATGTCTCCTTCCCTATCATTATTAAACAGACTAGCGGTCAATGCCACTGGAAGGCTACTCCGAAGAAGTTGTACCAGTACGAAAGTGATGGAATGACTAAATGCATGTCAATCCGACCTACGGAAGTAACGAGGAAAAAGGAAAGTGATAAAAAGTTCCTGTGCGTTAGATACGGCCCAGCCAGTAGCCCTCTCTACACCTTTCTAAACTTCACGGATTCAGGGTAAGGCGGTTCTCTGATTTCCTTCTTTTTCCTAATTTTCCTTCTTCTTTCACAATCACTCCTAATTCTTTTCATCATCCTCTGTTGAATCTGCTGTCGGTAATCTTGTCCTAAGAAAAGGAAAAAAGTGGAATGTGAGTTTACACTGTGATGCAAGACAGACTCACATCAAAATGACATACGATCATAGTAGTTGTATTCGCTGTCATCGAGTCTGTTGATCTTCATCTCTCCTTTGACACAAATAATGTCTTCGTTACTGCTAAATATTTTGTAACTGCCATCTGGGGAAGTTTGCATGATATAAATAAAAAAAAAACATACGCTATAGCCATGTTCAGACGTATTTCTAGTCGGAGTAAGAATTTATGGCTCGGCAATTAAAATTCAAATTAATGCCTATCTTACCACGACCCTTGTGTCCACACGACGGTCGTGGGAAGAAACTTCGACCAATTTATGTGCGAGGGTCGGTGTAACTTCCGGAAGTGGCAGGGCCGGGCACGTCGACCATGCAATTGTTTTTTTACCAGTGGCATTTGTCTTCTCCATTCTTGTTGATGGAAATTTTGGCAAGAGCGGCAGCTTCTTCGTCGCGATCGATTAGGTTAGAATTGCACTACACGCTCACGTGTACTCGCAAAATGTCAACATTGCGATTTGACCCAGGAAGTTTTACCTAGGTCGTAAGGTATGTAAGTTCATAGATACTCCGAAGGCTTGTCCGCACGGGCAATTTACTCCGACCGGCTAGTCGTGGTAGCGAGATACTCCTGAGAAAACTCAGGAGTATCTCGTTCGGAGGAAGAGGTCGTGGTAAGTTCCTCCGATCGGAGGAAGTTACCACGACCTTGTCCAGACGGGCACTACTCCGACCTATCCTCCGAAGTTACTCCGACCAAAACTGCCTCCGTCTGAACACAGCTTATATGTATACCACACATGAACATGCAATACTCGAAATAGTATGCATGTGCATGCACGCATATATTATTTTGTACATGTGTGAGTGTGTGTATCTGTGTATGGTTATAGCAATTTCCATTATTTTCTTGCAGGGAAAATATGGAAGACTGGGAGAATTTCCTCAGGAGGATGATAGGCGAGAAGATAAAAGACCGCCGAAAATCCACCCCGCTCGCAGGTATCCCGCAGATGCGCCAGAGCAAAAGGCCTCGGCTCCGTCGCCAAGCCCAATCTGCCGCCCAGTTGAGCACCATAGAATCAGTAAGGCATCCTCCATCAGTACAGCGGTAGAGAATGTCCCTGTAGACGCTGCTGTCATTTACAATTTTAATCTTGACAGACAGATGGAATTCTGATGCAATCAGAGTTAATTCTATTGTTTTAAGACATTATAAATTTTAATGATTTTGTGTGTGTGTTTTACTGATGTTCGAATTGTGATTTGCGTATCATTATCACAAAGGTTGATTTTGATGACGACCATAACGATTGAAGCCACAGGCAACTCAGACTGCGCTCCTTACTAAATCCAACGTCTCATGTATATGCAATCTAGGCAATGATCTATGCAATCTATGCAATGATGATTTCAAGTGACCTCACTGTCTACATGACTGTGCATCGCCAAAGAGCGCACAAATAGTATCTCGAGAGTTAAAGTTTTACTGACAGAAGAGTGCAGCACAGCTGTGTTTGGACGTTTTATGAGAAATGACGTGTAATGTTATGTTGCAACAGAAACACAATTCTTTGATTTCCCATACTGGTCCATATGATACAACTTGGCGCCTGCGTTGTCGTATGGGTGACGTCAATGCCCCCTTAAAAATTCGACGCGTTCCACTTCAGTTTCATGTATTTGTATGCCTCCGCCACGAAGTGGTGCTGGAGGCATTATATTTTCGGGTTGTCCGTCCGCCCGTCCGTCCGTCCGCCCGTCCGCCCGTCCGTCCGCCCGTCCGTCCGTCCGCCCGTCCGGTCCGTCCGAAATGAATTTTGTGGACAGCATAAACAGCGTAACTAAAAAAACCATGTGAGGTATCCTAATGAAACTTGGCATATGTGTATTAGGGGTTGAAGTTGTGCCTATGATGGGTGCACATGTTCAAGGTCAAAGGTCAAAAGGTCAAGGTCAAATGCTTAAAATTTCACTATTTCCCCCATATCTATGCAATACCTGAAGATATTTTCTTGAAACTTAGTGTATACATGTATTACCCAATTAAGATTCTCTGGTTGTAGTTTGGGGTCATGAGGTGAAAGGTCGAAAGGTCAAGTAAATGCATGTATGTTATAATTTCACTTTTTTCTCCGTATCCTGGAAATTGTTCAAGGTATCTTCATGGAACATAGTATATATGCATGTACTGACTGGCAGTGATTACCTAGGGAATTTGGAGTTCATGGGGTCAAAGGTCAGGGGTCAAAGGTCAAGGGCAACACTTCAAAATGTTACTATCTTCCTTATGTTTATGCAATACCAACAGGATTATTTCTTTTAACTTGATATATGCATGTATAACCCAATAGAGATTCTCTGGGAAGTTTTTTTTTTTTTTTTTTTTGCCAAAAAGTCAAAGATCAAGTGAAAGTGCTGAACTTCTTCCTCCATATCTCGAAAGTGGCTGGAGTTATCCTGAAACTTAGTACATATCTATACATGTTCTTTCTGACAGTGATTCTCTTATGAATTTTAGGGTCAAAGGCCAGCTGAAAATGGTAACAATTTACAATTCAATATAGAAATCGCACTTTTTCTCCATACCTTGCAAATTACTCAATGCATAAACGAAAGGGTCAGGTCAAAGTCCTTAAATCCCCAAATACATGCTCTCCTATTCATCAAAGTAAACCTAGGTCAAGGAAGGTGAACATTTTAACACATTTGTGACAAACATGTCATTTTTCCAATTTTGTGAAAATGTAATCACACATTGTCCACATGTACTATAGACCTATATTAGGAGAATCATGCATTATGGCGGAGGCATACCAGTCGCTATAGCGACATTTCTAGTTCTACATTATTTCAATGAAAATCATACATGAGATTGAATTTGAACAAAATCTGCATAATGATTTCACAGTATAATGATCACTATAATCTTTAGAGTTTAAACAAAATACAGTGTACATGTACAATGGAATCAAAGAATTCGATGGTATACTTATTTTTTCAGTTTAAGAGAAAGTAGGTGCTTGACAGTTGTTGCAGCTGACTGAGCTAGCTTCAGGGAGGAAAAAACGGAAAGAAAATAGTATAGAATATGAGATACTGGTAGTCCATAAGAATACCGTATACTGACGGCCATGTCTTCTACAATGCTGAAATTTTCGGCCAACAGGAGGTAGACCTAAATGAAACGGCATCATCCGAAGACGGACCGACCACCAATGGGGGGAACGATGAGGGAGGAGCGGGGATTCCTGAGGAGGACGACATCCACTGTCACGCCATGGACGACAACTCCCAACAGGAAATGTTGACATCGGAAGTCAGATCCAGCGAAGCGGGCATGGAGGAGGGCATGGATGTCGAAACTTCGGGCAGCCAGTCGTCGATGATGTCGCTGCCTGGAAGTCTTCACTCTCAGGAAGGGGATGACTACCAAATATACCACAAACAGAACGCCATCAGGTGAGAGGAAGTGACGAAACATGCTAAGACTTGTGAGTCATGAGAACACCACACCAGATTCAACTTGACCTTTATTAACAGAGTACAGTCACAGGAAGGCAACAGTTAAGGTTTCATCGAAATTTGACCTAGAATAAGTGCGAAAATTGTGGAATTTCACACGTTCCTACAAAACGTTCCTGCAAAACACATATGCAAATTAGATGATACAATAATGTCATTGCCCTAATATATCCTATCGTTTTTAGTTCACCATAGTTCACTCAACTATTGCGATCATTATACAAAAGATGTAGGCCTACACATTATTCATTCTGAGTCTTTTAAGTCCTCAACAATAATGATGGGGTTTTTTGGTTGTTGTTTCATTGTAAAACAACTTTCTTATCCTAATTCGAATGCGTATGAAACTTGTGCAGTGCTGCTCTTCTAATTATTTCTTATCTGTCATTATTAATATTTTTATTTAACGTGAAAATATTTTCAAGTAACGTTTTTCCCGTTTTTCTTACTCATGAACACGTTCGTACAAATAAAATCAGTGAGTTGTTGATTTTTGTGTTATTGTGGGGTTAGATTGAGAATTGACTAGAAATCTTCTTGTCACTGGGAAGTATCACCCGATCACGTGACACTGAAAGTCCTTCTATTGTTTACATCATTGTGTAGCATTTGGCCCGACATCCCTGTATGACACCTGACCTTTGAAAACAACCTAAATGGACTCCTTTGGTAAAGATACGTCGATGTAGGGCAATAATATTTGTCATTCAGTTGCAAAAGATAGGCCTATAGACCTTTTGCCATGCCTCTTCGTTTTGTTGCTTTTTGTTTGCTTTTTTGTTATCCATGTTTTTTGTTTTTGTGCTACGTTTTCTGTTTTAATTTCAATTCTACACACTTAAAATGGTTCCGTGACATTTGCTCCTGTGGCAATTGCTTCCATGAGATATCTGCACGCTAAGCCACAAACATAAACCTAACCCTATAATCTCAATTTTTACATCAAACTAAAGCTAAGACCCTACTATAACCCTAACCCCAAGTCCCTGGAGAAAATAAGACCGGAGCAATTGTCGCAAGAGCAAATGTCGTGTCACCACTTGAAATATACATGAAATGCGGCATACAAATGACTTAAGGATGTTAAACCACGCAGAATATTGACGGGCACAGACATCATGATATTGTATCCTTGAATCCCGATTTTTCCCTAGCGAGTTACGACAAGAGAGAGATGGGATGTACGTGGAAGTTGAGCACCAGTCCGACGATCTGCGTGCCATGGCATTGACTCTCGGTGACCATAATGGAGAAGTTTTGTAAGTACACCTACCCACATATCAGTTGCAGAAAAAACACGCAGTTACTTCAAGCTAATTACAAGATATAAAAGATAATATAATATATAAGATAATATATATATATATAAAAGATATATCAAGATAATTTCAAGATAATTACTCACACGTTTCCATCTTATCAATTCGAATAACCAAAGACATCGCAAGGTAAAAATGCAAGTTATGTTATGTCAAAGAAAATGTGCATTCGAATATTTGTGCATCATTGTAGGTAGATTTAAGCAATGAATGAAAGATGATGTCGCTGTCAGAATATCTTGGTTTGAAGGGATGATTGTGGGCGTACCCAAGTTATCTGAAAAATAATAATAGGAAAAAAAAGATTATGAAATATGAAAAGCACATATAGCAGCGTGTAGGTATAATTTGGCTACAAAAGTAATGATTAGGGTATTATGAACCAATACATATTGGTGTGCAAACCAGGTTGTAGGATTTTTTTTAAACATTGTTTACACGTCTCTTTCAGACAGGAAGTACTGCTGCCTGTTATAGCAAACGAGGAAGTCGACACAATGTTTTGAATGTTTTGAGTATGATACCATCTCCTCTCATCCCAACTTGTTGAGCTTTTAGTCTGAAAGTCTCTTTTCATCACCACTTCTAGTGTTTCCGGCTATAACGGACCTCGAAATGGCGAATTCAACATAGGGGATAAAATCATCTCTGTCGATGGCAAAATCACTGAGACAGCAGAGAACACCATGTCACTTCTCTGCAACGGCACCAGTGGAAAAATCAAGGTAGAATTCTTCTCCCGCTATCTGAGCATTAATATAACTATTAGCTACTAGCCTATAATAATTCATATACGTGCGACAACGACTAAAAGATATAAGACTTTAGCTCATCTCAGTCACGTGACTTTAGTGAGTACTTGCGACCGTTCTCAGTCCGGCGTCCGGCATCCGGCGTCGCATTTCCATATTCTTGAAAACGAGTTGAAATTGATCTTTTTATCTAACTCAGCAGGAAATAGTCAGGTGACCTGATGTGGACCAAATTCGCAGGAATTCGATTGGAAGGAGAGGATCATAATTTGTAGAAGTAGTGGTAGGAGGGGGGGGGGGCCTTGAGATGGAGCTCAAATACTCCCAAATTCAGTGAATTTATGATATTTTACCTTTTTTTGTTACTTGATAAAAAAGTTTGCTGGATTTCAATTAATATTCATATTTGTCAATGAAAATTACATCAAATAATGAATAAACGAAAAAGAATGATGCGTGATATCCAGCTTTGATGCACAATATAATACTAAACACATAAACATGACGGTCAATCTATGATCATTGTTATGAAAATATTTTATGTGGATTTAGGCAGGGAGGTGACTTGGTTAAAATCAACAATGGGAAAAGGGATTTCATTCGTACCCAAGATTAGGAAGATATTGCCCAATAGACCTACAAGAATCCCCGAATCTATTTCTGACTCGGTTTAATTGCCTCTGGTGGCATACAGGCGCGCTGCTCAGGCGTGTACTATTGACCCACCGGAGGGTCTTGTAGAGATTCTTTGTTTGTGTATGGGGGACGGAGAGGGGATGGTCGCTTTGCATACTTTGTGCACAACTTTGGTAGTGACCTTCATTCATTCATTCATTCATCTTTCCATTTCCAGCAAAAAGAAGTTAAATGGAGACATTACATCACAATGTATAACAAAAGAAATGTATAAGTTTGCAAAATATTGAAGGTATACGGCAAGGCTGGAACTAGGGAGGAATACTAAACAGGACAATGTTTGTAGGATGCACTACGGGTACCCTAACACGTGAATATAATAAATCGCATGAAAGATGTATACAGATTTGATAGATAAAAAAAAGTAGAATTTCGATACAAATATAAGACACTGAAACCTGACTAACCCGAATCAAAAGCCCTGGACAAATCCCTACACTATTAAAGTCACTGTCATGCAGCAGAGAAGGAAGAGATAAAGAGAGAGAGAGAGAGAGAGAGAGAGAGAAAGAAAGAAAGAAAGAAAAAAAAACTGATTACGTGGTGTGAAGATAAAAGTAGAGGACTACAACAAGACGAGAATTAATTAGTGCCGGTCAGCAATAACTGTTTCATTTCATGAGAAAATAAAGTTCGTCATTTCGGTTCTTTTTTGGAACCATTAAAGGACAAGCACAATTTTATGATTTCATACTGGTGATAATAAAACGTTGATTTGGTGTTGAGACTAATATAGACTTTTGTAAATAAGCATTTATTTCATCAGATTGATTTTATATAATAAAGGCACTTAAACCTTGGGACACTTTCAAGCTATCCCAGCGATTACGCCAATATTCAGGTCCACCAAAGACAAATGAAATTCATTATGATGAAGAGTTGAGTAACTAAGGAAAGAGTGGTTTCTTGCAAATGCGCTAGTGAAAACGGAAGGTAATGAATTATTGCTGAGTTTGTACATAATTGAATCAATCAATAATCATCAATCATTTCAATCATTTATGGTCCATATCAAGGATATTTGTTTTGTTTACATGCTTTTAAAAAAACCCAAAAAAGAATATACAGTACAATTACACAAACAACATTTTAATGAGACATGAGACACAAGAGAGACATCATTTTGGCAACATCATAAATCATGGAATACAACATATCTTATATAACATAATATCTTATAGCGACATCAGTATGCAAACATTTAACATATTAATGTATCTTTATATAAGTAATAAAAACTTTGAATACAACAAAACTCATATGGGTGGTTTATTTCTGTGCCTTGAGAGTACAATATACAAAACATTTTAAATTATTTATTTATAATCACCAAGATGAAGTGAAATATATAAATAAGTATTCTTACTCTGTTGAGATTCAATCTCCTACAACTTCTGATATCTGAACATAAATCACAAAATAAATGTCATCAACTACAATCATCCAAACATTCTTTACAACCTTCAAATCTTTCTAGGCCATACAACATTATCAATTAATCCAAGCAACCAATTTAATAAAATCCAGTCGTATCATAGTCACAATATTTGTTTTGTGTTCATACTTCTGTTAAAAAACAATCAGTATCATCAACTACACAGTAATACAAACGTTCTCTCCAACCTTATCTTTACTACCTTCAAAACCTTCCAAACTAAATACAACATTAAGCCCTATCAATCAAGTCCGTCAATTCAATAAATCCAATCATTATCATGTTCACAATATTTATTTTGCCTACATACTTTCAAAGGAAAAAACAAACATAATGATATATTACATAATCAACATTCAAATGACACGTATACCAGTTGAAAAACATCATGTCACCATTATAAAACATAGAGAATATCGTTCAACACATCTTACATCATCATCAGTAATCCATGAACAGAATGCACATTTGTATGTCCTGATAGGCCTGGTCTTAAACCGTGAGTGCAACTTGTAATAACATTAAATTTGAACGTACGACACTGAATTAATAGGGGTGATTTATTTCCATGTCTTGAGGATACCATAACATAATACACATAAAATATTCTACACATAATTTAATAACCGGATGGAATAAGGCACAAAAAAGAGTTCAGGTAACGGGATGTCCTTGCTCTGATTGATTTCAATCTCCTTCCACTCATCAACATGTTTTATTCGTCATGGAGTGGATGGGTAACATCGGCTATGATGGATAGGGGTTTATTCACAACCTTGTCTTTAAAAACTTTTTTGAAATCAACTCTGGTTTTGGTTATTTTTCCTGCCTGCTTTACAACTCTGTGCCTTGTTTCGCGTTGCTGAGTCACACGACACTGTCATGGGTAATTATGCTCTGAATGACTGATGTGAAAAAAAAAAGCCAAAGGGTTTCTGTTGTTTTATTTTATTCACATTGAAGTGTAACAGTTTTCATTTTTTTTTTGTTCTTCCCATGCAGTTCAACTGACCATCAGTATCAGTGCCCAGATATCTATAACTTTGTACGTTTTCAATCGGTTCCCCATCAAATACAATACATGTATTGGCGATGTGTGAGGTTTAAAGTCATTCTTCCTTCTGAAATCAAAGATCCTATGACAATAGTAGAGATCACATATCTTTGAAATTTGTTTCGTTTTGTATAATGGTATACCACAAAGGCGTGAGTGAGCTATAGTATAATACATTGGAACATCTTATCAAGTATTGGATGTATTCTATACATGCATATTTATTAGATATAATGTCTGATTGCGCATGATTATAGGTAAGACTGCAGCGTTTCCCTCACGGCAACTTGTGTGAGATTGACGACCAATGCGACGAGTGGGCGAAACTCGGAGTTAAACTTGATGGCAACAAGGTACGTCATCAAAGAGCAATTGCAATGAGAAGTGTGCTGTATGGAGTGCTCGGTATGTGGTACCATGAAGTAAGGAGGGCCTGTCCTTGTCAGGTATAAGTTAAGACCTGTTAGAGACTTCTGGGTTAAAACCAGGGATCTCCGAGCGGTTGCACACAGTGTGCCATCCCTCTTGACGTCTGGTTGCTTGGTGCTTTTACGAAATCGTTCATTAATGATAGCAACATCCCCTCAGCATCCAGAAATTGGGCGCAGGTCGACGGTCTCACTTGTCTCGGAGTGCAGCAATTGTCATTTTTATCTACAGAAACAACCGGAGCATTTCTCGCGACTTACATTCACTTTAGAAAGCATTGCTCCTACAAACAAAATGTCGCAATTGAAGCAATTCACTTACCACTAGCTGTTGGTATCTGCTGATTACAGCTGGCTGGGGTGACAGCTCCTATCAGTTACAAAGTTGCCCGCAAAATACGACACACTGAGTGTTAGGGAGCCAGCACCACGGCGTGATATCCCCTTCACGGCCTGAGATCCATCTGCCGCTCCTTTACACACTTTTGGCTTTACTCGCAGCGGTCCGAAATTCCTACCAATGACATGTTAAACATTATGAACTTCGTTACATGATCAAGTACTCATTTCTGAATTCAATGCAAATAGCCTCAATGGTCAGAACGTCTTGCTGTCCACTAGTAACACCATGAAGCAACTAGTTTTACACCTTTTACATTATGGAGTTCTCTCGGGACGAGATCGCTACCAGTCCACATTGAACACATTTTTTTTGCTGGGTTGGGCATCCGGTTGAGCACCCTGTCGGGCAAGTCTCAAATATTGACTTGCCAAGGGAAACCTCTCGGGGCTTGTGAATGTTGTTTTGATTGCTCTGCTTTGTTTTGTTGTTGCTTATGGTTTTCTTTTTGTTATTTGAATAGGGTTCTACGACTCTGTCCCTTACATAACTTACATAACTAAGGCCTATGCATGAGAATGGAATGCAGTGTGAAAGTCGTCCATTACCTTTACTAGGACACATCCAATACTAATGGGCATGGAAATTTTGGACGATAATGATGTCGGTACGATCAATGGTATTGAATAAGTAGTACTAGAGCATGCAAATCCATATTTTTGGGAAGTGTCTGAGGTCATCTCATTTTGTCAAATGACAGATTGTTTCCATGGCGAGAGATGGTGCTTTTCGTCGGGCATGCGACCCATCCTGGACGATCTTTGAAGGGAGTCGTTCCGGGAGGTCCATCACGGGGGTGAACGATCAATCGGCGCCGCATGACGCCACAACGAATAAGGTTTGTGGGGACCTTGTGCAAGAGTAATATACCGTACTTTTTTTATCCATGCTTTATAGGTGGTTTTATACGCCATAACGAGTCGAGTGTGTATTTGTTTCAAAATTCCTATTTCATCCACGCTTTCGTTCTTCGCTATTGCTACTTTTTTATTGTTACTTTTCCCTCTACTGGGGGGAGGGGAGGGGTTCGTCTCCAATAATTCAAAGCAATACTTGTGTTTGGCGTGAAATTATGCACAATAGGCCTATATTTCAACAAGAATTCACTCATATATGTGAAAGCTGCAAGCATCATCAGAAATATGAATACTAATATTATGCTCTGCACTTTGCTGAAAGTTAGACATGAAAAAAAAAATGTTATTCACGATTGTATACAGAGAATTTTTACACCATGAAAAACAGTCGAAATGAATGCGAAAAACAGGGAAAATACAATTATTGTATGTTACATTGTTATGACAAATTCTGTTCATCACTCCTGTTGGCTGTGATGTGGAAGTTGTTGTCATTGTAAGTGATTATTGCAATTTAGATTAATTACAAACACGTGTATCAACTGGGTTTTGGTGGTCTGTCGGGCCTGCCTGAAGATGCTGGGCTGCATGGCTGCATGCACGCACAAAACATATGAGATTTATCTTACCGGGGTTCGCTGGTCCCTTTCTTCGTACACACCTGTCCGCTAGGTGACGGAGATGATACAAGATGCCCTGAGGGAGCTGGGGCCTACAGTCATCCATGTCCATCCGACAGCTTTCCTCGAGAAGCTCCACACATGTACTGACATGGTCACCGAGTTTCGGGTCCATCCTAGCAGCGATTCTACAAAGCAGCAGGAAGACTGTGGCACTGCCACACTTCAGTTGGAACCGAGCCGGGCCTTCAGTCATCCAAGTCCATCCGAAGGCATTCCACCAGAAACTTCGTGCTGACATGGTCACCTGCAAGCTGTGATTTTGTCTGAGCTGTAATCATCAGGTGTTCCAGTCTCCTCTTTGGCTGGAAGACGTCTGCGCACCGGATGTGTGTGAAATAAGATGGGGGCTGCAGTCATCCATGTTCATCCGACAGCGTTCTTCCAGAAAGCCATGCTGACATGGTCACCAAGCCGTCAGTCTGTCCTAGATGCAAATCTAGAAGGCTCAAGTTTTGTCTGTGGCTGGAAGACGTTTGCGCACTTCGGTTAGAATTACCGAACCGGAGGATCCGGTCTCCAACCTTACCTCCATGATCCAGGTCCTGCTCTGCTGGTGGCATGGCGCTCTCACAGGCGCTCTGCGGTGATGGTAGTCTTTCTCACCTTCTCGCTGCATGTATTGCAAGAGAAGTGAGCAGATAGTCATCACGTGAGGCCTAGTCAAGCCAACAGCTAGAGACAACGAGAGGGCCCTTGGGGACTCGTTCGGATCTCTTCTCTGTCGCCATTGGTATCGAAAATTGCAATGCAACGCTTACCAGCAATGCTCTATTAGAGGAAGTTCATGCATTACGCATTTAGCTCTAATGGCCGATGGGCGAATATAGCATTGGCATTAGTCAAATCTGACCATAATTATTCAGAATCTGAATAATTCAGTAAGAGCATTGAGCTGTCTCCCTGCTTTTGAATGATAATCATATCTGCAGGTCTTCATGAGTCTCCTGCGCCGACGTGTTCCCTTCGGCCCTCTTCGCTCACGACTTTCAATGCTAATAGAACATTATCAGTCTAGTTAAAACTAGCTCTGAGCAACTTTAGTATAAAGTGAAAAGAGAGAGAAAGTGAAAAGTAGTGTCCGTGTGTCCCTTTGGCCAAGGTTCCTCATATTATATCTACCCTTCCTATCTCCAGCCAGTCTCTTGGACATGCCAAGGCCTTATATTAAACACTTGGTGAATTAGCAATGTCCATCAACATTTAGAACGCATGGAGGGAATTATCAGTTATAATTCTAGCCCGTTTTAGTTATCATCATACATGAATTCGTGCAGTCAACATTTATACTAATTTCTTTCTCTTTTCTTATTCTATATAGTGTTAGCCTTCATCAGAGTAACGTTTCGTTATGTGCGACGACCCGCCGTACTTCTCTGTATTTATTGTATTGATATGAGTTTAGTTTTTCTTCGTACACATTAATACTGCATGTGATCTGACATTGAAATGGAGCAAAATGTTAATTTCATTCAATCAATACCACATTATGTATTGACACATTGTGATGAAGAACCCATTTACTTTCTGACTAAAAATAATACAGAATATACTACCCACATGAATTTCACTGTGAGTTGTCTTTTGATCTGATCGTTCTTTATGCACGGCCTACACAAATGCAATTTTGTAGTTGTATATGTTGTAATGTACATGTATATGTAAATGTTTATACATATATTGTGCATATATGTATACTGTGTATATATATGTGTATATGGTATATGTATATACTGTATATATATATATGTATATATATATATATAACACATACATAGTGATATATACACACTCAGCAAAAAAAAAAGAAAGAAGAAGATGAAGAAAGTAAACACTTTTGCAAGCTCATACTTTTCATATAATATTTGCCTATGAAAATTAATGTATTACAACCATATTAAAGGTTAATTGCTATCCACCTGGTAGGTCAATAAAATGGGAAGCTTTACGCATCGGTGAACAAATTCGGGTTTTTTTTCTCTCTCTCTGTCTCTCTTCCAAAATACAAAAGTAAAAATTGCAAAAATTAACAAGTTGTGAGTGTGTAAGTTCTCTTCCATAAACACTGAGAATTAAAGACAAATTTAAAACAATAAGAACATGAATTGACAAATAAGCCTATGATCTCTCTGAATGTCTTTGTAGAATCATAGATAAAGAAGAACTAAAAGTAATGGAGGAAGAGGAAGAATCTTCTGTAAGATCAAAATTAAATTGACATAAGAGAAGAAGTATAGACAAAAAAAAAACGCAACTGAAATTGAAAATGATATTTGGTTCTTAAATTTGTCTCATGAATTCTCAAATTCCTAAATCAAAAGAAATAGATAAAGAAGAATCTGTCCAAATTACTTTTGTGGTTATACTCCCTGTGGCATTTGAAGTTTGGGTTGACAGAAAATTCTAATTTTTCTCATTTTAGTCTCCCCATTTTGCTTTGAAAAGACACACGGGAAAAAAAAAATATTTTTGCTATTTCATTTATGTCTCTCATTGTGTTAAATTGGTATTTTGTTGTCAATGTTAACTTGAAGGGCATTTGCAAATGAATGACATGCATGAATCACATACACACACACACACACACACACGTGTGGAAGCCTAAATATTTCAACATGGAGCTAAGAGTTTGAAGAATTTTAATGAATGTAATGCATAGACTCGTTGTTTGAATCGACATCTATAATTATTCAGGTCAACAACCTCTAAAGATCGGCATGACTAAATCGCATCAGCTGAGGAAATTAAAGTGCTTTCTGTCTCATGGAAGCCGACAATTATTGCTTTGACATTAAACAAAAGAGACTTGAAGACTGACTGATATTATGTTCTATTCTCTGTAACACTGCAATATTTTGTTTGTGTATGAGTGCTTGTGTGTTTTCTGTGTGTGTTGTTCTCCTTGATATGAATGTAATTTATGGTCAACTACTACTAACAGTTTACTATTCAGAAACCTGCAACCTAAAGCGGGGTAAATCCCCCATAAATCCCCTTTAATTCTTCCAGTTGCCCTATATACCATCAGCAACAGCGATAACAATCTTTACATCGGTTAATAATTTAATAATTATATATGAAATATATAGCAGGCTTTTATTACTTAAAATTGTCACAAAATTATGTATAGTTGTGGTGATTCGATTTAATTCTCTGCTGAAGCCGGGATGGGCTCCCCCACCTTCCTGAATATAGAGATATACGTAAATATGTATACACCTATATAAAAGTCGCACACACCGCTTTCTCGAGGGACCTTCCCTGACACGTTTCTGTCATCAGAACAAAAGATATGGTCGACTTGTGACTGCTTACAGATTTTATCATTACTATTTTTTACACAGTACTTCCTTCTACGTTTCTAAAGTGAACCAACATCATCCGATTTACCACAAACTTTTTGATAACTTCATGTGTACTTTGCTCATGCTATTATGTCAGTTATCATTCGGCCTTTATTTGTATAATGTAGAAAAAAAGGCGTGGAATGTGCAAAGTTCTAACCGAACTGTGTTCCCACGCACCACACAGCAATCTGTTTTGGCCCTATGAGTAAGAGAACGTTCAGCGATCAGTTGGCATGCTCTCATATCCCTCTTAACCACAACGCTCGGTGAATTTTACCCAACATTATTTAATAAGGGTAAGATTAAGCAAACTGAAAGAAAGGAGATTCAATAACAATCCCCGAAAAGTAACGAATTCTAAACATTCTCGTGTTTTCAAGAGACAGTGATATTGCTAGGGTGGCAAACATTTAATAAGATGACTTAATGATGCCATCTGCTATAAGACGTTTCCTTTGATTTTTTTTATACTTTATTTCCTGTTCATTTAGACAATCAGTGATATCAATTGAAATATTTCCTACTGTATCCTTTGCATCAAATCAATGCTATGCTTTAACTACGGTGTGATAAAATGTGATTTTATCATGTCGTTTGTATTTAATGCCATTTCTTAAAATCATCTGCACTTGTAAAATTCCACAATTTTCTTATTTTCTTTTGCTTTAATTCAATCAATTTCAATTCAGTCATAGTCTATATCCAATCAACGAAAATCAAAACAAAGTACAAAGTATACATGTCATGAAATGATATTGTTCAAACATTTGCAGAAGATTCATGTAGTATTCAAGATAAGTTATATATCAACAACAATAATTTGGAAGAACAATGCATATATACTTCGTGGGCGAGCGGAAAATAAATACGATTATGGAAAATAGTGATCCACTAAAAAGCAAAGCTTGTGGGACGTGGATCGCTAAATTAATGAATAAACAATATATTATTCAAAATTCTTTATAACTATTGTATCTAATAAAGATTATTTAAGTCGTCTATCTGTAAAGATATACATATAGTTATTTTAAGATACGCAGGTCGGGAAAAATAAAAAATAATAAAGTATCAATGCTAATGCCCCGACACTGTTCATTGAACTGCGTGTGCCGGGAAAATATGACAAGGACAACACACTCGTACACACATTCAATTATCCACACACATAAGACGCGAGACAGAAGAGAGAAGACGATAAAAATTTGCTTTGTTTTGTTTTGTTTTGTTTTGTTTTGAGTATAGGGACAATTATAGCATCCTCTAGACAACCATGTAAGACTGGGCAATGAATGTTATTGAGTAGACCCAAAATGGGCCGGAATGTTCGCACATACAGTTCCCATTTTCCTCATATTTTGGACCATCCGATGAATATGATTTTTATTCGGCAACAGGATATACACGACAAATGAAATTGACATCCCCCCCAAAAAAAAAAAAAAAAGTAAAGTGAAATGGATAAGTGAAAGAAGTTGTAAACGTGAGAAAGCTATATAAACATTCACATATAACATTGAGTGTGAGATATCATACAAGAGTTGTAGCCCGTTTGGCGAAGTTAAATGATCGACCCCTATACAATGAAGGCGTTAATGAGCCTGTTTAAAGAACTTACATAATATGCCTTCTGCTGTGTTGTGACAGTACGACACGGTTAAGGAATTCTGCGGCATGTTGATTAATCCTCATCAAACGGCTGGCGCAAAGACTATCATAGCCAACGACGGCTTAAAGTACCGTACCATGCCCCATTCACCCAATATTATTTTGCTATTGTATTCTCTGAGGGGTTTCCCCCCACGTGACGTGAAAACGAAAACAACAGCAAGCGATTGAAGAATACATATATCACAGCCTCAAATTTTATAAAATGCAAAAAAAAAAAGAGTCTGTATTGTCGCAAATGAATGATTCTTGCCTCGAAATGTTTCTTCTGCAGAGGAGTGCCTGAGTTATAGCCATCATAATGACAGGAGAGAAAAAAAACACCCAACCCCCCCCCCCCAAAAAAAAAACCCACAAACGATAGGCATACATACATGTACGTACACATTTGTATACATCTCGAAATTGGGGATCTTAGATAAATCCCGCCGATGTATACTCCACAATCAGATAACCCTGATCCGAATCTCATCTCGAGATTGGGATATTTTCACATTTTTTGCAATCGGATCGGGATGATCGATTTGCCAAAGTAGAACAATTTGGGATGTTTCAGTCGGGATCATCATCACCAGTTTAGATTGTGTCTGCGTCCCCAGCACTAGTACAAATAGCTGTATAGGCCTAATAGATATGCAAACTTTCTACGGGTGGGCCTTTATCCCGGCCTATGTTATATAAATAATTTCATTGATAACATTTGTTAGCCCAGTTCTCGCCCTCCGAAAATAATGACCCCTACTTACTTTTATGGTTGACTCATGGGAAACGAAGAGGGACTTCCCTTTAAGTAACGTTACACGACAACATGTCAATGAGTATATTCAGCAACTTTGCAAGTGTGTTGAACTTGGTTCCGAATGATTTGTTTGTAATGGTGTAATGGTGTTAAAAAAGGTTCACCAATCACTTAGTGATGTTAATTTGACACTGTATAGCTGGTGACTTTTTGTTTGTTTGTTTGTTTTTATACTGCGCCGGTGTTGATTTGACATTATACTGCCGCTAATTTCAGTGGCATAACACCCGTACATTGTGACTAGGAGTCCACACCAATTGGTGATATTGTGGTGTATTAATGTATTCTCGATCTTTTTTTCCCATAAATCACGGTCTTTGTCGGGAAGTTTTTGTTCGTCTTAAAGTTCAAAATCAGCAAGAAGAATAGGAACTAATATCCTATCAAAAAGAGTTTATTTTCTGAAGCGACACCAAGAGGTGCTAATTCAACACCACTGAGCACCGGAAATTGAACACCAGCTCAGTGTTTCGTATTTTTTGCAGTGTATAAGGAAGGGGAAAAAAGGGGGGGCAAAGTTTCCTGTTGAATGTCTCTTCTGATCAAAGTAGTATACATCGTTCAATATGACGCCATATGAACAAGATTGTTTGTGTGTGTGTGTGTGTGTGTGTGTGTGTGTGTGTGTGTGTGTGCATGTTTGTTTGCATGTGTATGTGGTTAGTACTGTCGTGTCACGGATCAAGAAAACTTAATGAACTGTATAATAGTAGTTACTGTTCTTTTTTTAGATGTAGCGACTGAAGACCTCTTTTCATTTGTTGCTCGCCGTCAGTTGCATACAACAGTGTACTTATGACAGCACAGTCCATGTGTATGTGTGTGTGTTGAGTATTGCTACGCATCGCCATCTATTTCGTTGTACAGCACCGGAAACCCCCTTTTCATTTTTTTTTATTCTCGCTTTCAATACTTGTATTGCATATGTTTTTGATGCAGTGCAGTAGGCTACTTAGTAATATGTGGCCATGATTTAAACTTTACTTCCGCGTCTGCACAGTGGAAAGGAATCAGCTTAAACAAACGAGATCGGGCACCGTGATAAACAAAAACGGAAGTAAGAAAACATTAATACCTTGTGGTGACAGATATTTTGATATTAGAAATTACATCATTTTGGTTTGCCACTGTTCAACGAGTAATATCGGCTACCGGCACTTGGCTGTATGGCCTATAGTAGGTGTCATCGACTTGTCATGCTTGTATAGTACTATTAGTAGGCTTCCTCCCTGCCGTCACCGCGCTGTCACCACACAAGTGCTGTCGTCGTGAATCGCCAGCTGATTACGGCGTCTCATTTGTAGCAGTCCCGTACGTTTGCAGAGGAATTGAGGTGAGTGTGCGCTGCTGTTTGAAACCACCCATTCTGAATGACGATACTGATCCTCAATCAGCTTTGTTTATAAAAATGAATACAAAAAATCATTATCGTAACATAAAATTTTGTTACCAGTCAAACCTATATATAAAACAGCTGAACTTCTTGAAATCCTAGAACAGCTGAACTTCTTCTCTCTCTTGAAATCCATCATGGTAAACTCGCGCTGTGCTTATACCTGGAAAATAATGATGTTCGATTCTTCAAACAGTGAGTGCCATATTTATAGTCTTATTATTTGCACGTTTTTCTGATTATAAACGCTGATATAATATTGTTCTCATTAGTTGCAGTATCTTATATGCACTTCTCATTTTCTTGTGCATCTGCAAAACGCATGCTTTTTAAAACTTATCGTTGTTTTTGAAGAGTCCATATATCTTTTATCCACTTCTCATTTTCTTGTGCATCTGCGAAACGATGCTTTATAA
Organism: Diadema antillarum; assembly: GCF_040938485.1. NCBI lineage: Eukaryota > Metazoa > Echinodermata > Echinoidea > Diadematoida > Diadematidae > Diadema > Diadema antillarum. The sequence goes on from NW_027271223.1 coordinate 720,143, forward strand.
AACTTATCGTTGTTTTTTAACGGTCCATATTATCATACCCCGGGCTAAAACAGGAAGTATAATACTAGATTATTACGAACAAACATATTGGTTCCGATAAATCTTATGTGGAGTGTCATTTCAAAGTTGTGTTTTCAAAAATAAATAATGCATGTAATGAATTGTCAAATTCTTCTTTTCGTATACACCTGTAGAATACTGGCTTCTGTTTTTGAAAATACTAGTTTATTTCAAAATTATTTACTAGCAATATTTGTCGTGTCACTACCATTGAACTCGGTTGTTCCTAAAACATGTATGCCATTTTTCTTTACAAGGCAACTGCATGGTAAGCTGTGTATACCCGAAGATGGACAGTTATCACCAAGACAGCTGTGAGCTGGAGAGCAGATTACAAATTTGCGAATCTGATTCCCCAGAGGGAGTAAGAAAGGTAAGTTGACAGCTGATCCAATGTGATGTGATTGATTTTATTGTATTGTATTGTATTTCATTTGATTTAATGTCATCTTGATTCATCTTGATCTGACTTGAATAAAGGATGAGGCTTGCATTAGTAGAAAAGGGTTTATCGCCTATTTACTTCATATCCTGTGAAGCAAATTTAGTACAGAGTGAATGAATAATTTTATGTATATATTTAGAAAGAGAGAGAGAGAGAGAGAGAATAAGGGACAGCGCTTGTAACCACGTAAGCATCAACTGACAACAGTATCGCGGCTATACACAAAATAAAATAAAAAAGGAAAACATCGATTGTGAGAACGTACGTATCGTATTTTTACAAACGTTCAAGGATGTCGAGTCTTAATATAGAGAGTCACAGAAGCAGTGACCTCTGTAACCGTGTTAGTGGATACATTGAATGCTCGTTCTGATATAGGCCTATTACAGTTTAATCGGCTTGTTGATGCAGCATTTAAAGATTTCATGTATTGTCTTGATAAATCAATACATTTGGATATGTGGCGTTGACCTTTGTTCAGCAGTAATATTGTAAGTGAGATAAGACTGCATTAATTCTTACTCCTCTTCCCAATCTATACTCGCTGTGGGGGGGGGGGGGGGGGGGGGGGCTCACAGTTGAGGGTGTGTTTGGGCGTTGCCTATTGTGTAGGATGATGTGTGTATGTTGCTGAAGACATTTTTTGTTGTGATAATTTCTTTGCATGATTGGTTATGAGCTTATTTATTTGTTTGTTTTTTATATACGTGTGTATATACATTTAGTTTGTTTGTGTGTGTGTGTGATCAAGTAGCACCAAGAAATTACACGCTTCATTTTTCTTGTGTTTTTTTCTTTTTAATGTAAACATGAATTCTGCATTATGAATGAGCATCAAGGAATATATATATATATATGTGTGTGTGTGTGTGTGTATGTGTATGTGTGCGTATTTGTTCATTGTCTATATTTGATTTGATTTGATTTGATTTATTTATTCTCTGTATGCCATTTTTTCAAGTACTTCAACTTTCTGCAATTTCATTAACATAGTACAAAATAATGGTAGCATACTTTCAACAATTTTCATCTTTTTCGTCAATTATACAATGAATCTGTAATATAATTACATGAGTAACATCTTAATGATTTGCATACAGAACGATTGCCAAGAATAAGCACAAAGCTTGACTGTTTGGCAACCGATAACAAATAACATTACGATGAAGAAAAACAAGAGGGTCCAACATGATGCTCGTGGAATAAGGGTTAGAGAGAGAGAGAGAGAGAGAGAGGGAGAAGAATGGAAGGGGAGGAGATGATAAAAACCTCCCGATTTAGTCTCGCCAGATCAACTCGATATACCATTATACCTAGACACATACATACATGCACATTAAATTACAAGTTACAGTGATGTATTCACATAATAAGTGTTGCTTTTGTCATGTAAAAGTTACATTGAATGAGAAAGAGAGAGAAGGAGAAGAAGAAGACAAAAAGCAATCATCTACACAGCATAAATTGACGTTATAGTGAACCATAATTTGCCCGACACAACATGAATAATGAACAACAGAGAAGGAATGAATCCCAGTGGATCAGAGCACAGTATACTGCAGGTGCATCGTCAAGATTGACGAACCTTGCCGTCTGTGAATTATTTTCAGAGATGTAACGTAGAAAAAAAAATGGCTGAAGAGAAAACTGACACCCGTGGTAGTCAAGTATAATACATGATATTATTGTTGGAATAGGTGGCACCTGCATTATCTATCCCTTGTAAAGAGTGGAATGAGTATACGTTTTAGACATATTTTCCATTTATACTAAACAAAAGTATTTCAGCAATAACAGAATCAATCATATAATCATCTTCGGCGTTTTATATGTAGATTACTCTTTTTTACTGCTATACTACTTCTACCACAACTAGTACAACAACAACAACAACAACAACTACTACTACTCCTACCACTACTACTACTGTGCTACTACTATACATCTACATGTATATACTACTATCACAAGCATTTTAGCAGTCTCCTGTATTATAATGAGTATGATGAAAGGAATATATACAATTGTACACGATGTAGTTATTATCCATTCATTCATTTTTTATTTCATTTCCGGCCAAAGCATATAATTATTATTTTCCTGATTATCCTATCATGTATGGCCTATTGAAGACGAACAAAAAAAGTTGACGAACTGCTCCTCGTTGACGTCAGTGAACACCCACTATACAGTATGAAGAATAATAGCCCGCATGATTTACTGAATGCAATAGGCCAACATAATCCAAATGAACTCGAGTAATGTTCGGGATGAAAATACATATATTGTCGCTTCATAAGACATTTAGAATAGAGTTAAATCCGAGCATATTATCTAGAGCCAATGTTGAGTTGGCTTGCGAGACTGTTTTGTTAGTGAGTAATGGTTATGATGATGATGATGATGATAATGATGATGATAATGATAACAACAATAATAATGATGATGATGATGATAGTAATATAATGAGTATAACAGAATCGGAGATAAGTAGACGAGAGTATAATGACAGAAACCCCAATTAATGTTCTTTTTGAAGGCGAAGACACACATGACGCATCAGAACTGCAAGTTGACGTCGACAGAGCTGATAATCTCGAAATCGCATCTCACGCTGACAGACGTTGAAAGACTTGACGAAGAAAAGGAAAAGATGTTCTTGCTCTTGACGTGTAGGAGCCATGCCTCTTCGTCTAAGAAACTGAAATACATACTGATGTACTTCGAAAATTTAAGGTGATCTTGATTACCTACATTAATAGTTTCTTGTTTTTATTGAGCACGTCAAGTGTGTATCCCTTTGATTTATGAAGGCATGTACATACCCTCAGTTCATTCGAGTAATGATGATTCTTTTTCGTATAACAGGGTTCATGTATATTCTGTTCAACAAAATGAAGCTTATAATTATGCTGTTTGGGAACTCCCAAACAGCATGAGTTCAATACTCTTCTTTTTGTTCCGACAACTTCCTCTTTACGGTTAAGTACATAAAATGTTTAAAATCGATAGTAGTTCCTTATATCAAGGCCGATTGTCAAAAGAGACTTTAGCAATTCTTTGCGTCTGATTTTACCTTATTCAGCAGGCAGTCTTGTACATGCACTTATTAGTATGGCCTTGCATTTTAAAGGGATGGTACAGTTTTGGTTGAGACCTATTGCATTTTAAAGGGATGGTACAGTTTTGGTTGAGACCTAACTTCAGGTTTCTATTTTTTTTTTTTTTTTTTGGCGAGATAATGAGAAACCTCTTTATATGAAATATGAAAGAGCATGTCATTCCAAGAGGGGTTTAATAGGTATTTGACGAAAATTGGTTTTTGAAATGGCTGCGATATCCACAACAGAGCAATCCTGATAAAATATGGGACCCACCTTTTATTAGGATCGCTCTGTTTTCCTTTGTTTTTTGATGTCTCAGTCATTCTCAAACCGATTTTCATCTAATATACTTAGAATTCCTCTTTGAATGGTATGCTCTGTACTATTTCACAAGTGGTTTCTTGGTATCTTGCAAAAAAAGTTACAAGCCCAATCCTCGTCTCCACCAATACTATGCCATCCCTTTAAGTAGATTCTGATTTCATTTCAACACTAATTCTCTTCTCCATCGCTTTACTTTTATTCCATTGGAATATACTTCCTAATATATAAACTGTATCCATTTTTTGAGTTTACACATTACAACTGATATTGAAGTTACGCTCAGAGTATATAATTTATGTCTGCCGTGCGAAATGCTGGAAGAAGACAAAATTATGGAATTCAATTATTTTTTAGGGGAATAAGTTTGATGGACGTTATACCCTTAAAATACACAGGAGTTCACTCCAATGAAAACAGTGCTTATTTGTTGAGATCTCTTTTGTTGTTGCTGTTGTTATGTGAGACGCAAAATCAATTTTGTCGATTTTTCCCTTATGATGTTTGAAGTTTGTTTTGCTGACGGATCAGTAATGAATGATAAAAACGTGGAGTTTGAGATTAATTTACACTACATTTGATGACCTCACAGAGCCGAGCTGGAGAGATGGGAGAACGCATTGCTCAAGCTAGCGGGCAAGGAGCCACGTCCTTGTCGCCGTTCCACCGACAGCGAAGTGGAACTCCGGAAGAAAAGGAACAACCACTCACAAAAGAAGCACATATCTGCATTTGAAATGTCCACCCGAGACCCGTTGCTAGAGGAATTCTCGCCACCGAACAGTCTGAGTTCTGTTGATGAAGACAGTAGGGGTGCCATGATGAGGTATGAACAAGAAACAAATTAGGCCTAGATATCTATACGTGCAAGGGGGGGGGGGGCAATGGAGTGGCTGCTGCTGGGGAAAATGTTGGTCATGGCGACGGACGAATCTGTAGGAGTCCATTAGTCGTAGTGACTAACATGAATTATTCAGGAGGAATGGTGGCAACTGATCTTCGCCCGGCTTATAAGGCGTCTTCACATCAGCCCGATGTTTCGAAATAGCGCGCTATATTGCTGACCATTTTCTGCGAAAAATATCTCGAGCTTGGATTTTTATCGGGCTGATGTGAAAACGCCTATTGACAATAATCACAATCGCATAATGCAGACATAAATATGCATGGGTTTATGATGCAAGCGCTTACAAAATGATAGAATATATACGCGCAGTAGACGGGCATTTTGCAAGACTTAAATAGACGTTTTGAAGACATGCTGGTATTATATTGCTTGACAGACGGTTGTTAAATGGCTGTAATTCTGTCTTCGGTGATACCCCCTGGATCGGTTGCAATTTACTCTGATGTTATAACGTTTACGTCAATTTTGCAGGCTTCTTCGAAAGATTTTGTTGCTTTTGTGTGTACGGAGTTAAATATTCTGGCTAATACACATCAGAGCATGTCAACATGATAAAAACAAAACAGAACATGACCGATAAGAGCCCATCTTGTCCCCTTATACAGTATATCCTGGAAAATTTGATTTATTCACCTTATCACCACAGCTTTATACAGACTTTTGGAGACATATAACCCAGTTTCTTTGTTCAGTGTACTGTAATGAGCAGCAATATTGCTTTCAGATCATGTATTAATGTCAAAACATTTTTTTCCTTGTCTGCTGTTTCTCTTTCAGTAAGATGCACAGCGAGAGAGATGCGGAAAAAGTCGATGTAAACGTAAGCAAGCGAGACCTAAGTGGCACGACGTTCACAACCTACCAGGGACAAGTTTTGTAAGTTTCATACACTTGTGATTTGAAACGATACATCTAATGTAACTCATTGCAGTCTTTTAGCGAATACGTTGTAATCACTTATATGTACCATGTAGGCCCACTGACATGAGCGCACCTTCTGTAGTCTTGGAATGATATTGATCTATATTGTGAGAATCAATAAACACACACTGTGGATGATACGCACAATGTGGAAACACAAATATGACATAAACCAAATTAGAATCATGGAGCTATACTCCTTATATGCGAAATGGTAGCTAATTCTCAAGTCTCATACAACGGAGTTTGCAATGATTGCGAGGTAACTAATTCAGTTATCTCTTGGAAGCAGCCCAGAAAGATTATGGGAGGTGAGTTGGGAGCTGTGATACCGCGGAGAAAAACGAACTATTGATGTTTGACTATCAACTGCTAACAAATGCGAACATCTCTATGAAGTTGGTCTCATTAATCTGTTGCTCATCGTTATGAATATTGAAGATGTGATGTATCAAGAGCTTTTATACTATGAATGTGAAATCATACCAAGTGTTACAACGTTTCTCTTTGTTTCTTTTCTTAGTGCAGCCACAAAAGAGCTGGCAAAAACAGTATGTCAATCATATTCACATCGGCATTAATCTTTTCATTCATTTTACCACATTATTGTAGTTATTTTTGGTCCGCACACATCTATAATGTTTATTCTGGTGTTGTTCTATATGTCAATTTCAGTTCAGTGTAGTTCCGTTTCATTTATTTTCCATCCGACATCTAACAAAAAGTACAACAAAATATAAAATATGCATTACACCATCACACTTTGATCAGTTTTAAAAAGAAAAAACATGTACATAACGCAATATGAATCGTAAACTATAAATAATGATGAGATATCAAATGTAAAACCAAGCGGAAGAACTATAAGAAAATCAATGCATATATAATCATAATTTGTAAGGTTGATCGAAAAGGATGAAAAAAATAGTGATTCGCTAAAAAGAAATAGCTTGTAATACCTTGATCTCTCAAAACGTATTCATATGCTACTAAACAGCATCATTATATTATACAGCAATTATTAAGTACATAAAAGAAAAGAGAAAAGAAAAGAAATGATAAAGAAAGAAAAGGGAAAAATGATTCAGCATGATATAGAAATTACATTTCGGCCAGTGTGCAATGTTTTCAACTCTCTAACTTAACTAAAATCACCATCATAATCATTGCATACCATACCACCAAACTGCTTACAGCATGACAAAAAAAAGAGAGAAAAACTTAACAACTATCAACAAATCCCGAAAAAACCCCTTTCAAGATGGCGTTTCGTAATCACAGCAGTGACTCACTTGAAAGGGGGTTCCCAAAAACACCTGAGATCAATTCTTCTCGTAATCATGATTCTCTAACCAATGCGTGCGAGCGCGTAGGCCCTACATACATGCACATGCACATACACACATACACACTTTTGCTTAAATCCAAGTGCTGTATTCGCTGAATCGAATCGAAGATACCTATTTTATGTGATGTTTCATTAAATTATGAACAATGTAGAGAATGTTTAAAAGCTATACTAGTGACACATCAAGGATACTATTACTAGTACTCTGTCATTAATTAGGCTGCATGGGGGTTGCATGAAGGGTTGTGCATAGTGACTGAACTATATAGTACACGTAGTCTACTATTAGTATTAAAGAAAATAAAACTCTTTGAAAAGACCGTCCCACCCTGTCTTAAATGAATACGAAGCGATTTTCATTGTCGTTTTGTTGTTTGCACATTTTCTTTTTTATTCTTAATTCTTCGCGTATTTTCCCCTTTGATTATCTGACACATTCACGTGGTGACTACGGTGACTTGCGTCTCGTCAAGTATTTCTTATGTGTGTGTATATGTGTGTGTGTTTGTGTGTGTGTGTGTGTGTGTGTGTGTATGCTATGGCAGTGTCTTTACTGTGTGGATATGGGTTACATTTGATGATTTGTTCGTTTGTTCCCTTTTGCATGATTAATCCTTTTGTTATCATTGTCGTTGGTACACTTACACAACTGCATTCTAAAGATTAAAAAAAAGATTAAAAAAAGGAAATGAAATATTCATGCCAACATCCAACAAACAAAGGTACTCCTATCTTTTGTTTAAAAAAATAAATTCAGAACTCATAAAATGAAATTTAACAATCCAAAATCTTGGATTTAACATTTACCAAAAGTTCAAAGGGTGACAATATTTACAATTTCATTATTTTTTTTAGTGTGTTTGACACAGTATTATAGCAGATTTCATTATTTTCTTTGTGGTTTCCCGACTTAAAAGGGATAATATTTCTGATCCTTGGTTCAAATAACATGACCTGTCACCTCTAGGTAGAAAATTCGTCAGTGATATTCAGGCAGATACAGTAAGAACTTCAATACAAAAACAGATTATCAATCTTCATCAGTTTGAGATATACGTGTATTATACAGCTGCTCGACCCTCCTGTCCCTCCCCCCCCAAAAAAAAAAAATGCTTAAATTTGTATTTCATAATGCTGAGAACATCTTCAGGATATCTATTGCAATGCAACGGAAAGATTTCACTTTTGTGTATTTGATAATGATTTTGATTTAAAAAAAAGAATTGAAAATGACATTTATCTATTTTTGCATTCAAACTCTTCAATAATTTATCTTTCCCATAGTCTCATAGCAATTTTATTGCAATATGAATTAATCATAATTACTTGTACATTGTATGTCCTCATCTTGCAATGTTTTTTTTTTCTTAATAGCTTTTGCTCTATTCACTGAGCTCCATGGCAGACTTAGCCTTTAACAATTTAATCGAGTACATAATTTGTATTATAGTGCTTTAATGAATAAGTTGTTTCACAGCGCTTACATCAGTACTAACAGAAGAAAAAAATATGCATGTATCACAGTTAATCAGATTACTGAAAAAAAAAACCAGAGTTTTGAGACATTTCTTAAAAACTTTCAGAGAAGGGTCCCTTCCTGCCATTTCCATGATATTATCGTAATTCTGTTTATTCGTTTGTTTCCTTGTGTTTATTTTTGCTTGTTTGTTTCTACTCTCTTATAACGGATGAAGTGTGAGCGGAGCTGCAGAGAGTACATTCTACTATGGAGACCTAATCCAAAGTGTGAGAGGCCGCCAGGTGATATGCGCAAAGAGGGCGATGGACGAACTCCGCCTTGCACTCAGCAGGTCCTCTGAGGTATACTATAGCATTCCCTCTTCCTCCTCTTACCCCCCTTTTTTCTGGTAGCTACTATAGTATATGATTATTATAATGGATGTGTGCTGGCATGTGTTGGTACACGCGCGCGTGTGTTGTTGTTTAATTTATTTTACTCATTTATTCAGTCTTCTTTAAAAACAGGGTAATCTTTTCAGAGCCAAAATGCCTGTTTTCAAAAAGAGCCCTGTTAACATAAATATACAATTACATATTGGAACATAAATTTATGTTGTTATTATTGTTGTTGTTGTTGCCGTCATCGTCGTTCTTGTTTTTGTTGGCAGTGAGCTTAAGTTTGTACCTTACAATGCTAGCTTGGCCATGTATAGGCCTACTATGTAGGCATACGTCGTTGAATTGTCGATTTCTTTCATTTTGCTATGCGCAATTTAAACCTTTAAAATCATTCTTAGAGGTATCGGCATTCTGGTGTTATATCCTCTAACAAAGATTATTAACAGACAATGGTCTGCTTTCATTCATATATCAAAGTATATAAGGTCTGTCTGAGGGTGTGTGTTTGTGTGTGTGTGTGTGTGTGTGTGTGTGTGTGTGTGTGTGTGTGTGTGTGTGGTTTTTTTAGTTTGTTGATTTTGATTACTGGAACTGTACCGGTTTCACACTCTAAACACTGTGGACAGTTCCAGCACGTTTGTACAGACAAGTATACACACACTTGCACACACACACACACACACACACACACACACTATATCATCATAAGATTATATATATATATATATATATATATATATATATATATATATATATATATACAAAAGAAGTGTGTCCACTTTGTATGGAACTGTACATTAAATGTGAAGGAATCGGAAAAGCAATGCTTGTAAACGCGGGTTACTTGTGTATAGTACATTTTTTAGTGAAGATGCTATGGGACACAACATGTATAATTCCATCTGCACTAGATGCAAAGTTCGGGACGAAAAAGGGAGCAGAAAGGAAGAGAAGAAAGAGAAGAAGGCGAAGAAGAAACGACTATTTCATACATACATAAATAAAGTAATGTTCGTGACTGTAATTCATGAGAATGGTCACAAAGCAAAATCACATTCATGAAAACTTCAAATTTATGTCTCGGACTTAGAGATGCTAAACAAAACCAGATGTATGCATGTATGGATAGAAACCAACTTTGAAAAAAAAACAGTATATGGGAACACGTGTCGTGTAAGTGCCTCTGTCATATCACGTTAGTGAAATGTCAAATATAAATACATTATGAGGATCCCACAGCGGCCGCGTTTTATCTATCAAACCACTTAAAGGAGAATGACACCCTACGTATACGTGTATATAGTACACATGTATATGAATTGAGTGAATGCAGAAATATTAGTTGAACACATCAGTAAAGTTTTCGAAAAATTGGACAATCCGTTCAAAAATGATGAATATGTAGGTCCTAAAGTTTCAGTACCGCTGTCGCTGGGTTAGAAGATAACAACACTTTGTGATGTCACAATAATATAGGACAACGAAATAAAGAAAATATAACGAGAAATCCCCACATGTCCATGTTTTTATGAGAAATACACATCCTTCGACTTGTAACTGATAATGTATTGTTGAGGGTAATATTATTCCCTCTGCCTTCTGAAAGACATGAAAGAGGTATAAGCCGAGTGATCTTTCATTATGCTATATATAGAAAAATAAAAATAAGGTGAATACGCTGTACATTTTCCTCATATCGTTTTCCAACTGTGAGATCACAGACTACTGTAGTCTTCTCATCCAGCAATGGCTAGAGAGGTTTAAAGTTGCTTGTTGAACGGATGCAATTTTTCGTCAGAATCAGACTGTACGTTGTTTTCTGTTCTATAAGGATATGTTAGCCTGACATTGGATTTTTGTTGACCCGAGACAAGGAAGGTAATATCTGTTTTCGACGAAGGCATTTCATTCATGAACCTGCAGTCTAGCATTACTAATACAATTCTTCTTTTAAGTCCAAAATTTTTATACAAACACTCACATCTATTTTTGTTAAGTTTTTATTACACGGGCACACTCCGATTCTTTTCTCACATGCAAGGTAAAGGTAATCCTGCGGCGATTTCCTCACGGTACCCTGAGCATCATTCAACGAGATATACACAGCTTTGATGAACTCGGGATTACTTTGGACGGCCCTGAGGTGAGTGTTAAAGGGATTGGTTGAGGTGAGAAATCAGTGTAACTTTTTGCAAGATATTTAGAAACCCCTTTATGAAAAGTTGTGAAGCCTATAATTCTAAGAGGAACTCAAAGTTCATTTGATAAAGATCGATTTTGAAATGGCTGAGATATCCAAAAACAAAGTAAAACAAAACGATCCTCATAAAAGGTGGGTCCCTTCTTTTTTGAGATTGCGTTGGTTTAGATATCTCAGCCATTTGAAACTAATTTTCATCAAATAAACTTAGAATTCTCCAGAGAAATATATGTTTTTTTTTTCATATGTCATAATATTATTCTCATTATCTAAAAAATCCTTAAAAAGGTTGGAAACACCAAACCCCATCTCAATGGAAACTGAACCAACCCTTTAAAGGGGATGGCTAGTAACTGATCAGTGGGAATCAGTGGGAATGCTGGGGGATGATTGTTCCAATCCTTGTGGGATTCATTTAAGAGTACATTATATATCTATTGTTGTGTGAAAATTATTTGCTTCAGAATGGTCTCATATTCAAGTAATGTGCAGTTTAATATTTCTGGGCAGGCATGCCTTGTGCAGTGACGGGGCTATCATTAACTGTAAACTTATACTTGAATATGAGACCATTCTGAAGTAAATAATTTTCACACAACAATAGATATATTGTACTCTTAAGTGAACCACACAAGGATTGGAACAATCATCTCCCAGCATTCCCACTGATTTCCACTAGTCAGTTACCTAGCTACCCCCTTTAAGACAACCGAAGTTAAAATCAATGATGTTAGATTGCACTTTTTGTTGCTATTAAATCATGTTTATTTTATTGCTGTGCATCTCTTTAGGTAAAAACCTGCACAGACAATAGACAGAAAAAAAAACATTCAGAGGAGTTTTTTTAATAATCTTTTTTTTTTTACATTTACGGCTCTCCCGAGGGAATTTCGTGAAGCCAAACGCAGTCTGAGCAGAACATATCACCGACGACCAGATAGGCCTACAGAGCGATCTTTCGATCAATACAGAGTTTACAGACAGGTGTCATATTTAGCGCCTCCTCGTTATAATTATATACTGTATGTGTCCTGATATCTGGGTATATCATCATTCTTTACGAAAACCTCGTTTACGTATTCTTGTATTCATCGACCTCGTCAATGTCCAACTCCCCAAAATATTTCGTAAGACGAGCAGACCAAATACATGTAAAACATTATAAAACCTGTGACTAAGCATTCCCAATTCGTTCAGGTAGGCTTATAACAGTGCACACACAGGTGTATCTTGGATAAAATGGGGCTTTCCCGTGAAAGACCCGACTCATGGTCATGACACACTATGCATTCTTTTCATTCCTTTTCACTATAGGCAGTTCCGTATTCAGCTATGCTATGCGAATACGTATGAACAAGTAAGAGAGATTTGGATGAATGTACAAGTATATATGTACACCATAATGTGGAAATATACAAGCACACATACACAAATGTGTGTACATATTATGATATAAAGATTTAGATACATAGATAGATCATAGATAGATAGATAGATAGATAGATAGATAGATAGATAGATAGATTTAGAGACATGGAATAGGTATGTAGATAGATAGACAGACATAGATAAATATAGGTAGATAGAGAGCTAGGGAGGAAAATGATAGGTATACAGGCAGACAGACCGAAAATGGAGAGATGGAAACGTGCTGATTCGTCATTTAATACTCTACGAACAGATCACTACTATGGAGGCCGGTGGACCCTTCAGAGCTTCCCTCGACCTCGCCAAGACCTGCTTCGAGAGCAACAAGTCTCGGCGGTCGATCACGCGGATCAATGATAACCCCGTCTCGCTTGACTCGTCTTCTGATGATGTAAGTGCCTGGACGTTTGATATTCGAATTGATAACAAAAATGGTGATCTTATATAGTATAGTCGCAATCCTTTTCAAGTCACTTTCAATTCCATTTGATATTCGATCGGTGTGTGTCAAGATAACATTGATCCGGATCCATATATGAAAATTGTTTCTCTTCTCTACCTATACCACCCTCCCCCTCCCTTCGCCCACCTTCCCGCAATTCACCCTATCCCTTCTATATGTATTTATTATGAAGCCCCAAATCTTGACCGTGTGAATCAGCCTTACATTGAAGTAGGCAGTAATTTGGATAGAACACATTCAGCTACATATAGCTTACCACACTCTTCGATGAAACATAATACAAAACGCACTTATCGCCATTTTATGCATCAGAACAATAAGTACAGGAATAAACATAGGCTTACAACAATTTGTTTCCCTAATGGGTAATGCTATACTAAAACCTGGCTTACCTACATGAAGCGCAAAGTTCGCACTGACACCCCTCTCAACAACAATGTATGATAAATCTCCCTCAATCATCGTGTGGGAAGAAAGTTAGTGTAGATCAGAATAAGCACCCTTTTTTCACCAAACGCTGACATGAAATATATTCATGCTGTCACGTCGCAGTTACAATATAATGGATACCATCACGTCTGTTTTTGACCAGCACGTAACTCCGACTAAATTTCGTCATTCCTTTTATATTTCCCTTTTACAACCGTGCATATCGAAGCATGAAGAAACGCTTGTGCCGTATCTGCATCAGATCGTGGTTGTGTTGTATTAGAATGCCTACTGACGAAGTCTTTAAAAGGGAGAATTACAAAGGGAAGGTAGTATAGTTGAGACCAAGAGCGTTACATTTTTGTGCGTACAAACCAATTGAAGAGTTGTAGGCCATCATTTCCCCTTCTAGTATGCAGAAGTAGTTGCAACCGCTGTGACTGTTCTTTGAAAATATTTCGAACATTAGATCAGAAATCCATAGCTTTCTTACATTATACGCAATTGGACGACACTTTTATCATTAACACAATAACCAGCACCTGGTTTATAACTTAATCTGATTTAGTATATTTTGTTTGAATCAATATATTTGGTGACATTTTGCACTTTTTCCTCTTGCCTCTGATGTTTCTTGGTAACCAGGGACATGTGAGAAGGCTGATCGAGGCTGCTATCTCAGAAGAGCAACCCATCATCTTCATCACCCATCCAACAGACTTCCTGAAAGCCCTGGCCAGCCTTCGCGAAGAGTCAGCGACATTCCTCTGACTTCGCTCTCAGACAGCTTAACGCGGCAGCAGATACGAAGTTTGCGTATGGCGAGAGTATAAAATATGCTGCATATAAGATGTTATATGTGCACCGACGTGTTCAATATGACAGGCATTTCCACTGGAAGTTTTCTGAAACGCCTATTGCTTCTATGCACGAACAAAAAAAAAAAAAACACGCAAAAAAAAAAATACGAGAGTATACGCGCAGGACAAGGAGTTATAAATCTGAAATCTGATGGACTTTAACAGGTCACTTCCAGGTCTTTGTACTGTCTCTCACTGATCTCATGGAATAAACATTTAAAGGAGAGAGGGCTGGGGAGAAGGAATGAGTGTATTCATCAATGAAAGTCACAAGTGAAAAACCCCTCTTGTGATGTATGTTGCCTGCAGTATCCTTGTACAACCGAGGACTGGAACCAGAGCACAGGCACAAATGATTGCTGAAAATGACTTCCTTTGCAGGCAAGACTTTGGCCAGACTCTGTTCAGGTGCGGTGATGGTGGTGGTGGACAGAAAAAAAAAATGGTATGCCAATTAACGACCGTCATGTTCGTATGAGGGCACCGGTCACTAAACCTGGCAATAACCGTGATAACCATGTGATTCATGATGCAGTCAAACCAACGCCCATCCATTAGACAGTCGATGTAATGAAGCCCGGGGCTGAAGCATGCCGGGACTCAGCATCTGATTCGCTCAGGCTGAAGATCCTAAATGATGATATGGGCAAAGGTACCCGAAAGCACTTCAAGACAGACCTATTTTCAAATACCATATGCTAAGATTCATTGATTTTGATTTTCATATTCTGGTACCGAGAGTGTTTAGAACTTGGACAAAGGAACCACTCCACGAGATTTTCGGTTCTCTTTCCGTCTCTTAGAAAGTTTCCATTCTGCCAACAAGTGGGCGACTATTCAAATCTATTTTTTGAAATGGTTCATTGATGAATCGCCTATTTCATCTTTTAACTTACTTCACGAGGAGGGGTCTAAAGTGAATGAAATTCCTATTGTAGGCCTATCGGAATTCCAGAAAGACGCTAATACGCCGCGTTATGTCTTACAGGAGAATGAAAATCGAGGGATTTCTAAGAATTGTGCAGGATAACGGTTCATGAATTTGACATTTGCATTCGCCTCATTGGATCAAAATCAGTTCCAAAAGGACAAACCACTGATTTGAAACGAATTCACACACTGTAACGACACCGCCACCCCTCCCTAGCACAACCAAGCCATGCAAGGACACATACACTGCGTCCTAGCCTATCTGGCCCGATGCAGCAACCTGCTTCACCTCGTATTTTGAGTTGTGAACCCACTTCCACTTCATCCGTCCTGCACAAGTTTTCAGTGACTTTCGGTACTCGGTATTCTACATTATGCACATAATATGCGGGTCATTCCGAGTGCTTGTGAACGAGATGCTCGGATTCTAATTTGTCCACAAGTATTGTATATTTATTGCACATACTTACATGTATATAGTATGTACTAAGTACAAAATATGTTAACGATTATGTGTGTGGTATAGTACCTGAATAACTGCTTTTGAAAGATATTGAGGAAGAAAAAAAAAATGTGTTGGAAGAAAACATCCAACCTACAGCTAAACGTTTAAACTGGAGCGAAGGTGTCGTGGTCTTTCAGATGGCGTACTGCCCTTCCGGCGAGAAGGTTCAGGTTCGAGCCTTGCTATAACAATGTGTGTCATTGGAGCTATTCACAACGATGTTCTTATTTGGTTACGACATAAATGATTCCAGGTCTAGAAAGCTGCACATCAGTGTAGTTGGGTTAATCATAAATAAAATCACTTCACAATATTCTCGTTCTGTTCCTATTCTTTGATTGCAACCACGCAGAAAGAGAAGTAGATTTTAATGGACTCAATAGGTATGAAAAATGACCCTTTCAAGACATCTCTTGTTTCCCCTCTGTTGAAGAAACCGAACCTAGATCCCGATGTCCTGAGCAATTACCGACCAATTGCCAATCTGCCATTTGTGAGTAAGCTTCTTGAAAGGATTGTGTCTACACAGTTAATGTCTTATGTTGACAGTAATCATCTGCTTCCTACAAACCAGTCAGCATACCGCAACCTCCACTCAACAGAAACTGCCTTGTTGAAAGTGCTCAACGATCTCCTTCTTGCTGTCGACAAGGGCAATGAGGCTGCTCTTCTTCTTCTTGACTATTCGGCTGCGTTTGACACGCTCGACCACACGTTGCTACTACAACGACTTAGTAATGACTATTCCATCACAGGCACTGCCATCCAATGGATCAAGTCATATCTTCAAGATCGCACACAGAGGGTGATAATCAATGGGACCTGGTCACGTCCTAGTCCTATCAGCTGCGGAGTTCCGCAAGGATCCGTTGCCGGCCCCCTTCTTTTTCTCCTCTATACAGGTCCACTCACCATAATCATCAATTGTCATCATGGAGTCAACTACGCTATGTATGCTGACGACACTCAAATTTACATAACTATGTCACCTGGCGATAGGATTGCTGCTGTTAATTCACTGAGAGAATGTCTCAACGACATCAAAACCTGGTCCACTGCCAACAGACTCCGTCTGAACGAAGACAAGTCTGAACTCATCCATTTCTCTTCACAGTTTAGGAGCACAGTTCCTCTACCAGATCTAACTACTCGGGATGGGATTATTAAGGTCTCTGACTGTGTTAGAGACCTTGGCTTTACTTTGGACAAACACTTAACTCTTAAACACCATATCACAAACATTTGTAAGTCTGCATCATGGGGTATTTTCAAAATAGGGAAGATCAGGCGTCTGCTTGATCAATCATCAGCTGAGCGGCTCGTCCATGCCTTCGTCTCCTCCTATCTGGACTACTGCAACTCCCTCCTTGCCGGCCTCCCTCTTTCTCACATATCCCCTCTCCAACGTATCCAAAATTCAGCCGCTAGATTAGTCTCCCTTAGTAGGAGACATGACCATATATCTCCTGTTCTCCGCTCACTCCATTGGCTTCCAGTACATTCCCGTATTACTTTCAAGATCCTACTTCTGACGTACAAAATCACACGTAATCTTGCACCCATATATCTTCAAGACCTAGTCTCTCTCCGCTCCTCCTCTTCTGCCAGACCCCTCCGTTCATCTTCCTCTCTCCAATTACTTCATGGCCCACGTACAAAAACCCGTTATGGTGACCGAGCCTTCTCTTCCATTGCTCCCACTCTTTGGAATAAACTTCCTCTTTATATTCAGAATGCCTCATCTGTCGAATCATTTAAAATTCTTCTTAAAACTCACCTGTTTAATCAGCTGTAATATATATATATATATATATATATTTTTTTTTTTTTTCTGGAGGCGCACACAGTTATCAATTATTGTACCATTGTATCACATGTATTTTTCTTTTCTTTTCTTTTCTTTCTTCTTCTTTTGTTACTGTTAACGTTAATTTTGTTAATGTTATTGTGTTTTCTGGTCTATTTGTATGAGTAGCAAAGTGCGCTTAGAAACGTCAGTATGAAGCGCCATATAAATGCAATTATTATTATTATTATTATTATAGACACAGTTACCGTACACAATTAAGAATTTATGTACGATTATAAAAGCTCTCACCAAAGTGCCTTCAACGGAATGTTTTCAAAACTGTCAATCATTTCAAAGTTATTCTCTAAAATGATCCAGTGAATTTCATTTTTTGTTCCCTTTCATAAGAACATTGTTAACCAAGAATACCTCTATATATACCAATATTGCATTGTACTGTATTGCATTATTCTGTGTTTTCCGTCAAAGATAATGATAATATTACATCCAATAAGGGAGAGACAACTCTACTCAGCGCTGTTATCATAACAGCGCTGTTTTACAAAGGGTCCCTTAGATGAGAAGTATAGACAAAGCAATATATACAATTACGTGAGAAAAACAAACAAACAAACAAACCCTACATGAATGCAGATTGATATCTTTCCTGGTCTCCACTTCTGGAACCCTCTTGACAATTATCAAATATACTCATGCACTTGATTCTTTTAAGAGCAAACTCAAATTTTCTCTCTTGCAGCCGCATGATCTTTCCCTCACAAAATAATCATCTGAAGCCATTATTACAAAAAGTGCAAACATTTCCACTTTGTGCACATTGTAAATACCGTACATAATGCAACTCGGGAAGTTATAGCGCCATGTGTTTCAGATCTGTCTGATCTCTCTCCCTACCTAATATTCTCACTTTTTTTCTCTCTCTCTACCCATTGTCCTTTGTCTTTTTGTGTCTATTGCTGTGTCACTGTTTATGTTGCATGCATTAATGTCCCATGCGCTGTCCTGATGAGTGCTTTCTGGAGTTGTGGGCTTATTCATATGTAAATGTATTCCTTTGACGGACAAACATGATACAAGCACCACCGTTTGAGTGTTGCTGGATCCCTGAAAACTCATCTTGCATTGTTATGGCCAGCATAGAAATTTTGTATTCAAAGAATAAGAATTGTCAACTAATTTCACTGCATTGCCATCTCATTTGCATACCTTGTTAATTTGTGTTATGTTGGAAAATGACAAATATTTGAATTTAATTCAGTAAAAAAAAAATGGCAAGAACAAAAGGGCGTACACACAATTACACGTACATGCAAAAGATTCACACACACACACAAAAAAAAAAACACATCACAAACACACAGGCCTCAATGGGTACGACAAAATCCCTCCTTATGGATAATTACCACACACACAACTAGCACATTCAAACTTTATGTAAGCCCTTCTCAACAGCCTTCCTTAAAACTCTAATCAAGCAAGTACAAGGATTGATTTCTAATCCACGATCTAAGAAATTTTCAGTAGAATATTGTATTTGTGCCTCCCAGTAACACACAATAATTAATAGCCTACCTGTAAAATCAAAGCAAGTAGAGATTATTAGACCAGCTCTATTCCTATGCAGCACATTAAAGGACAAGTCCAACTTCATAGACATGTGGGTTGAGTGAATGCAGCAATATAGTGCACTCCCGTTATAACGAACACGGTTATAACGAAATTTCGTTATAACGAAGTAAAACTTCTGGTCCCAAAATTATCGCCATTGAAGTCTGTGGTACAAAATTCGCTTATAACGAACACGGTTATAACGAAATTTCCGTTATAACGAAATCTTTTCTGAGCACCATTGATAAAGAAAAACAAAGGAAATGTGCTCCGTTATAACGAAATGCAAATCGCTTCCGAAAATACGTAGCGGAATAAGCATTTACAGTGTCTGCATGGGCGAACGCTTCACATCACTGTGTACGTGTTCGCTCCTTGTGTCCTGCACAGTTTCCGAGGGGTACTTGCATTATTGTACTACAATAATCTGAAATTAAACAAGGTTCGTTTTATTGTTCTGCAGGTACTTTGTTACAAAACACACAGATTCTTATACACCTAAATGTCCGTTGGTTCGGAAATGAAACAGGGTTTGTTTTTACGAACATTTTGGCGTTATTCAAACAGTTCGTTATTACTAAAGTTCGTTAAACCGACAATGAGATATGGTTCTTATTACGACGGTTCGTTAGTCAGGAAATTATAAGAATTCAAAACTTTCGTTAATCGGAACATCAAACAAAGTTTCGTTAATCCAAAGGTGAAAAAGGTGTGTCCACTAACAAAACTTGGGAATCGCAAACTTCATAATCGTCTCAACCCGTTGAGGACGGACTGATTTTGCTACAACATGCATTTCCCATAAACACCTGCCCGAGTATACTCGGGACTCGTCCTCAACGGGTTAAGATAACCGAACCTACGAAATAACTAACCTTTCGCATTTTTGTAAAATGATTTTCAAACCTTCTTCGGAATAACAAAACTTATTTCATTGTCGGATTAAAAAACCTTCAGAACAGGGAACCATATTCTGATTTTTTCATTTACAAACCTTCAGAATGACGAAACTCATTTCATTTTCCGATCAACGAGCCTTCGGAAAACGAACAATAAAATATTTATATCTAAATTATGAACTTTCGGAATAACGAATCGTCGGAAGAGCGAAGCTTCAGAATAATGAACAAACCTTTGGATTCCCGGGAATGGCGAAACTTCGGAACAAAGAGTCTTTCGGAGTAACGAACTTTAGCAAGAAACGAATCTTTGGAATAACGAACTGTAACGGAATCCTAAACTATCATTTTCTACACGATTTATTGTGTGACAAAAACAACTTTTTGCTCTCTTTTAAATGTAATATCCAAACGAAATTAAAAAGGTGCTATCCCATTTCACATAGCTTTCCAGTGTATGATGAGTATTCAACAAACATAATATGATATATGCGTGGTTACCTTGTTTTTGTTATGTTTTGTATTTGTTCGGTTATAACGAAATTTCGTTATAACGAAAGAAAACGGCCGGTCCCGAGCATTTCGTTATAACGGGAGTGCACTGTATTAGTAGAACACATCAGTGAGAGTTTGAGCAAAATCGGACAATCCGTTCAAAAGTTATAGACTTTTGAAGTTTCTGCTCAGTCACGGCTGGATGAAAAGACTACTATAGCATGTGATGTCACATGAGTACAACAATAAAAGAAAGAATAAAGACAATTCAACATATTTCCATTTTTCTCTCATAACAAAAGAACACTCGACTTCTCTCTTTCAGAAGGCAGAGGGAATAATATTACCCTTAACATACGTCAGTAGCAAGTCGAAGAATTGTGCACTTTATTCATAAAGTTTTGAGAAATTCTCTTTTTATGTCCCTTATATAGTTGTACACATGTGACATCATACACTGTAGTAGTCTTCTCTTCCAGCTGTGACTGCGCAGATACTTAAAATATTTGAAACTTTTGAACAGATTGTTCAATTTTCCCCAAACTTTCACTGATGTGTTCTACTAATATTGCTGCAGTCTCTCAATCCTCATGAATATGAAGGTGGACTTGTCCTTTAAACTACATATGTATGGCAAGTTTTACTCTTTGAATATGCATACAACACACAAACACAAAACGAAGAAACAAATGACACCATTTCCATTGAAGACCACTCTAGTGTAATTTCAGATCAACATTTTCTCTCAAAAAATAGAGCACGAGAAACTTCTCATGCATGATCACAAGATCCTAGAACGCTTCTTTGAATTCAGTGGGGATTTCTGTCATCACTGAATTTTACACACACTTGGTTACATTTGTGCGCGGCTCATCTTGAATCAAAAGAACGTGGTACTATTGTATCATGCCATACCACTACTTAGGCAGTAGAGTGACATGAGATCTACATGTCTAGTCAGGATTTTCAACTTTCAAGCCATCAACTGCCAAATATGAAAACCATGTACAGAACACATCAAAATCTGTCCCTGCTGAAAGAACATTTTGCAGTTAGTTTTCTAAGACATGACAGTTTGGACACAAAATACATGTATGACCAAATCTAACGATTTTCCCTTGCAAACATGTATTTTACAGACTACAATCATGTGGCATCCACCTCTAATTTTTACATGAACCACCTCGGCTGATATTCTGCCTCAAGATGAGATAAATTTATCTCCTTGTGTAAGTTTTGAACCAAAATTCAACTCTTACAATCACCAACAGGACATTGAGCAGAACCATTTGGCAGTATGCATGCTCAAGGCCATGGGTGGTGTTATTTGTCTAACTTCATGATAACAAACACACACACACACACTCACATACATTTACATTTTATGATGACATAACGGTGGCTGAATGTGGCTCTTTTTGGACTAGCCAGCATCAGACTCATTTTAATACTTAAACCAAACCAAATATCTGAGTGAAATCTGCAAAGGATTGCCATATTTCACATGTCGGCTTACAACAGCTGAAAGCACACAGTTCATGCAAACACTTCCCCTTGTCTCACATCCTGCTCATATAAAATAAATCATATTCTTATCAAATCTTCCCCAAATATAAAAGTTCCCTTCAGTAGATTCTAAGATACTTTGATTCATGGAGTCCACTTTGTATATTTGCGCAAGTATGTCTGCTTCAGTGTTGATAGCTATACAAAGTGGATAGAAATGAATTAAACATTCACTTGCATCTCTTCAAACATACATAACAATTAACATTTTGAACCTTTGGCATGTAAAAAGTACAAACATTTTAAAAGATTAAAAAAACACAAACAAACAAACAAATGACAAAACAGCTAAGGACAAGACTACATGGCAGTATATTGTTTCATTGTGTTTATGATGCTTTTGTATCAGACTGGCCTCTTTACATGAGTATTAAATGCAAAGTGCAGAGTGAAAAGGGTTTTCGGAAACCCACAACCAACTAACTAACATCCGTTGGACATACAAAAAATGTTGTAAAACCAGAAATTTGTGCAAGCATACAAATTTCGCGAAAGTTCACAAGAAGCCAAGATTCGCAAAAAGTAAAATGACGCTCAAGTTTTTTTCTACACAATGCATTGAATGCCAGTGGCAATTCGTGAAAGTTTCATGCCACAAAAAAGGCTGCCAGCTCCACTTTGCGAAAGTTTCTGGTTGTACAGTACAATGTACTTCCCTAGCTTGGCATATTCACCTCATTACGGCATGCTGGCTGCAGCAGATCATGATGGAATGACTACCCTGTATGTGCAAGATGTCTTCTAGAAAAACATCATTGGAACAAATCAGTGCATACTGTCAGGCTTGGTGGATCCCTACGAGAGCTGGATCCTACAAGAGCTGTGTGAAGAGGCTGCACCTCCTTTCTACTTGCCTGACCACAAAATCGTGTCGTCAATCTCTTTTGTAAGTCTACACTGTCTTCATGTATTGCCAGGGTATAAACGTAACAGCATACATTTAAACATACTTGGGACTATATTTGAAGTGAAGGAGTCATCTGGATTAACAGAAATTTCACATTTATCTTAAGGTGAATGCAACAAACTCTTCCCTACTTTTTTTCCCACATTTTTATCCCTAAATGGACAGAACCCAAGAGAAATTGCCACAATTACACTCAAACATCTGAAAATTGTTGATACTACAAAAAAGTTTGCCAATACTTTCGAGGTGAAACACATGAATGAACAATGGATATCAGTCTATCCAAAAGGATTTAAAGTTGACCTCTCTCTCTCTCTGAGAGCTTCTTTCTCTAAGGTTGAGGAAACATCAAATCACTGCTCACTGCAGTCCCTCACAATGAGTGCACTGCGAAATGATGGCACCATCTACATGTACTTTATATACCCTGCATCAATGATTTTCAAAACAATGCCCACAGTTCTGATCATGTCTCACACACACACATCTGTACACACCGGGCACTGCAAAAATATATGGGAATAGCTTTATCCACTCCAAGAAAAAGAGCTGAATACTAATGCAAGGGTGTCGCAAATGTTCTGCTCATCTGGCAACACCAGTAAAGACAATACCAGACAACAACTTGCTCTATTTTGCTGTAGCAAGGCCCAGATACAAAGAGTCACATACTATTCTGCACATGTTCCTTCTAATGATCACGTACAATACTTTATAAATTATCTTTCTATCAAATCATGGCTGGAACAGAAACAAATATCTCCATACCAATTGCCACATGTAAAGTCATGGAGAATAACATACACGTGTGCACAGACACACGTAAACACCAACACACACACATGCACACACAATATACGCGCATTACAAAGTTACTGTAGCCTCACAAGAATCGCATCTTATAACATGCAGAATTAGAAATTTAGCAATGCTGTATATCCCTGTGGCAAATAATTGAAATCTTAAAAACAAGCAAGCAAACAAACAAACAAACAAACAAACAAATAGCACATCCATCCATTTTTCTTGCAGAGACTGGGCATCTCTACACACAGAGAAAAATAACCTTTACAACCAAACCTAGACTAACAATCATGCAGCTTTCCATACAATCTCTTTATCAGAACAATAACTTGCAGCAATGCCACAATGGCACTAGATCTTTACAAACTAGTATTCAATAATCTCTCACCACCCTATCCCTCCACCTTACTACCACTGACCCAAAAATTATCTTCTTTCAGAGAAAACATTAACCACATCTCATTTTGTTCAGCTTTATTTTTCTTCGGAAACTTATATAACATACTGTGACCCATGTCAACAATGTAACTAAAAAATCATGCTTCATCTTACAGTCAACATAATGTAATGTACAATATTTTAATGGGCCCATTTTCTAATGTATTCAAATTGCCATATATTAACCCTCCTCCCCCTTGATTACCTAATAAAATACTTGTTAATTCACTTGTTCCCATCCAACAAATGTTAGTACCCAGAATCCAGTTTGTATGCATCTTCTTGTTGCTATGTCCTGCAAGCCTCCAACAAGTTTTTTTTTTTTTGATGTCACAAACAACCCTCTCATAGTAAGATGTGCACAAATTTGAGTACCCTTAATAGCAGAATAGTCAATTTGATTCCAACCAATTGAGACATAGCGGTATGCTGACACCCACTACATTACAAATGGCCTGGTGTTTGCTTCAGTACGAGAACAAGCTCTGAAGCTACAAAATTAAGTAGGTCTTGTCAACTTCAATGTCGATCTTGGCATATATCTCGTCAGTATATACAACAATATTTAAGTAACTTTCAACCCATGTTAGGCAGAGAAATAAAAGTCAGTCACACACACACACTCTCTCTCTCACACACATTCAATCAAAACCAAATATATCAATACAGTAGAATCTGTGTTTGACAAAGATAAGGCTCTGGTAGAAATGAGGCAAGTATGTACCAAAATAAACATTCCTTTCTCTCTCTCTTCTCTTCATGGAGAAACTGTACAGCGTTGTCCTTGCACTAAAAGTAACCTGTGTTAATGTGACAGGGTGCCCTCCATCTCTCACTTTCTATATCTCTCATCACATCTTCACATCCTGAAGGCCTCTATTCTGTCGATGAAGACACCGAGTTTCTTCTCACTCCTGAAGGGCTCGTTGAGATGCACCATGCGCACCTTGTCTGCATCGAGGTAGCAGTCTATCGCCTTCCAGTGGTTGAACAGCCGCCACGAGTTGCGTAGGGTGTCCATTGCACAGCTCTCAGCTGGTGGTGAGGGGAGGAACATATGACAATTACAATCTTGCTATTGAAAAGCTATAGATTTTTGTGAAATGACAACTGTCATAGCTACTAATAACACACTGATCAATTCAGTGCCTATTTACGTTGATGTGGGGAAATTTGTCAATCAGTTGCAAGAAAAACAACTTGAAGCAAGAATTTCATCAATCTGAATAATTACGCAGTCCCGCTGCTTGGTATAATGATTAGAACAAGCACTGGCTGTTGGGTGAAGCTTGGTGTAGTGATTTAGACCCTTGTCCGGTCATCAGGAGATTGTAGGTTTAAATCCTGCTCAAGTATGTATGCCCATGATTTCTTTTGTCATGGCTGCTACTAAAACACCAGTCAATTCAACGCTAATTTATTTGATGTAGGGCAATTTGTCAATCAGTTGCAATAAGCAGTGTTCCTCACATTAGTTCAACTTCTAAAGAGGAAATAATGTGTTGATGGATCAAAACTGCTAGTCTGATAAAGGGATCAAGTTCTAAGCAAAGAAGGTGGGGTAGAGAGGGAAGGCCTCCCCAGGAGTAGTGGCAGAAGTAGTAGGAAGTAGCACCAGTAGTAGAAATAGGAGTTAGAGCAGTAGAAGGAGTAGCAGTAGATGGTAGTAGTAGTAGTTGTAATTTAGTCAAAAATGTAGTAAAAGTATATGTGGCAGAAATTGGAAGAAGCAGAAGCTGTAACAGCAGTAGCCATTGTAATAGTGCAGTTGTAGTAGATGTTATATAATATTATTTAGTAGAATTATTAGTGGTAGGAAAAATAGAAGTAGTAGGTGTGATAGTACAGGTAGCAGAGCAAAGATTGATTTTAAAGAGTAAAATATTAAAGTGACTCCAAGTGGCTGTGCCATTTTGTGTAAACAAAGGAAAAGATAGAGAGGGTTTGATATAGAGACTACACCTAGAACACTCATTCAGCCTTAATCTCAAGGCAAAGACAGAAAAAGAAAAAGAAACGGTTAGAAACTGACCATAGATGGCAAGGCCCTTGGCGACACGGTCCTTGGAGTAAGCGTTGACCACCTGGGAGAAATGAGCCTCGGGGACGTCACAGTCCAGGAGGCGAATGAGGTTACAGGCGGAGAGCCAATAGCCCTCAATGTAAGGAGCTAGGATACTCTGAAGGAAGTACAGTCTGCACAGTGATTCCTGGCTTGTGTTCACCTAGCGACAGCAACAGCAGAAAGACATATCAAACATGCTAGTTAAGCTGCGTTTACACCATGTTCCTGGCGACCACGGCAGCCCCATTTGCCCCAAACATAGTGCGCCCTGGGTAGATGAGACATTCTCCTATTTTTTCCCCCTTCGCATTCTAGTCTTCTTCTATTCAGTCCTTGCCCTGGTGAACATATTGCTATCAGACGCTGTTCTCACTGCGTCTGGTCAGGCTAAACTATCAATATTTTCAGTTGCGTCCCGCTACGGACAGCCTCCAAGTTTTGTTACGGCATATTACGTGCCGCCCCGTTTTGTTATGTTCACCCCATTTTATCGCTGGAAATAAGATTCCTCATTAGCACAGGGACTGCTGTGGCAAATTTTTCGACAGTCTAAAAATCTGACACGGCATCCACCGCAAATATGGCCTGTCATGTTTGCCTATCCCATCCCAAGGCGTTGTTTCAAGTCCATCCCGTTTTGTCCATGGTGGCCTGAAAAGGGGCTGCCGGGGTCGCCGGGAACATGGTGTAAACGAAGCTTTAGGAAGACAACAGCAGTATTGTGGAAGAAGCAAACATACAAACAAAACTTACACAAAAATAATCATGACAATGATGGGTTAAAGTTTGCTTTGAATTGTTGATTTCACTGATGTTTATGTTTGCAATCATTTCAACATAATATTACCCAAATCACAAAATTTACTGAGAAACCATGACTACTGCAGGGCATTATCATATATATGGGTATATGGGACTAGTAAAATCATATCTGAATAACACAACAAATAAAACATCAGATACAACACTTTTAATTTTGTCTTAAAACTGAACTCAAGCACTGTCTGATTATGAGAGAAGAGTAACATTTTGCCATTTTTCTTCCCATTGCTTTCGTATAAACTTTATACTGAGCTTTCATACTCTTTATTCAATCTCAAAGACTGCACACTGACTACACTCAGTAAATAGATTTTGATTGTCTAGAACATATTGATAGCATCACATCAAAATCACAATAGAAGAGATAAAAATAACTAAAAAGAAAATATTAGGGTTGGATAATGTCATTCCAAATGAGACAGCATGGCATAGAAGAAGTCTGTCTAGTTTGTGGGAAGGAAATTGCTACAACAAAAATACTATCTTTCTGAAGTAAACATAAATCAACTGGAGAGAAATGTCATTACCTTTCCCTCCCCCCCCCCCCCCAAAAAAAGAAGAAATTATTGAAAGTATTGAAGGCTCACCTCAATCTTCAGGTCAACAATGGAGGGCTCTTCATCACTGTCATCACTGTCCCAATTGGCCATTTTCCTCACTCCATGCGACAATTTCTTTGGTGCTTCAGTCTCCTTTTGGACAATAGGATTAGAATATAGAAGTATGAAATAAGTTTACAAGCAAGCTGCATAGGTATACAAGTACATAAACCATTGGCATCTATGCACATGGGCACTACTGTACACCTGACCTGAAAATCTAGAAATTGGCCACACGACAGTACCAGTCCATCAAATGCAATTTCCAATACTGGTTAACATTTTTCTTAGATTCTATATGTTTTCAGAAACATAAAACTGTTTGGTTATGGGATTTATTTTCCATTTCTCCATACTTCTGAGTACCAAAAAAACTGAGGAGACGATGACTTCTAGTGTTAAAGAAGACTGTGATGTATGTTTCTTTGAAATCCTGAAGGGCATCAGATCATGCCTGCAATATTTTGCCAGAAAGCTATGAGACCAAACAATTTTCTCTCTAGGACAAAGAATTTAATTACTGGGCAAACAAAATCATCTTATCACATTGCATCACCCTGGAAGACTGGGCATCAACACAGTCAGTCACAGGGCAACAAGCCAAAACCAATCTCCCTCATACAGCAGCTCCAGAGATAGTGAGTTCCCCTCACCTGAGGTATGACAACTTCACTGAGCACCAGCTGGTCAATTGCTTCTGAGATAGCATGGCTGATGTTCCCACAGGGCTGTAGACAAGAGGTAAAAAACATCACACAAAACAAACATTGAATGCATATCACCATTTTGAGAAGCCGCTCTTTGTGAAGTTAGTCTGGCTATTTGCAAGTTTTTGAAGGAAACTGGGGCTGGAGAGGGGGTGGAACCTGTACCTCCATCTCATTTCACATTAGTGTAAATAGTTCCCCTCCAGCACTGACAAATGAAGAAGTCCAGACATATGTTGCTATGACAGAGTTAAACTACTTCTGCTGTCTTCATTCACTATACTCCCTTAAAATATGACAAAGTAATGTATGGATGAAACAGATATTCCTCAACATTTTATCGCATATCACTAGCTTTGATTTCCCAACTGCTACTTTTCACAGCACATTTGCAAACCCTTTGTCTACCTCTCCACATGTCTAACTCAACACAATCTTTTATAACTATTTAAAACAGTTATATGCATGTCGTTCAACTTGTAGACCTTTGTTTTGACTTGTTGATCCTTGTTTTCTCAGTTTTGTTTCTTGTTTATTCATGTTGTGCTCATTTTCAGGTGTCTCCATTCAATCCCTATGTGCTCTTTTGATCAGTTCTGTGTTGCTTTCCCCTTACAGCTTGTTTTATTTCACTTTGTATTTTCTGCTTATCCATACTGCATAATAGATTCAAGATGTTGACTCTCCCTTCATCTTTTCACATCACAGGTTACCTACCCATAATCTTTAAAGATCATCACTGGCCTCTCAGTAGCCTTTGAGTCTCCCTACTCCTTTGATTTCATCTCCCTTCCCAAACTGATTGGCTCCCTGCTATTAACACCCAACCTGCCCCTCCTAGTTGGTGCATGTTATGCTGTTGTGTGTCTGTAGTTTGTACAGATGTACAGGTGTATGTTTGCTTTCTGTGTTTGTTACTCTGCCTCTGACAGAGATTCTGCCACGATCAAAAGCTCCAGTTCCTTTTGACTTAATTTCACTCTACTGGCTTGCTGTTATTGAATTAGCAGTTTTCAGCAGCTTTTCTTTTTTTTTTTTGCCTTCAGTTTATGCAAGTTAGACTTCAATCACAGTTAGGTCCACAGTGTGATCTCTAACATTGGTTCATTATGACTATAAATATGCAAAATCTTGTATGTATACATTCTGTACGAGCAGCAGAGCTTTTTTTTTCTACATTGTGACATATTTCTCACATAAGGGATCCCACAAAAGTCAATGGTAAGACAGAAAAACACATGTCAGCAAAGTAAACCGTACACTGCATCCTTATTACCACATTTTAAGATATATTAAAGAGCAGGTATAGACTCAGTTTCACCATGTGATGTTAAAGAAACTTAGTTAGAGACATTACTACATGTGACTCAATTCTGTTACAGTTAGCCATACAGTGCATCTCACCGGCACAAAGGTGAATTCAAACTGCAGCATGTCGCACAGCTCCTCCGCCTTGCGCGCGAGCCGATCCCGCGAGAGAACGATGGTTCTCTTCCTCGCGTTGTCAATCACGAGGAGATCCTCGTTGCACAGGGCCAGCAGAGCTGAAGCTGTTTGGGAATTTGTGGAGAGGGAAAACATCTCATGCTATGAAATCATGAATTATTATCTACACAGTAATCTGGTCATTTTGCCTTGTTTGAGACATGAATCAATCGATATCACCTGACGCAAGTATTGGGAGGGAGGCCATCAACAGAATATAATCTACCTTCAGGTATTGGATCATAACAGCCAGTCACAAAAGTTTACGAAAAACGTGCAATCCAAGAAGGAATAAAATTAATGTCTGAAACAAGTTCTCTCGTGTGCTTTCAAAATCATTACCAGCAAAATATTGGGCATTCATCTGGGTTTGCACATCAGTAATCTCTGTCTAGACTTGGGACATTGATATCTACCTGGACATAGACATCAGTCATCTATGTTGACATGGACATATGTACATGTATCTACTGCTTTCTTTACTGTCAATATTAGTTTAGACTCTGACATAAGAGTTGGCCTAGACTTGGGCTTAGACATTGGACTTTTGTGTTGGCATTTTGGTGGATTTGGACAGTGATATCAAGGTGGACAAGGACATAAACATCTTGATCTCTCACACCAGTATCTATTTGGACTCTGAATTCAAAATCTATTTGGTTGCATACATATGTATCTAGACTTTGTGCAAGCTATCACACATCGTCATTACTGCCTTCACCATTTTAAACTCACCCACAATAGATTCCATGAGAAATACAGACACCAGCCCCGCACCGTAGTACGAGAGCTCAAAAACGTGAGGTAGGCCGGTGTTGGGCACTATCATCTCCCTGACCACTTCAGCCTCTGGACGGGCCGCCGTTGGGGGCACGATGTCTGGCTGGACACGAGCCCGGTGCCTGGCCACCAGGTCGGGCCCAAGAAGGGCTACAGTGTGCTTGATCACATCGGCTGTCTCCCCCATGAAGCCCACGTCACGGCCGCGGAGCATCACATCACGCTTCAGATTGTCCACTGCTTCGACAAGTTGAGCCATCTCCACACCCTGATTAAAAACAACATATATAAAAGTAGGTCTTCTTTATCCAGGGTAGCCTCTTCAGTGTTGCCTCTGCTCTACCAGAGGGCAATGCCTTTATCATTACCCTAGCATTGACAAGTACCCATTTATACACCTGGGTCGAGAGGGACATTGTGAGTAAAAACATCTTGTCCAAAGACATAAGTATTGGGCAGGAATTGAACTTCGGTCCTCTGATTGGGAGATTGCGAGGCCCCCCCCCCCCCCCGACGTTCCACGCGATGTATCGCTATCGTGAAAAGCTATCGGCACGACTTTTTTCATTCGAGTCTCCCGCATCTTTTGACACCAAATTTGCAATGCCCGGGCGTGCGGATTCTGCGGATCCAAAGTTGCGCATAAATATGTATGTGCATGCCAGACCAAAAATTGCTCAAAAACGTGAATTTGAGTACAATTTCAATGCAAACTGTGCTTACAGGCAAATTTCATGAAAGCCTGGTTATTTTGGGGTTTTATCGGTTAAAATCAATTAATAACACATTTTCTTGTTTGGAACAATGTCGCAGACAAATTTCTTTGAAAAAACAATGAAAAATACAAAGTCGAAAAAACACAGAAATACATAAGAAATTAAAAAACAATAAAACACTTCAGAAATGTTTTCTGATGGCACAATTTTTTTATCACACATTTGCTAAGGACACTAAAAAGAATATTTACACAAAAAATGTGCCTGCTTTATTTAGTGATTTATACCAAATTGTCTTATTCCGTGCATCATTATGAATAAATTAGCATAATTCACCACAAATCATATTTTCTTTTCAAAAAAACTAACTTCATTGGACATTAGATTACATCATAGGCAATGTGTTTGCCAATTTTCCTCGCGATCGCGCGGTCGACGGCCGAGATCTGGAGCCCCCCCCCCCCCCCGGCTCTATCATCTACCTCAATAGCCCAGCCTAGTTGGGGAACAATGATCACAAATATCTTACCTGTCTGAATTTTGTCAGCATGAGAAAAGCCACCAGATTTGTGCTCATCACTGTGTTTATCTTCACAGAATCTGAGAAGGAGGAGGTAACCATTGTTTACAAAAAATTAGACAATTTAAGACTTCTCCATACCACATATTTTATCTGATAAAAATGGTAAACTTCAGTGTGCAGAGGGGTACAGATGGATTTGCAGGGAGAAAACTCCTCATGCTCGTTTCACATTCATCTACAAAGACTAAGACTGTGATCAAGCAAGTGTAGGTAGAGTTAAGTGCCACATATCAATACATCAAGAAATTTACAAAATTGGATACCAACTGTTAATAATTTGAAATCTACAAACTTTTGTATAGGCAAAACCGTTCAGGTCCACACAAATTGTCAACCCAAACAAGTAAGCAGTAAAGGGGTATGTAATCAAGTTCCTTGTGTATCCGTTCAGTATCAGTGAAGCACAGTCACAATATACTTGTTGTTGAAGACAAACCAAGTTAAAGAGAAATATAAACACCATTTTGTTTTATGAAGGTCAGAACTATTCCCTGGGTAATGTTAAAGGACAAGTCCACCTTCATATGCTTTAATAAGGATTGAGAGAATGCAGCAATATCAGTAGAACACATCAGTGAAAGTTTAAGGAAAATTGGAAAATCTGTTCAATAGTTATGATTTTTTATTATCTTTTTTTCACTGATATGTTTTACTGATATTGCTAAATTTTCTCAGTCATTATGTTTATGAAGGTGGACTTGTCCTTTAAGATAGATCTCATCTGAACTTCTTCTACACCTTTGCTTCATTAATGTCACAAATACTTGAACACTCATTGTGCCACAATTATGCCATGGTGCATACCTGCCAACATTTCAAGATGAAATATCTTACTCGTGGATTGAAAAATCTTACTTCATTAGTATGCAAACTGAAGTTAAAAATCTTACTTTCAGTCAAATCTTCAGAAAATACATATGAAAGGTATATCTAAATATTTTTTTAAAATCTGATTTCTCTGACAGAAAATCTGATTTTGCTATTTTTACCGTAAAAAAATCTTACTGAATCAGATAAAATCTTATTAGTTGGCAAGTATGCATGGTGTGATGCAGAAAACCACAAAGTGCTTGTGGTTTGTACTGCAATACAAAGCACAATGTGGCAGGAGCTTGTATAAATATGACTTTTCATTGTTTAGCTTCCATTGTTCTATAGACCATTGTGATTATAGAAGAATACAAGAAGAAAAATATGCAAAATTCACACACACAAATAAGAAGAAGAAAAAGTAAAGCATCACAGCAAAGAAATCCACTGGGTACAACTGTTAACTTAACACTCAATATTCAACATCCTCACCTAACGTTTCTTTGATATTTAAAAACAAATAATAAAAATATCTGTTCAGTTCACTCAATGATGCTATATCAAAGAAAACTAGTTCAAAAACCAAAATGTTATCACTATGACAATGCACAATTAGGGGGAAGACAGACAAAGCAAAAACCCATCCAAGACATAACACAAACCCGTTCAAGACAAAGCACGAATACTGTATGAAAGGTGGCACAAAGGCCAACCAAGTCACTCACCATAGACAATGTGTTCTCCGAGACCCCTGATGAGTTGTCGCTGATCCTCAATGACCACGTCCATCCCGTAGATGGAGTGGTCACTGACAGCCTTCTGCAGTTTGGGCCTCTTTGGAGTGACCGTTGAGAGGTCACTGTTGAGTGCCGTGGGCATAGGAGAAGCACTCAGGTACTCCTGTAAGAGTCAAGAAGGAAGATTATGAAACAGTGTATGAACAATACGGGGAGGGGGTTACCCCATTATACAATGGGGTAACACCTATTTCTCCAATCACTTCCTTCAAACTCGTTTTAAAAATCGTTGAAGAAATGTCTCACATCTTATCATTGGAAAGAGTACATAGAGATTTTTTTTTTCCCTACCATGCATGCAGAAATCCTTAAAAAATCCATTAATTGAAAAAAAAAAAAAAATAATGTATTGTTTCCCCAAAAGCCTCAAGACTACAGAGCAAAAACTTACATTGTAATAATAAAAAGATGCCACAAAATCAAATGAACTCCTAAGAGTTATCATATTAATGTTCATGTTAGCATAAAAAGTCAAGACAGCTACAATTTGAACAAACATTTGAGCAAAATTAGTTAATTACTACAAAAAAAAAATTATTTTCAAATGCAGGTGATTTATTGATTTATCAATTTATGGGCAATTTGAAATAGATGTCTTGGTCAAGCAACTGGTTTCCGTTTTACACTCCACACTTACCAAGAAAGCAAAGTTAAAAAAAAAAAAAAGAGGAGATAATTCAAAAATACATCACTGTACCTTGAGAGAGAACGGCTGGGCGAAGTCCACACGTACGTTTCCAAAGCCATTGGATAAGACATGCCAGATGCCTTGTATAGCACGGAAAAACG
Source organism: Diadema antillarum (assembly GCF_040938485.1). Classification (NCBI taxonomy): domain Eukaryota; kingdom Metazoa; phylum Echinodermata; class Echinoidea; order Diadematoida; family Diadematidae; genus Diadema; species Diadema antillarum. The sequence continues at coordinate 754,604 of NW_027271223.1, forward strand.
TCTCCCTCTTCTTGGGCATACCCTGCAAGACACACACCACATCTTGTTATTCGCATTTCTATGGTTGATATTTGATGTGAGCAACAGAACTTGTTGGTTGAGTAAAGGAATATATATATTCTAGAAAAAATATATATACATATTCCAGCAGGATGCTAGGATGGGACAGTTGCACACCTACGTTGTAACCACTGAAGGATAGTTGAGAGTAAAATATGAAGATTGCAGGGTGGTTGTTGTTGTTGGGTTTTTTTTCTTACAAAATGATATGTCTTGGAGTTAAAGTGCACATATTATGACCCACTCACATACAAGCTGGCTCAAGAAGGTGCTGTATTGTGACAACCACTGGTTTACAGATGGCCGGAAAAGGTCATATCTGAACTATGGCAGTCTGCAGAAAGCAGTCAATTTTGATATGCTGCCAAGTGGTCATCATGTATTTTGGCTGCTAGGAGAGTTAAGCCACTTTGGCGACAAAAAGAAAATGCTTTTGCTCACTAAAATGATCAGGAGGTTTACTTGTCTTGGGAGTGATTGTTTTTTCTATTACACAGCCGATCTCATAATAATTTCCACTGGTTGCCAATCAACCAGTCATCAAGCTTTGGCAACTACTGGTAATCAGATCCTGACCATTTTTAATATCAACCAAAAAATTTCTTTCATCAGAAAGGGGGAAAATAATCTCAAAATGTCATAAGCTCCATTACAAGCCCTGTTCATCTACTACCCCGTAAATATATTCCCTAGCTGTCCATAGCATACTCAATGTGTAGAAAACGGTAACCATGTGTCCAAAAAAGTCATGACATCAACAAGACTACTCCTTACCATCTGCTCGTTACTGAAGCTACCATCTAGAATCTTCTCATAGCTGATTGATGTGGGGATGATGTAGGCATCTGAGATGATATCTGCCCGTCATCAATCAAAGGAGAGAAACATCTTATGATTATGAGGTGAAACAAAATTGGCCTTTAAAACAAGAAAAGCTACAAACAGTGAGTTGGCTCTGAGGACAATGCATGTGATTCTGATATATAGGGTTCATGATAAAATCAGTTGTGTCAGAAATGAGAAGAGTGAGTGGACATATAATGAGAGACAACATGGCATCAAATTCCTTCCATCTGTGATTTAAGACACCTGAGATGATGTGGCTGAATTCAAAATCAATTACTTTGGTGGATCACCTATTAAAGATATACTAATAGATTACTGGGCAGATACACATGTGCATCTGTCTAACACCATTCAGGATACTTTCAGTTGAATGAACAAACAATATTGATGAACCATTCAAAAACCATACAGCATAATATGATGGATAAAATTGACCTAAATAGAAGGTTTACAGACACATTGTACAGAAACATCATAAAGTGCTTGCATATTTATAGAGGGAGAACAATTGCTTCACATACCATCCCTGTATGCATCCACAACACAGGAGAGGAGACCTCCCTTTGGAGCAAGCGCTTTGCCACTTCTTGATCTTCCACCCTCTGGAAAAAATGCAATAAAAACATTTTAACATAATATTGCTACATATCATTCAATGACAACACTCGTCAATAAAAAAAAGAAAGAGCGAGCGAGCGAGCTTGATATTTTTGCCTCATATGCTTGAAACAAAATGCCCTACACAGGTAAATCTCAATCATTTGGAGATAATGCAGCATCTGAAGATATTGAATGTTTTGTCTTAAATGAACAAAAACACTTGAATAGACTAAATAAAACATACTCTTTTGAATGCCAAGAGCTACTGTATGCTGTTATCTCAATCCGATAGGTGTACACACACTAAAATCTCACAGAGAAATCAAAATACACATGTAATTGTACATTAGGTGCTCTCTACAGATCTCTTCCACACAAGTCCGACTGCATACTGTACTCACCGATGAAAAACTCCATGTTCTGATTATTCCTGAGAATTTCCTCCATATACTGTGAAAAGAAGAACAATATCAACATGCCATTAAACAAATACCTCAATTCTATCTTACATATTTTCAAAGAAAAGAAGAAAAAGAAACGTATTCATGTTTAAGTTGAAAACTTTGTGGAACAGAAAAAGCATTGGCCTTGTAGTAGACACTTGATTGGAATAACTATACACTGGAGATTTGTAAGGCATCGTTGAACAAACAAATATAGTCACAAAAGTACTGTCATACACTGAAAAATACTCCCCTTGGGTTTAGATGCTCTTTGTTTGCATGAGGGTTTGTTCCACTTGTGCATTCTTCTACAGTGGATGCACAGGGCAATATTTTCTTGTACAATTATCTCTATTTGTATAATGGCAACCTTGGTGTTTGTTTGTTATTTCACATGGGGGGGGGGGGGGGGGGGGGAGAGAATACAATAAAAGACCGGAGATCTTGTGCTCACCAGAGTATCACAAGTTCACCTTCAACACATTCTTGCAGATTATTACCTGAGAACATAGCAAACTTTGGGGGTGGGGGGGCAGCTTTGAGAGCCTACAGGCGAGCATGGCATCTTTTTATATATTGTATCACACTGGTTAAAAAAAATATACTTACCAAGTACACTGTATTCAAAATATGACCATGCAGTTTGAAAAGACAACAAAAAGATCAGTGCATTAAAAACTGACCCCCGGATCTACCATTTAAATAACCTTACACATTTTTGAAAGTACATTGACAAATGTATTTACTTGGGGTCTTTATGATTCTAAACCAGATCTTTTAAATTTTCTAGTTAAGGAACTTCTGGAGTCCTTGAATTGAATAGATATTGTCAGTCACCTTGGTGATAATGCCTGCCAAGTTTGGTGACCAATTTGACCATGTGTTTTCACGAAGGAGAAAATGTGAAACTTTGGTCCTATGTAATTTGTCCTCCATCCCCACCTCATCCCCATAACTGCCCTGAACAGATCCTACACTGCAATTACCATGCAATTACCAATCCACTTACTCATAGCATTCACTTCTGGTTCTTAGACAGACTTGTAAAGATTCCTTCATTTTAATAGGGGCTTTGTCTCCCAACCCCCCACTATACCCCCTCACACACACACACACACACGTGGGGCCTTGGGCATCTGAGGCACCTCAAGTAGGGAATTGTGCCTATTTGTACAAATGTGATTTTCTACATTGTACACCCTAGCAATAACACCTTTCATATCTGGTAATAATCTGACCAAGCATTTTCTAATTAAGATGAAAATGAGAAAATTGGGCACCAAATTGTTACTTGGTGAGCTAGAGATTTGGGCTAGCACTGATTCCCTTGGTGATTATCCAGTTTGACAATTTTTCTAGAAAGCTTAAACTTACGGTGTGAAGCGTGGACCTGTAGACCCAATCCTTCTTGCCAATCTCCTTGTCAAGTTTTCTCTTGATGAAGAATGCCCCAAGTCTCCTCAGACACCACCTGAAGAGGGGTCAAAGTAACCCATTGGAGAAAACATGACAATTATAAAAATCAGTACTGGCTAACTTCTGAATGAGCTACGGTTGGGAGTATCAGCACACGATTCAATGAGCTTGTGTGGCCAGCTGACTTGACTTAAGGCCCTTTTTTTTTGAGCTAACTCCGACATTTTCATGATTCTTTGGCAAATGTGCCTGAACAATGGACACAATGCCTGAAGGTGTTACCCCCAATTAGGAGATGCTACGAGAGAATGCTTGGTGGGGAGTCTGCTCACATGATGTTCACACACTAAATAAATTACCATAATTATCAACAGTGCAAAAAAATGAAGAATGATTACTGCATTTTGCAAGACAAGAAGCTGTTAAAATCTCTAAAGATTTCACAAAAAGCATTATATGTGCTTTTGGTTCTCGCTAGAAACCATTGTCCTCAATTCATATCATCAAACCTGGCTATCCATACAAGATGAGTAATAGAAGAATTACAAGGAAATTAACATGCATGTTGACACAACAAATAAAAAACACAACACAACGAACAGACCACAGGGGAAAAACAACAACAACAGCTCCTTACCCAAAGATTGGGATGTTGAGGTTGTCTCCCGCGGCAACAAATGGTAACCTGATACCAGTCAGGTGGAAGATGAACGAGAGGAGGATGTAGTCGAGATGACTCCGGTGAAGTGGGACGATGATGACTGGAACACCACTCTGCATCGTGTATGGAGAGTAAAGCAGCTCATCATACTGTCCATGTTTACAGATAAATATATGACTGTGCATCACAAAACCACCAAAGGTCACAAAGCCTGATTTTGTGTGAGGATTCAAAATAGGGTAGGTGGGTCATCCTGGTCAGTCATCACTTTTTTATATTTTCTAAAAGAGCAATTCTTCCCCACATGTAATTCTTACATTTGGGATCATAAAACTGTTTGAATATTGTGTTTCTTGCAGCTTTTCTGTTACTCTGTTTTTTTAGATGAATGTGTTTTGTTTGTCTTAGACCAGAGGCCACTTTTCATTTCTTTAAACACACTTTTCACTTTTAACTCTGATAACTTTTTGTAAGGTTGATGCTACTGCTCTGAAAGTTGAAGAGTGGAAGATTTCAGCTTAATCTGATTTTCCATTCATTGTAGTTGCTATGGAGTTTTAAGCACTGTTTTCTGTCTCATTCATTGTACAGAGCACAGCTTAGTGAGATTAAGGCACTTGAATAGACCCTAAATTTCAAAGCCTCTTTTCTCAGTATTGGTAAACATTTTTCCACAATGGGTACTTTCTTTCCCTTATTCAAACAGAGGTTAGGAAAGTCCATTTGTATGAAGTTATACATCATTTTAAAGCTTACAGTCTGTTCTTGCAGAATCTACCCTTCACTAAAATCCATGTCCTTGATTTTTTTTTTCTTTTGGTGGTGATTTTGTAATGCATGGTCACATGAGGTTCGGTCAGACAAGATTTCTTCCTGCAACCATGTTTTGATCTGTTTATTTAAAAAATAATAATTATAAAGATTAAAATACAATAACTTAACTTGTCAACTCATTATGAAAAGGACTAAATTTAAACTTTCCATAGGAAGCACATTTTCCTTGCACTTAAGATATACATGTATAGTGTAATGTGGAGATATTCCCTACTTATTGTAACATACTTGTAATTCAGCACAAGCTCATTTGATTATTATATAAAAACACAGTGAAGATCACTTCTGGGATAACATAACAGCTACATGACCAAAATTCATGTCACAAGATGACATACTACCTGTAGACTTCACACTTCATTATCAAGGGTTTGAATCTTTCAGAGTTGCTATTTGCTTCTTGGTTCGAAAGCTTTCATTAGGCAGGTAAAATAGCTCAAATAGCTCTCAGAGCTGATTTCTCCCTTTAAACTTTGCCGCAATTGGTAACCCCAGCACACTAGCTAGACCCATGGTTTCTTCTTCACCCATACGCACAGATGCTGTGGAACTATTGAACTGTCAGTGAATGGGGACCACATAATCATACAATCTTGTCAATTCCTACTGTACGGGACAGGCCTCCACAAAACACTGCACATTGTTCCACTTCATAGGGTCTGCCTAGCGTATGCGTCAAGTTTCAAGGGCCTTCAATCACATGCCACAGACATGGCAAATGTCAGGGTACATTGAGAATTTAAAGGTGCTGGGGGTAGGGGGTGGTAAGGGGAAAGGAACCAACCTCTGCCGCCTTTTGGACCATTTCAAGCTGTCCCTCATGGACCTGAACTCCCATTAGGAAGAGACCAAGCAGTTTCAGCAGGAGCCAGCCAGTGATTCTAAGAAGTGGCAAAGAACAACATTGTTTATTTTTTTTTAAATCACTATTAAATCTTTTCAGAAAGACACTAAAGAGGAAATGCTCACTCAGGCTGTAGTGCATGTACATCTGCTTATTTAGAAAAGTTCAGTCCATTATAAGTTAATTTGACAAGAAAGAGTAAAATCTTACGAGAACAGTTCAAATTTGATCAAAATGTGATAAAACTTGGGGAAGTTATGAAACTGTGAGGGTTCACTAATTTCAGAAAAAACAGTTCTCATACAGTTGATGTGAATACTGTAAAAGTGGAAATTTTCGCGGTGTTGAAATTTTCGCGCATTTCACGATACCAGAAACTAGCATGAAAATAAAAGCATGCAAATATTTTTGCGTGCCATATGTTCCAGTAGTTGATGTCTTGAATCCGCGGAATCAAAAACATGCCAAACTCTTCTTACCCGGACAAGCGCGAAAAATTAGTCGCGTGAAAATATCCACTTTTACAGGATGCAAATGAGTGAGCTGATGATGTCAACACCTCAAAATATTCCACTGATCTTGTACACACACACCAAAACAAACAAACAAACAAACAAACAAACAAACCCAAAACACCATATTTCTGTTATTGAGGTGTAAAACATATTTTTTCTTGTTCGAGTAACTTCAGAACAATGATCAGTTCGATACAACTGCACTGGAGTTCCACTTTCAGTATCATCCAATCTTTCAAGTGGATGTTCATAAGGTAGAATAATATATTTTTTCATTTAGGCTGTAGTGTATTGACACATTTGCTACATTTGTATCCTCATATTAACATATCCAGCTTACTGTTACTATTCTCAGACTTGCTTACAATTTTCCAGAGCAAACTCTCAATGCTCAGTTGTTGTTTCTCTCTTCCCTCTCCTATAAAGAATTACTCAATCAACTTTAATATCTAGGTTGCTTTATGTACTGTAGACTGATCCTATCATAATCTCAGAAACTGAAATAAATCACACAAAATGTGCTTCACACTATGACATATTTATCAAGTTTCCACAAGCAAGTAGACCTAGCTTCACCTTTGTCTCAATGATTCCTCAACATCCTCCACTGAAAATCACATCAAACAGATTGCCACAGCACACACACACACACACACACACACACACAATTGTTACAGTTATACTGCACATGGATTGAACAATAGACTGCCAGGCAAATAGCTACAACATATCCTCTGTTACCACCCATTTTCTTTTCACATAGCTTTAGTCCTTTGAGTCCTACTGCATGTCATTGTGCTTGTACCCAACCGCTCCCCATTATCAATCTTTGTATCTTTGAACCAATGTAAGCAGGCAGATAACAACCAATCTCTTGTATGTGCTATTTATTTACTCAACATCTTATGCTGCCACAGGTCATGTTAGTACTGGGTCTTGAAATGAACAATAACTTTGAACCGGTTCTCTGATTCACACAAAGATAAACTCACATGTGTCCCTAAATGTGACATTGTGAGACTGCAAAATACACAAATGCCTATCTATCAATTTCTTTCCTAGCTCTATCAAACGTTTGTAGTATTGTTTCAAGCCTGTGAAAATTGCTACGTTTCAAGATTGCAAACACATATTTTCACAAAAATAAATATCATAAGCCTCCAACAAGGACGTCTGCACACATGAAATGAATGTGAATCCAATCAAAACTCTGAAATCAGACTCGGCCAAACTGTGTTAAAGTGATAAAAGGCAGTCACAAAATTACTCAGCTGGGAGTCCGGAAATACAGGAAGTTTGCACTTCTCATCCAGTGTGATGCATTCTTGTTTGTACAATACCATGCAAAAAAAATTGTTCACATGTTTCACATTTCCTTAACTTAATAACAATGTCAGATAAAATCTACAAAACACTTTACAATTCAGCACATTTTGCAGACACCCAGGGTTTGCAACCCTGCTGTATCTTCTCCCTTTGAACCCAAAATAGTCCATCCTACACCTCCCCGTTCCACCCCATTAAATCTCCTCCGACCTCCCACCTCCCCCCCCCCCCCAAAAAAAAAACAAAACAAAAATTGATACACCTCACTTGGCACCAGTCTCAGTACCAATGGATGATATCCAGTTTCCTGCTTTAGGAAGAGCATGCGTGAAGTGATTCCAATGGTTAAGACTTAATCATTAGTCAGGATTTAAGAGCAGGCAGCTGTTTGTTTGTTAAGTTTTTGGTGCTTTTTTTTTCGGGGGGGGGGGAGGGGGGAGGTTGCCAATCATTTCAATCAGGGTTAAACAAATTTGCCAAATTCCCAGGTAATTCCTTTTTTCCTCTTTTTTTTTTAAATTTTTGTTGCTCTATATAGATTATCAGCAACTGGTTGACAGAAATATCAAGAGCAGGCAATTGAAGCAGACACAGAAGACTCACAGCTTGAGAAACTCAGAACTACTGAGAATGAAACAGAGGATTGTTTCTGCACGGTATGGTAGTAATACAGCATCATAATCCTGGGTGATTTTGTTGTTTACTTTTGTTGCTGCTAGTGGTGGTGGTGGTGGCTCTAATGACTGGGATATCTGCAGCAGTTGATGCAGCACTTACAAAATGAAGAGGATTCAAAAAGCTGAGGTATCACAAGCTGTAAGCACATCAAACTTATGTCCCTTATCAATTGATACAACCATGGACCTACGTCCATGATACAACTAAGTAGTTCCTGTATCTATCGATCCCTATGGATGCCCTACTATCTGTAATAATCATACTTTTTGTAAAAGCAAATTCTCATCATGCACTTCAAGTACTTTTCATCAGAATTCTATCAGTATGACAAATGGTACAACCGTACTTCAGGATAAGGAGATAGAAGCCTTTCAAGCATTTCTGGTAAGACATAACATACTAATGTCTGTAAATTTATGTGGGATTACATTAGGTGATTAACTTGTACACATAAATATGATGATAATAGCTTGGGGTGGGGGGATGAGAAATGTAAATTCTGCAGTTTGACAAGATACATCTGCATATAAATGCACAGATGCCATTTCCTGCTTCTGTTCTAATACAAAATAATTGCCACTTCAAAAAGTGGTGTATTACTTTATCATCACTAAATATAAATACATGATTACACACAACACAGAAAAGGCACTTAAAAGGCACTAATATATAGATGATGACTGGCGGGGGAGGGAGCATACCGAATGTTCCACCCGAAGGGTGTGAAATGCTATTGAGGGAAGTTATAAGTCCCGAGACGAAGTTGAGGGACTTATAGCCTCCCGAAATAGCATTTCACACCCAGAGGGTGGAACGTTTGGTACATGTTCCCGACAAAAGTCATCATTTGTTATATCATATGGGTTAGTCAAACACGTCAAATACGTCAACGTCAACCACCAGCACAACGCACTCGATCGCTCGCACATAGCCAAAGTCACTGTGCGCGCGCGGTCCTAGGCCTTCTGTCATTTGCTACATGAAAATGTTTTCCCATGGGAGAACATTACAAAAATGTTCTGCCCATGGGCGAACATAACGAATGTGCCTCCATCACGTGACTGTGTTTACCAGTATTTGACTAACCCATTTAATATAGGCACTTAGTGATCAGTAGCATTACATGAAGACAACATGCTGGTAACCATGGCAATACTGCTCATGGTCCACCCTGACTGACCTGATGAGTGAGTTGGAGAGGCTGGCAGCCATGTTCCCCAGTATGTACATGGCTCTTCTTCTGTGTTTGTTTGAAGCTTCCTGGTACTGTGCCTCGGGGTCAGGACGACCTGACGGTGAGATAGAGTAGGAAAAAGGGACAGAGATAGAGGGAGAAAGAGATAGATAGATAGAGAGATAGATAGATAGATAGATAGAGATGGAGAAAGAGAGAGAGGTTGATAGATAGATAGATAGATAGAGAAATAGACAGAAAGACAGAGGAAAAGAAAGTGAAAGAGAGAAATGATTAGACAATTTTATCCCATCCTATTGCAAAAGTGGTTTCTTTCGCATACAGATACTTTCGCGGTTTCCATCGATGCCGACTTTTTCGCGTGTATTTAAATTCGCGGTCGGCAAAATCTGTGAATTCACAGTCGGTACAAACTGTTCTATTTTGCACATGAAAACCCAAACTATAATCCAATAATTCTTTTATTTATTAAACAGAAATTAGAATGAAATGCAGGCTTACCTGAAATCCCGTCTCTCGAGTACTTTATAACATGCTTGTACCTACATTGCGCGGTATCGCTGTGTGTGTATTGACCATCAATACACTCAATGCGCAGAATCTTCGTGTGTGCATGTGCGCAATAGCGTTGTAACCAAAGAAGCGGCAAGTTCAGAACATTTCCTTGCGTGGTTAATTTCGCGTGACTTTTCAAAACATTTTCACGTGATGTTAAATTCGCGGTTCAACCTCAAAGCGCGAAAATAAAACCACCGTGAAAGAAACCACTTTTACAGTACTTGATATCTGAATAAGAATACCACAAAAGGCAAAATCATCTCAATGCTATCACAATTCCATGGAATTGGCATTTGTAAAAAGAGTTGGCAAAATAAGGTAATGAAGTATGCAAATTTTGGACTGCATAAGCATCTTGTAGTGAAGATAGAGGGTCTAACGTATCAGCTAAATGGTATACTATGAATGTTTAAAGTCAGCGATCCAATATGATCAACATGAACAAAGGCATAAGATCAACAGTATATGGGCAATGAGTACCGCGGGGGTACAAAAATGTAATGATTTTCCTCAATCTAATGTCACTTGCCATTTACCCCCTTGTTTTTTGAAAGACTTTTACAGAACTGAACACAATGGTGAGCACCTGGAATGTCACTATATCACTGGCAAAAGGAAAAAACAAATTGTTTGGGATTAGGAAAATCCCACAAAACAGATAAAAGCGTGCTTTATCTTTTGCAGACATGACAATGTATATCAACTCACCTTCACTCTCTGACATTGCACTTTTATGAATGGCTAGCTGGACCCTTTAGAGAGAAAATGACAATCAGAGAAAGGAAAAATTATTATGAGAGCATAAGAAACCATAACTGTAACTGGTTGTTAAATGTCTCTTCTTTTTTTTCTTTTTTTTTTGGGGGGGGGGGGATTTGCAGGTGCATGTGTTCCCTCCTTAATACACGCAATGTATAAATTTCTAATACTTTCCAAACCGTATTATTGTTATTATATATTGAGTCATATTCTCATTATTGCCAGAACAACAATGGTTCATCCGCCTACAGCATGTGGCTTATCCGACCCCAAATCTGCATTAGAGAAGAATTTGTTATATAACTGTATAATTGTACTTTTTTTCCCTCTATGTTTCGGTCATTGTTGTACCCGTGCTCCCCATCTTAATCTTTCAACTCGATTTTAACTGGGACCTACGCTCAACAAGCTCGCTTTTAAGTAGGTTCCTTCATATTTCTTTAGCATTCATTCACAGATTCCAAACTTCATAGATCGACCACTATATGTTTTATATATTTGCAATATTTTATTATGTCTCCAGCTTGATATCATGTACTTCATTTAATTTTGTTATACTTGATGTATTTTTTCATCGAGAAATATGAAAATAAATTGAAATTGAAATTGAAATTGAAATATATGCAACATAACAAATGTCACTGATCAATAATCACTAGTTCATACCAGCCAACCCTGAGACTTAATAAATCTGAACAAAGAAAAATAATTCAAAAATCTGAACTTTCATAAATTTCATATACTTTACTATTACAGATATTTCTAAAAATCAGAACACTCTGAAATTAATGCATTTTTTTTCAGTGAAAAATCTGAATTTTCAGATTAAAACTGAACAGTTGGCAGGTATGCTAGTTGTAAGGAATGCTGATAGTAATAACAATATATAAAATAATGCCGCTAAATGTAGTGGCAATGTGTACACTGTCATCATTGCAAAATCACTAATATCATCAATATCATCATTATAGATATAATTATACAACAATTTTGAAAATGTTGCGGCTGTTCATTATGGCTGCAGGTAGATTATAAGTTGGAGTTGAAAGTACGGCATGCTTCTTTAGAGATCCCAGACCACAATAAGTTAGGGTGTGTTTGTTCCCCATGGTAAATGATACACACACATCTGAAGAATGAATTACCTCCTACTGTGTAATGTGTATAAAAGAGATAATGACTGGCTCTAACCTCTGATTTTCCAACACTTTTTCTGACATGTCCTTTGCAAGTGGATACTTGTGGGAGACTCCTCGGAACAAAGCATAATCAAGATGAGGAAAATATCTGGACAACAGTCCAGGCCTGTGGACACACATGGAGGTAAAGAAAATCAAACAAAAATGCATTCACAGATGTCTGTTAAGTTTGAGTACAATGTATTCATGGCATCATGTTCACATTTGTGACATCCATTTTTCATTTTCACACAAAATTTGAAACATAATCACATTCCTGTCTAAATTGAACAAATAAAACTGCCTTCTTTGTTTTTGTTTTTCACCCAAATGCATCAACATATCAAGATGATATCACTCAAACTTAAATGTTACAGACTACTTCTACCACATTTTTTCCACAGATACACTTGCTACAAATCTCATCATTTCCACCCCTTCTATGGCTGCATATGAGTAAAACATTTTGACAACTGGACAAAGAAAACTTATGAAATCATAACCCTCACAACATATCTCAAAGTCTGTTCCTGTAATATGCTTGATGAAGCAAAGCTGAGGGTTACGATGATGCTTTTGACATTCTTACTGCAGCGCCATGAAAACAGAATGCACTGCAATACAGCAAACTATGAAATCATAATCCTGAATCACATCACACATGAGCAGTAGAAGGTCTGACTGTTGTGGTCAGTTTACTGACCTGACAGCCTTTGGTGTCTTCAGGATATTCCTCATTCCTCGCCGTTGGATGTCTTCATGGAAAAAGACCTCCTATGTGGATAAAGAGACAATGTCTTGTCGGCTGTGTGAAGTCAAGAACACAGTGTACAGTTCTCATACCAAGAAAAAGGCAAAAAATCCATCAGCACACACACCAAGGGCTACTCAATCAAGTGTGTCAGTGTCAACAGATGTAATAAATACCTTCCTAGGTAAGCCCCATTAAAGACTAAAATTGCAAGCAAACTCATTTTACCCAGTAATTTTTACAAAAGCATGATAAAAACTTGGAAAATTATATTTTCAATATTGATTTATCTGATTTTTAAAATAAATTAATATTCTGTAGAAACAGAACCTCAAGAAAGAACTCGTACATTTCTGCAAAAACTTGCCTGATTTGATTGTCTTATTCAAGGTGGAAAACAGCTTTAGCAAAATGCACATCATCTTTAATTCTTTTTATGACACTTATCACATCCTATACTAGCATTAGCTACGAAAGAAAATGAGCTAACAACAAAGGAAAATGCTGTCTCTAGGCCCATTCATACATGAAGAGTTATGGAATTTGGGTCCCAAATGCAAAATCAATGATGTAATATTTACCTCTATTCACACATGGCAAACAAACCTAACTCAGCTACAAGCAAAGTACTTTAAATCTTCGATCTGTAGGCCTACATGCTATTAAAACAATTACAAAGCACGACATAGGGGCATCAAGCCTTGTGTGGCCAGTTGTATCATGACAATAAACACAAATTTGATAAATATTGTGAGGGTTTAAAATATCAAAATGAACCAACATCTGCATCTCTGTAAAAAGGAAGCAATAGAGTTTGTGTGCGTGTGTGTGTGTGCATGTATGTGTGTGTGTGTGTGTGTGTGTCCACATGAAAAAATGTTTTTGTATCACATTGCCAAAAACAAAGTGTTTTTATAAAACCTACATGTATACCCTGTTTATACAGGACATTTAGCAGAGTGCTTCTGAAGTGCTCCAAAATTCTGTATTATGAACAAACGAAATAACTCTAAAGTGCTCCAGAAGGTTGGTTGGTTGAAGCTCAGTCATTTAATTTATCATCATCCCCAGCCGATGAAAGTTTTTAGTAACATGCTCCAGAAGTGGTACACAGAACGCATTGTGAATAACGCTATTACAGTTGTATGTAAAGTTCTTGCACATGCGAAGGTTACCAAGGGTTACTGTAAAACACAATATTTTCATGGCATGAAATTTTCGCAAATTGGAGCCGATGGCCTTTTTCGCGGCATGAAATTTTCACGAATTGCCACTGGCATTCAATGCATATAGTGTAGACAAGAACTTTGATATAATTTAAAGTGCATTTTGATTTTGCGAATCTTGGCTCTCACGAAATTTGTGAAGTTAAAATGCATGCAAACATTCCTCGTTTTGCAGTATGCCCATCTCAGCAACTGTGATTGTGGTTTTGGCAGGTTATGACGCTCTGTATGAATAAACTCAAAGGGGCACATAATGTAAGTTAAAACTCTTCAGGAGTACTCCTGTGCTCTATTTTGTGTATAAAAGGGGTCTGTTTCTGTTGTGTGTGAATAGGCTCTTCTAAATCATGTGCAAACAAAGTTGTTGACAGCAGAGTTAGTGTCAGTTCTGTACTGTGACCTTGTGATCTACAATAAGAGGCAGGCACTTAACATGAATACAAACAACAAAGTTCATTACTGTGACAAGGCTATGAAGTGAATTTAAAGCATGATCCAATCCATTAATTAACCCTGAACAAGGCTTTTCCTTTTGGGTGATTGTTGTCCACTGATATCAAAACAATTTATATGTGACACACAGTGGTTCATTGTACACAATCCCACATTGTTTTTCTTTTTAGCAATTTTACCATTTCTTATTACAAAAACCTAAATTTCTATCATTTACATATGGTTTTGTCACATTTACTTGCAGTTTGGTGCATCTTTCATGTTACTTGAGCATTGTCTTCAGGAATCCCAATAACTATATTTATTCATACATAACGAAAAAACAAAATTGATGTAACATCTGAAATTACCTACATGGGCTCTCTTTTCAAAACAACTTCTTGTAATAAGTCTTTAAAGCCTATATCATCACAAAGTCATATGCCAAAGTATTGATAACATATTCTCATGGTTTGGCACTGCATTACCAAAACAATTCTCTAAATTTTTTCTTCATCTCTGACAGTATACATGACACCATTACATTGCACGAGGAAACCCATATATTGACTTTAAAGTAACATTACCATCCCCCCCCCCCCCACACACCTTAAAGATGAAGTCTGGATCATTTGAAATTAGTCTGAAAAGAAAGAGTAATCTTACATGTAGGTAAGTACAGTGAATATTTGACTAGAATTGGATTAAAATAAGGGAATATTTTAAATACATAAATAAACCATTCAAGAACTGTTTGAGAAATTAAATAATTGCAGAATTTCATTATTATAATTTTCTAATTTGTATTCCACTTTGGATCGAATGTTTGCTATTGTGCTCAAAAGATTTTAATCTTTAGACTACAGTAACTGGTCAAAAATTACCCTTCAATTCAGAGTAAGGTTATGTTCTGCCAAATTCATTGATATCATAAGCAATATATTTCTTTTGAAGATCTCTTTTTACCTCTACTTTATTTAACCCTCTCACCATCGCCTCTTCAAAATGCCATTTATTTTGTGCACACCTAGGCTGCAAATGATAGCAAATGGATTCAACGACATCTTACATTGCTGGACACTTTTTGTTTGTTTGTCTGTTTATGATGGATATGTAGCTTACCCGACTCATTTGAGCACACTTTGGGCAGCATCGTCCGATGGCTGGGCGACTAACTGTTGAGAAGTCTGTGGAGGCAGGTGGGCACATCTTGAAATGGGCAAGCTCAGGTACCAGGTCCTGTGTCATGAATAAAGCAGGCAAAAAAAGATGCAAGAAAGGCGCATACAGACTTGTGCCATGTTCAATATCTCAAAGCACCTGGATGGAAAAACTTGTGGGAATTATGACAAGAATTTTCCCAATGAAATTACTGGGGGTTCAACAGGTGATCAACAGGAAAACTAACATTTCTGTGAGCAGTATTATACACACTCTTGCTGTGATAGAATGGTGCTATACATAGTATTTACAGGACAAGCGGCTTTTAATCTTTATAAATGGGAATAAGGACAATGATGGAAGCATATTGTAATTTGACATATTATGCCCCTGCAAACTCCACAATTCAGTTTCTTCTCTCAGATCTTTTTTTAACCTTCCTTTTCACAAACACGGCCCATGAAATAGCAGTCACCAAACAAGAATGACATGTTTTTCACAAGTGGCATTACAATCACTGCACATAACTTCATCATATTGTTTTGTTTTTCTGTGTGTTGTTGTTGTTGTTGTTGTTTTTGGGGGTAGAAGATTAACCCCCCCCCCCCCACCTCTACCCCACCCCCACTTGAGCTTTTCTTTGCTTGTTAGCTGATTTTGGGAGAAAAGTGTCACCAAAAAATGTGAAGACCTTTTTTCTTTTCCTTGCTTGTCATGACCCAAACTTCACCCACCTCCCCCCTTAGCAAAAGGCTACCGGTAGATCTCCTAAACACCCTTTTCCATTTTTGTTGAGTGATAAAATGATACCGATAACAACATCAAATAGGGGTATGAGAAACACAAAACTTTGCCAGGATACTTCACACTTGCCTTGAGACTTTTTCTACCTACTTCTAAGAATGTTATAACAACAAATCTTGTGAAAGCCTGAAGGATGAGAGCATATACAATTGTATGCAGCACATCTGCTTGTTGTAGGTTTTTTTTTTTAACTTAAAATGCAATACATGTACAGTAGGTTCTCCAAGAATTAATGGATTCCTTGAAGAATTCTAAGAACACAAAAACATCAACAATACTTGGAAAGTCCACTTAAGATGTCATTGTGGACTTCACCATAAAAGGCTTGTGTATAAATCAGTCAACACTGTGGAGTTTAAATTTCAATGGTTAATTTCACAAAAAGAACCTACATGGTATTGGTATACAGTGCTCCACACACACACTCACCACAAAGCTAACCTATTGAACTTTTCCCACAGTGTATTGTATGCAAAGCTGTTCTCAAGCCAGGTAAACAGCAAAACAAATACTCCACGCACTCTGATGGTTACCACTGGAAAACACTTGATATTTGTCCAACACTGACCTGGCTAATACAAATGACAACTAGGCTGAATGTCAAACACTAGTGGGGAAAATACAAGAATATAGCATACAGAATGTACCGTGTATCATACGCATGTAGAAGAGTACATTTACATACAGTAGAAAGTATTATTGACATATGATGCATAAAGTCTATAGTCATGTTACACACTAATCTGATGCTAAATAGTGAATTAATATCTATAAGCAATGATAAACAATAAACAATTGGTATACCTATGGTGTACAATCAATTTTGATACATATGTATGTGATCATAAATGTGGATACCCAATGGATGACTTCAAGTTCAGTGCTAGTGCCATCTCAACACTAGCACCAATGATAAAACCGAATTTGAAATCAATCGGTGTTGAGAGGTTGACCTCATAGTTATGATGTACTTCCGAAAGTTAATACAGTACTCTCCGCGTAATCGGGTATCGCTTATACGGGTACTCTGTTTAATTGGGTAGAAAAGTCAAAATCAGTTCCAATGCACATTAAAATCACCTGATAATCGGGTTGCCTCTCCGCATAAATGGGTAAATAATTTTCTTCTAATCTACTTTCTACCCACATTTTATCACAGATATAACACTTTAAGAAATCATGAATGTCAAATTTTCCACGTTAGCGAGGAGTCTTAGTCAAACCACAAAGTTTTATGAAGGCATATTTGTCCATAAAAAGAGTGTAAATTAATGCTCCTGACTGAGCAAGTGTAAGGTATGTATAATGTGCCGTGCAAGCACGCGTGTTAAGCATACAGTGTAGGTGTTCGGTGCAGTGTACAATGCATGTACATACACATTGTGTGTGTCAAATGTGAATGAGACGTGTTCTTCTGTTAATCGGGTACTCCGCTTAATGGGGTAAGAAACGCTCTGCCCAAGCCTACCCGATTATGCGGAGAGTACTGTATGGGCCTGTGTTTGTGTCGGTGATTTACGTGCTTTTTCCCCATTGGCCAACACGAGCGGAGCTCCTAGGGATTATCATCTTCATCATTTCAAGTTCGGTGCTGGTGTTAGCGTCACCGTGCGAGACTCAAACTGTATACTGTAAAACATGATATATTCGCGGCACGAAATTTTCGCGAATTGGAGCCAACGGCCTTTTTCGTGGCAAGAAATATTCGTGAATTGCCTCTTGCGTTCAATGCATATAGTGTACATAAGAAATTTCGCGTGCATTTTAATTTCGCGAATCTTGGCGCTCGCGAAATTCGCGAAATTAAAATGCATGCGAACATTTCTCGTTTTACAGTAAGCTGATTATTTTTGCGAGGGTTTAATTTTCGCGAATTTCGTGAATCACAGTTGGATTGCAAATTTAAGAACACACAACAATGGCTCCATGTGCTTTGTTAATAGAGCATACACATAAGTGTCGCCGTCGGTGTGCAAAAACAACATCTCATGAAAATGTTTGTGACCTCGTCATTTGTGAAAATATCTGTATGCGAAAATAACAGCATATACAGTATTCACATCCATAATAGATGTATGGGCAAAGACTATGCGATATAATGGTGTAACATACACACACACTCTAGACATGGCTACATAAACCTGACCCTGGGGGCAAAATTAAGATTGTGTTTTGGAGAAGGAGTGAAATTTGTCGCATTTTAATCTGTCTTCCTCATTATGTGTCTTTCTATTCAGTCATGACCACATTTTTTAATGTTTGACTTTATAAAACCACATGCCATTACTTTTCTTGGCGCACAAATCCCACAGACTTTGCTGATGCCAACACCTAGTGTTGGGAATCAACTGTGATTGGTATTGCTGCGTTAATCTGACAGTCAGTGTTAGGAGCTCGATTTAAGGCAGTTGCTTGGGAGATTGCACTAGCACCCAACTTGAATTCACCCGATACATGTGTAGCCTGCACATATACTTGTACATTATAAATACATTTACCAAGTAGGCCCTCCTCTCCATGAGCAAAACAAAAGTGTACGTTTGGGAAACTGCACCATGACACAATGTGACTGCACAAAATTTGTCTTCTACGTGGTCTTGAAAAGAGCATTACGGGGACAAAATATATGGAAGGTTTTGGTATGCATTGCAAAATATCCACAGTTGTGACAACCACAGCAGTAAGTGAGATGTCTTTTACAGGTCTAAAAAGAAAGTATATAAAAACATGAAAAATCATCAAAATAATATAAAGCCACTGTCAAGAGATCATAAATTTGTAGAATGCAGAATCGAGACGAATATGGCCTTTTTTACGATCAGTGGTGTAACTTTTGTACTCAGAGAGTCAAAATTTCAAACAAAATATTTTTTCATTATTCTGTTTGATTCCTGTTGGAAAGTATTCAAATTTTTGAAAAAATAACATTTCAGACCTTAAAGCTGAAGAGTTATTGGTGTAATTTAAGGAAAACCCTGGCACCTGAAGTAAATTTAAGCAAAATTTTGTTTTCATGAATTGCACCACAATGACAAAACTCTGTAGTCAAACTTCACCATGCAAAGTTTATATGGTTAACAACAATATATAGTTTGTGAATCAAAACTACTTGGGGGTTGAATATAAAGTGAATTTAAAAAAAAATACATGAGATTTATAAATTTTTGGTAAAAACACCAATTGACGTGCAATTTTTAAGATTTTAACTATTTATTGGAGGGCAAGCCAGGTCAAACTCTATACTATAACAAGTCTTTAAGAAGGGCTACCTTCCTATGTAGGTTAAATGAAATTCCAATCATTTCTTTAAATCTTGGATTTTTCACACATGGATATTTCGGAGGTGACAGTTCACATAATAGAATGTTTCGGAGGTGACATTAATATTAACACTCAGTTTTTTGTAGAATAAGTGACAATAACACAAAACTTCTTCTTTTTATCAATGTTTTTGATAATTATAACTCGAGAACAAGAAATTAACTCCTGTTTCAAGCAGATAAACCACACCGAACAAGTGTTTTTTTACACTTCATTAATTAGCACGGGTACCGGTAGTTTGCCATCCATTTGGACGAAGGTTGTAAGCTAAATATTGTAATCTGAAGAAACATGGCGTTCCATTTTCTACCTTAAATTGAGATAAGGGTGTGAGATCATTTTAGTAATGTTTCTTTGCTCTCAGAACATTTTATTCCACAACACCAGGGAAGAATCACTTCGTTTCGGAAGTGACATTCAATGTTAACATTGTGTTGAAATATTCATTTACAGTAAGAATATGACGGACATAAGCTAGATATTGTAACCTGAAAAAAACATGACATTCCATTTTCTATCTTAAACTGAAATGAGGGTGTAAGATCATTTTAGTAATGTTTCTTTGCTCTCAGAACATTTTATTCCACAACACCAGGGAAGAATAACTTTGTTTCGGAGGTGACATTCAATGTTAACATTGTGTTCAAGTATTCATATAGTATGTCCCCCCCCCCCCCTTAAAAAAAATACAATTAGACTTTTTCATTGATAGCACCAAATATGATTAAATCAGCTAAAATCTACTTTGGGGTCTTAAATCATAACATCTTATAGCTCTATTTTGCAGAAAGCCCCAGTCAATTTGGTTAAGTGGTCTCAAAGAAATGTGGAATGTTATAAAGGATGTCAGGAGTCTGATTCTTCCAAGTTTAGCACTTGGATGCTCTTGGAACTGCATATTAATGTGTAAACACAATATACAGAACTTGGAGGGAAGGGATTCCTAACATGCTCTACAAAAATCCTCATTTCTCTTTGACCTCTGAAGCAAATTGAATGGGGTTTTCTGTAAGGTGTGGGCAATGAGTTATAGTTTCAATCCCTCAAATTGTATTTTAGATTGATTCACTATCTTTAAAGTTATCGTTGCGGAGGGTACCATTGTAATTTTTTGGTGGGGACATAGGTTATGAATGCCAAAAGCAAAAATTCTTATTTGACTTGTATTATGTTTTTGTTTGCACATAGTATTATAAATAGATTAATTCAAGGATGTTCATGAATTCTTCATCATTCTTGATAGCCACCATACAAATGTTATAATACTGGTGAAAGGTGTTTGGTTCATCTGGGATAAATTTTCTATATACCAGATTCATTTAAACTGTTGACATTACTAAAATATATTTTATGTATCTTCTGAATTGCTTGAAAATTACCTGCAAATCATATATATTAGTCACTTTTGAGAGTAAAAAGTATAAGATAAGAAAAAAAATCATTTTATTGTTTTGGAGGTGACACAACACAGAGACAACCCAACTTCTCAGGTGTTAACTAATAATATATTGTGAACATTCATGTCTTTCCTCATGGCTTTAATTTTCAAATATAAGCTCTTTCTTTCAGTTCTTACTTGTTATTTTGTTTAGTTATTCTCTTTCATGATAGTGGATACCAGCTCTTATTTTGTTTTAGATTGTAATTCATACTAATCTTTAGCAAGTTTTTACAGTTTGGTTAAGACAACAATTTGTGTTTCCCAGCTGAAGAGAGCAGCATAATGCTTTTGTGTGAACTTATGGGGATTTTTTTTTTTTGTTCAGTAATTTTCCCCATCAACTTCACAGAAGGTCCCGGACACAAACTGGTCTCAAATAACCCTATAAGGGACCGAAAAAGGACAAGTTCACCTCAATAGACACGAGGGTTGAGTAAATACAGCAATATTAGTAAAACACATCAGTGAGAGTTTGAGGAAAATAAGGCAATCCGTTCCAGAGTTATGGATTTTTGAAGTTTCTGCTCATTCAAAGCTGAATGAGAAGACTTCTATAGCTTGTGATGTCACACATGTACAAGGATATAGAGAAAGTATCAAGAAAATTCAACATATTTTCACTTTTCTTGCATGACAAAAGAATACTTGACTTCTCTCTTTTGGAAGGCAGGGTGAATAATATTGCCCTAACATACATCAGTAGCAAGTTGAAGAAATGTGCACTTTTTTCAAAAAGTAAAGTTTTGTGAAATTCACTTATATTTTCTTTATATCGTTGTATGCATGTGACATCATACACTGTCGTAGTCGTCGCATCCAGCAGTGATTGCATAGATACCGGTACTTAAAAAAGCCCATAACTTTTGAATGGCTTGTCCAATTTCCCAAACTTTCAATGATGTGTTCTACTAATGTTGTTGCATTCACTCAATCCACATGTATATGAAGGTGGACTTGTCCTTTAAGAAACCATTTTCTTTTCCTTGAAATTCCAGTACTTAAAGCCAAATTCTAAGATAAAACATAATAACAAAACAAGGTAAACACGTCATCAAAATTATATTGAGATAGAACTACAAATCTTGTTTTTGGATCTTTCCCTTTCCAGTCCTGGTGACTTGTTCCTCTGTTCACTTTAGTTGTCAGATAATTTCAATAATCTTAAAAAATACAATGTCATAAACTGTTGGCTCAACTTGGAAAATGTAATAATTATTGTCATATTTTATTTTAAAAAATCATATAATTTTGTTTATGATTACCACGTTGTACATGGAAAAACAACAACTAAGAATTCAAGAGCAAGTTGTGCACCAGCTATAGGCATGTGGCCTTTTTATGGAGTTTGATTATTTTATGATTTTTTTAAGATTGTGGACTAGGGCATGCATGAACTGCCACATGTATCACTTTGGTCTCAAGGGAATTCTGGTGAGCTACATGTAGGTATACAAAAGTCACTTCTATTGTGATGATTTTGTAGATATTAAATGTATTTGAAAATGTTGATAGATAGTGAAAAGGAACTGAAGTCTTGCCTTTCACTATCACATAACAATATGGTGTTAACAAACAATGTCACCTCCGAAACACAAGAAAAAGCAACCTACATGGAAAGCTGTGATTGGTAAATCTTCACAACTAAATTGCTTAAATTGGAAATCAAGCTTCTAAGATGAAAGCATCTATATGTTTACTTAACTAAAGCAGGAGAATTGATCTTGATTACAATATTATATATACAACAGATGGGTGTATTTTGTGCATTCTCTTTGTTAAAAAAGTGAAAAAATGTAAATTTGCCCTAAAACCTACAGTATAGTAATAAAAATAAGAGTGAGAGTGTGTTAGTTGATTTCTCCACTTTGAGACTTATGTTACTAAAATAAATGAAACCATTGGTGTACATAATATGGTTTCTCTTCAATAGAAATGAGCAAAAACTCTTGTTAACAGTGTTTTGTCACCTCCGAAACAGTAATTTTTAGTTTTTATTAGATCTTTTATTAATATCTAGAAAATTCTTACTTCCTGTTGCCATATTACTATTTTCATCCAAAAGAGATTCCTGTCAATTGAACAGAATCAAACAAAATTGCTTTGTCTTCGAGAAATTATCAAATATAATGCGCTTGTTGTTTCGGAGGTGACGATTGTTTCGGAGGTGACAAGTGTTAACGGAAAATTGTAAATTGCTCCGAAATGAAAACAACAGGCTGTATTTCTACTACCTTCCTTCAGAGATAATGTGAGGGGATATGTTACATTTTTGTAGATGTAATGTATAACTGATGTCAAGAATAAAAAAATCAAATACATAAATCTGTTGTCTCGGAGGTAACAGAAAAGTTAACGGAAAAGTTGCATAAATTTATAAACACTCACCAAAAAATGATAAGCTATTTGAATCAAATAATCTTTGGATCGAAGTTAAGCCAGATTGATTACTATTCTGTTTTGATGGAAATTAGCAAAGTTGAATTTTATAATTGTGAGCAAGAGCTAACTCAAAAGAGGGGTTAATTGTTAATGGAAAATGTCACCTCCGAAACATAAAGTTTGGACAATTTCAGTCTTTAAAGAAGACAAAGCAGAATCTGGTAAACATAATAGTTCTTAATGTTGGATACCTGTCTATCACCACAACAACAAAAATAATGAAAAGGAATAAACAATTTAATATGCTAGGTCTGACAAAAAAGCCATGTCAGAGTGCATACACCAAAAGTGTTGGATTTCAAGCATGTAAGTGCATGCCACATCTGAAAGAAAAAGAGAGGAAAGTTCATTAAGGTACCCAAGGTAGACACTGTGGGTGGTAAGTTTATGAGAAAAAATAATGCATATCCGTCAGTGTATAAGAAAGTTATACACCAATTAGTGCCAAAACCGTGTTTTACACCACTGATTGTAAAAATGGCCATATGCGATATGATGGCGATCAGAGCTATTGTTTATATTAGCAATCTGCTTCTTGTACACATCACACCTCTTCCCTGTCCAGAAATGCTCAATACACATTGCAGGACACGTGGTGCCCTAACCAGCTAAAATAACCTGTTGCAGTGTTGTATCATCTATAGGCAATGGCAAAAGTTGCTTCACCTTTCGCTCTGTGATATTGTCCTGATCGCTTGAAAGTTGAGCTAATCTGTGACACACCTCCACGATGACTTCCTCTTAACCCATTAACACAACAAAACTGTGAATACAGCAGTTTCATTCAAACGACTAAAAATGATAACAAAAGTATCATCCCCTGCAGATTAGACATTGGCTGACATATCAAATATCTGATTTCAAATCAAAGTTGGCTGTTTTTCAAGGCTATGGCTATTGAACTTTGCCACTTATTGTGTTCATGAGCGTGTCAGTTCTTTTGTGGGAGTATTTCAATTTTGCTTCTTTTTTTTTTCTATCCCTCTGGCAATGCTGTTTGCCATATTACAGTTAATAGTTTCCCCAGGAATTTCTAGGGACTATGGGACAAGTATTCATATCATACACTGACTACATATTGTCCAAAAACGCATTTTTAAACATTTCAACTGGCCAAAAAGACTTTGTTACTTCCTGGCGGGAGGGTTTTTGAAGGTCTGTTGTCATTACAAATTCTAAATCCCAGTACCTAAACCAAATTTTAATGAATGAATCCCCTAGTCCAACTTGAAAAAATCATGCAAATATTCAGCATTATGTCACTTGACATGTACAGCAGGTTGGGGGTTATATGAAGAGATTGTAAGACTACACTGGGTACAGGTCAGTGAAAGAAGGTGAAAGTGAATTTGATCATGAGAATTCATCATTCAGTCAACCTTTACGTAAGGACACTATCCAGACATACAAAGTTCACTTTATCTTATCAACCACAAGAGATATACACTGTACCAAACTTTTTCATCTTATCTCATCTATACTACAATTGTACACAGGATTTCTCAACTACGGTACTTGTGTACCCGCATAGTGATGTGTTTATTGTTTTTGTTCAAACACGAACAATGAACAGACATTGGTGACATTGAGAAACCTGTTATGTACAACGTAGGCCTACACTGCAGAGGTGTATGATGGTTGAAAGAGCATTGTACTATTTTCGCATACTCGGTGCTGGATACATTTCCATGATTGGTGATTTCCTTCCTTAACCCTACCCAGGGACAAATTGATAATTCTAACTTTCTTTGAATATAGTTGTTGAACATTGTTTTTGTTTTTTCTCTTTTTTTTGGGGGGGGGGGGCTGTCTGACTTCATAAGATGTACATCATGACGTGTAAGCTCATACAACTCGGATTACGCAATCTGTTATGGAACTACTCAAGACAATACAAACTGAGCTTTGTTGGTTATTATGTGTACTCACCCTGTGTGTACCGTGTTTGCCCTGCTATTATCCGGTAAATAAAACAGGAATCAGTGATCAAAAAGGGTGTGCAGGTGAAAAAAAAAAAGACATTTGCAGTGATAGCATACTGGTCATTGAGGAAAGGAGTGAATGCATCATAAGGGCTTTTTACACTTGTAAATTTTTGCTTAGTCCCGTACCAACGGTGGGGCTAAGGGGGGGGGGGGGGCCTTAGCCCCACTGTTGGTACGGGACTATCCTTAGCCCACTTTCTGTTTACACTCGTTTTTGCCAAAGTGGGCTAGCCCCACCGATAATCCCGTACTATCTGGCCCTGCAAAATAGTAGGGTTAGCACCACAATTGCGGTGCCAAGCAAGTGAGTGTAAACAGAACGAAAAAATAATCCGGGGCTAAGCGACGGAGACGAAGTCCAACCCCCACTGACCGATCAGAAACGAAATTAATCAAGTGCTACCGGTGCGTGTGTGTACGTGTACAGTGCACAGCATAATCATGAATATTCATGTGGTTTGGAAAGTCCGGGGCTAAGAAATACAAGTGTAAAAAGGTCAATTTTCTCCTTAGCCCCGGACAAGAGATAGTACGGGACTAATTGGCCAGTGTAAAAAGCTGAAAAAAGTGGTACGGGACTAACGATAGTCCTGGGTCAGAGAAAGTCCGGGGTTAAGAAACACAAGTGTAAAAAGGGCTATAATTTCCTTCAGTCTGTTTTTTTTTTCTGTTTTTGTTTTTGCATTATATCTTCTTCAAAGTGTGTCTTCTTTGCATTTGTCTGTTGGGCCATAAATGTTGTTTACGTGAATTTCTACATCTTTGACACACATTCCACATACAATCCAGTAAAATTACTACTATCATGTATACACCAAATATTTTGTGAGTATGGTATTTCACAACTAGTGACTTGTCAGACAATTTTGTGAGAGGCTGAGGTTGAATTCAAGATCGAGAACCACAATGATGGAAGTCCCTTTTCAGCAGAAAAGTAAGTGATTTCCCATCTCAGAAATGATACTCAGCACATGTGTTTCACAGGGCAATATTTTTGCGATGGTAATTTCCCAAATATCAGTTCACTCAAGAAATTTGTACAAATAACAACACAACTAAATACAATGTATATACCGAATAACAGGTTATAGAGTTATTACACTAAGGCACTTCAAGTTGCTGAATCTGACGTATTCAGTCTTCTCCTAATAAAGAACAACCAACAATTTGCACCAAGGGCTACGACACGCTACTTGCACTGAGAAGTGACACCACATCACTCTACACAAGTGTACATGTACCTGTATTGCTACCATTCAGGGATGACTGACAGCAACTGCAGGAATGCTTGCCAACTGTGACATCTTGCAATAACAGGAAGACAAGGATTTCACTAGTCTTACACCACCCACCCCATCTTGTCACAAGGTGAACACTGTGTACACACGTTAATCTGAACAGAGAGAGATTGAATAGGGGAAATAGGGTAACCTACAATCACATGCACTGATACCACAAAAATGATGATGAGTAATAAGCAAGGAAGTGATATTCTTGTGTACATCCCTCCAAGTTTTCAATAGTAGATCTATACCAGTGGTCCACACATTCGACTAGGGTACAGGGTATTGTAAAGCATGGCTACACCTCTGCATGATATACTGTATGTCAATATTTTTGCTCGATTAAGGCGTTTGCGCTAAGTGGCTCCAGAACATGTTCGCGGACTCTTGAATTCGCGCTGCAGAATTGTCAACCCACTAAAAATGTGCAGAGAAAAGTGTAAAGATATTTTCGTGGGTTTTACAAATATGTTGAATTTGCACATGCCAAATATAGCACAAAATATGTGAAAATTAATGTACAGCGAAAATTTCTGGGTTTACACTACCTTTATGATATAAAGCCTTCTTGATATCATGTTCAACATCGTCAATTGTAGCACGACCCCCTGGGTACCCAGAGATGGCCCGGACTTGCATCAAGTTGAATTTTTAGGATGTTATGCTACGAAACCAAGTCCCAATCAAGCTCATGTCAGGCCAGGCAATAGTTGAGCAGAAAGCTGCGGTCAAGTCCCTGACAGGCCGGGTAGTATTTGAGACACTCAAAAATTTCCCCAATGTAAATGTTTGTCTTAAAACCCCAGTTTATTCCTGACCCATATGGGCAAGATTAGTGAATTTCCCCTGACAAACCCCTGCATACTGTATTCCCGGGTGCTGTTCGTTATTCTGAAGGTTCGCTATTCCGAAGGTTCGTTGTTCCGAAGGGTCGTTAATCCGAAACACACAAATTCCCTATACCTAGAGGTTCGTTAATCCAAAAATGAAAAAGGGTTCGTTAATCCGAAAATTTGTGGCGTTATTCCGAAGGTTCGTTGTTCCGAAGATCGGTTAATCCGAAAATGAAATTCGGAACAATGAACCTTCGGAATAACAAATCTTAGGAATAAAGAGCCTTCGGAATAACGAACCTTCGGAATAACGAGCTGTAACCGTATTCCCGACCTACCTGGAAACACAAAAAACAAAACAAAAGTGCTAAAGTCCCTATCCAGCTTTGATGCAATGTACTTGTATAATGTAGCGTTATATGTGTATGAATGACATTTTTTTTTTCGCTTTGAATGCACATTAAGTGAAGGCATAGAAAATAGATTATTCTCACAAATATCATTTATTTCAACCCATTGAGGGCGGGCTGAATTTGCTACAACATGAATTTCCCGCAGACACATGCCTTCAGGAGTATACTTGGGACTCGTCCTCACTGGGTTAACTGTAAGAAAAGTAAATATAAAGGAGACTGGTAAAAGAACAGACATTAAATCTACATAAAATATGGAACAAATCAAAGAAAAGAAAAATCCCTTTAATTTTACATATGAGAAAATGTTTAGTCAGAACCTTTACAGGAAATTATTCAAACTTGTCTGTAAAATTTGAGATATTATCACTCAAATTGTGCACTTGAGCTTTGCATCCTCAACTTGTCTGTGCCCTACAGAGCGTGTCCAATATACCCTGCGACAACAGCATTGTCTCGACACATATTACGCTGCGCTGATATCATACAGTACCCGGTATGTGGGCTAGCTGCATCCAGTGCAATGTCCGTGCTCACTTATTTTGTTTCATCTCAAGTGTGGTTACTCATCTCTAGGTAATTGATTTATCAATAGGATCACTTCTCAGCTGTCTCTGCAAAATTGTGCGATAACCTAACACCAGGAATCAGCTACAGTTCACTGTAAAATGTGCAGACTCAATGCATGACTGGAGCCACAGTGCTCAGCCTAGGCACATGTGATATTGAACAGAGCCTATACTATCATGTACTACACAGTACTGTGTACGCACTGTTGTATACTGTACATTATAATACTTCTATGTACGTACAGGTAATGACATACACTAACAGCTGGGTCCACAACTGCTGTTGTTGTTGTTATTTTAATTTTTTGGCATGTATCATGAACATCATGACTTTAGATGAAGTTACAGAGATTTTAACCACCAAGTGGCCCCATTTCACAGAACACATACTATAGAGGAATTTTTTCAACATTTTGCACAACCAGAAACTACATGTAGCATGAAAATGAAAGCACACAAATATTTGTGCTTACTATCATTCCAGTAATTAATGTCCTGATGTCACTGAAATTAAAACATGCAAAATTCATTTTACCTAGTCAAACGCAAAGAATTTTTAATGCAAAAATATCCACTTTTACAGTACAAGCCGTGGATGACATCATCATGGCTACATATTTCAGTATCTTTCACTTTGTACTACAATATGAGGCCCAACATATGCAGCTCATACAATATTTCTGATGTCATCTATTCCATGCCATTCAATAAACATTGCAGCATTGTAGTGTGCTGTGACGTTAACATTTGTGCATTCATACATAGTTGTACAGGCATCACTCAAACTGAACGTTCAAGCAAATTTTCATGAGCTTTTACTAAGAGATAAAAAAACAACAACAATTGTTCACAAAAAGGATTCACAAAGACCCCGTTTACAGTACGGGGCTGGGCCACGCCGCAGCCGAGCCGCGGCCAAGCCCGGCCTCAATTGCAGGGCCGAGCCCCGCAATTTTGTCCGTTTACACTGCCGGGCTTGGCCCGGGCTTTTAATTCAAACCTTTCAATATTTTGTCATAGTGGGGCTCTGCTTGTAAACAAACACAATTTGGTATAGTCTGGTTTCAAGACCCTTTGGCAACTGGACTCTGCGGTGGCGACTTTGTCGCCGCCTTTGCCAAAGGAAAAATCCTTTGCAGGACAAAACCACCTTAAACTATACACTTTGTACTAGTTTTTGACGTTGAGGGCGTTAATATCCTGAATAGCGAAATAGTACGGACAGAGGGTCTGGAAGCCAGACTAAATTTGGTACCGCATTTGGCCCAGTTTGCGTTTACACTGAGAAAAGGCCGTGGCTCGGCCGCGGTTGAGACCACCTCCAGAGCGTGGCCAAATGCGCGGCCAATTTTGGCCCCGCATCTGGCCTTTTGTGCGTTTACACTGAAATGAAGGCCGGGCTCGGCCATGGCCGAGCCCGGCCTTTTCGCTCGCTGTAGGCCCATTTACACTTGCTTGGAAAAATCGTGATTTTTCTAAAATCGCGACATTTGGGTGTAAGTTGCTAAGCAACTACACCCAAACGCCCTCGAAACATCGCCAGAAAAATCGCCAGCCGGAGTGCGATTTTTTGAAACATCGCGAAGTTTGAGGCGAAGTTAGCGAGTGTAAACCCAAGCTGCAGAAATATCGCGATTTTTCATCACGTGACTCTCGGTATCGGATTGCACCGGGAGTTTACGCGCGCTCCCGATCCCTCTTTGGTATAAGACAGCTGTGTACAGCCACAGGTCTAAACGGCCAATTCTCGGTCGGCTCGTGGTCTGCATCTCTCACCTCCCCCTCCCTGATGAAACTAGTACACTGTACGTGAAAACCACAAATGGTAGGAAACCTGAAGTTTTCCAACCACGTATCATCACCCCATGACAACTTAACAAAATAATGTTCTCCCAGAAATGCGTTGATTCAGATTGTGAGCGTGTCCGTACTGCTCTCGATAATTATATACCTTGTTTGTGGAATACAGGACTCAGGAGTACGTCACAAGTGTAAGTTCTTGCTGTCGCCTGATAAAATACCAGTCCTAACTTCCAAGTCTTACTTCCCACTTTCGTCATATCGGCGAAATTTAATGATCCTCCTGAATGCTGCTGTAGATGAAGTTTTACACACCTACTACGTATGTGATCTAATGTAGCAAGCTACTATATAGTTTTACCGTAAGTAAACAGTCTCGAGAAGCACAAATTTATGTGTGCATTGTACTGATAAAAAGCCCTGGCTCAACGTTCCAACCAGCCAGCTGTGATCAAAATATACTGCACTGCAGTGAAAACGAACAGAATAGCGCGCGCTTCCATTCAGCTACCGTGTTGAAAACAGGTAAATTACGCATGCGCACTACCGACCACAAAATCGCGATGTTTCGTGATGCTCAAACTTCGCGTGCTTTTGCGCAAGTGTAAACGTTGGAACCAAAATATCGCGATTTTAAAAATCGCGATGTTAGTAAGTGTAAATGCGGCTTGTAAACGGGGTCCAAGACAGTTTAAATTTCAAAGCTCATACTGCAGCTGCTCTTGGTCAGTAATTCTGCGAGACAGACAAAATAAACTGCAGGTATACATCTTTCATAACGTACCGGGTGTAAAGTTGTTGTTGAGGGTTTGTTTGCTCTTCTTAAAATCCCACATACAGTATCTTTGCCACAGATCAAAAGACACATTTGTGTGAGCTCCATTATTGTTCCACTCAAGTAACAGTTCACAATATCAGCAAAAGGGAATTTATTCCTGATATATTGCAAACAATGGATTCATGGCACAGCAATGTCAGAGTATAGAGTAGGTAGCCCTCGACCTGTTAATTGTTTCCTGTATTTCAGCAAACAAGTCCGGGCAGAACATTTTTATCTTGGTATGACTCACTTTAAAGGACAAGTTCACCTTCATAAACATAAGGATTGAGAGAATGCAACAATGTTAGTAGAACACATCAGTGAAAGTTTGAGGAAAATTGGACAATCGATGCAAAAGTTATGACTTTTTTAAATTTTTGTGTTGGAACCGCTGGATGAGGAGACTACTACAGCTTGTGAGTCATATGCGTACAACAGTATAAAGAAAATATAAAGAAAATTCAACATATTTTCACTTTTTTCACATAATAAAAGAGCACTTGACTTGGCTCTTTCTAAAGGCAGGGGGAATAATATTACCCATAACATTTGTCGGTAACGAGTCGGGGGAATGTGAACTTCTTTCATAAGATGAAATTTTGTGAAATTCTCTTTATATTTTCCTTATATCGTTGTACGCATGTGACATCTAAGTTATTCACACACTGCAGTAGTCTTCTCATCCAGCGGTTACTGCACAAAAACTTCAAAAATTCATAACTTTTGAACGGATTGTCCGATTTTCCTCAAACTTTCAATGATGTGTTCTACTAATATTGCTACATTCTCTCAATCCTTATGTTTATGAAGGTGAACTTGTCCTTTAAGCTTTTGCATACATGTGTATTTTCAATGCAGAAATGGTTCACTATTCCCTTGCCCAAAATTTCATGTTGTGCTTCCATTTATAATTTAAAATATTTGCTGGCTTCAAAGCCCATACTTTAAAAAAAAATGGAAAAATCTATGCCTCTGTAAACATTAAAACATCTGCTACATCTGCTATATCTCAGTAAAATCTTGACACTGAAATCACCAACCCAGTCTTACTGAGCTTCACACATGCAGCTCCCATGCCACCATACTCCTTAGCTACAACTGTATTCATCATGCATAAACAGCTTCAAAAACCTGATGAAAATTCACCTGTTCCACAAAAGTATTCCATAGCCATGTCTACTGTAAGACATTTTTATAGGGTGAGTAGACTTTCCAGATGCCTCCTAATATAAGTTATGTCTTCATTTACATCTTTATTACAGGTAATTTCTCTCTTTTGTATCTCGCTGTACTGCACCACTTCCAGTTATGATTCATTTTATGTTGAAACCAGCTCCCTTCTTCCTTATTTTCATGTAATTGTAATGCACATGTGAGTGCAGTCCTAGAGAAACTGCACAATATAAACTTTAATATAAAGTATTGTAATTAAATCAGAAGTGGTATAGGAATATTAGTGGGACAAAATCAGAAGTGGTATAGGAATATTAGTGTGACAAAGTCCTGCAATTTTTTCTATGTCAGTATGAGATACATTGTAATATCAACTTTCTGAGTTCATAATAATAAATCATAAGAAATAAAACTTCCACTACCCATCCACAAATACTTGTACAGTTGCCTTAATTAAGCCATCCCGTATACTATTTAAAGGGACAAGAAAATATTAATTTGTCATCTGTATGCAGGTCTGCTAACATTCCCACATCCAAATCAGGGAGATTCCACACAGCAATCAGGGAGGTACAAGATCTGTGAGTTACATGCATTTCAATGGGTGAAAATAATTCCCAATAGACTCCTGCAGAATCAGGGAGAGTTGGCAGCTCTGCTGTATGTTCTAAACTCTTGACAATAGCATGACAATAAATGCATTTATGTTTTTTTAAATATAAAAAGAATGTGTATCCACTGGGAGAGTACTTGTATACAATGTGACTGTCTAGTGCATAATAATTTGATATTTTCTAGTGAACCCTAGCACACATTATCTCAGGGGTCTTGTATTTTGTTAGTCTGTCATCTACATCTTCGAAAGGACCTCAGTGAAACCATGGATCTAACAACAAATAGACTATCAACAAATCAAACCACTTTGAAGTGCGAGATCCACCGCCACCTACAATACGCGCATCTTAACGAGTAGTATACAGGTGTCTCGAAAATAATAGCACAATCACGCATCATCACTGGCAAAAGAACAGTTTCCTAATTCCCGTTTTATTTGGTTGATGCGCCCTTTCAGGCAGAAACATCTTTGAATAAACGGTAATGATGAGAGGCAGCAAACGTCAGAACATGACTAATTTCATGTTATTTGCTAGGAAATTTCAGATTCGCTCGCTATCGCTCTACGACCTTGCCTAATAGTAAGACACACATATCCGCTTCCCTTACTGTCTCTTTTCACTCTGGAAAAATGTGCAGAAAGGATGGAAAATGAGATTACAAATCATAATAAATTAGCTAAAATGTTAGCTTTCTTGGCCACTGAAGATTCTGAGTGGTGATCAATATACCACTACTGCACACGCATTATCCTTGATTTATTAAAGACAGTTATTATCTTCTGCGCATTTGGTTTATAGAGTTTTCAAAGCTGCGTTGTGTTTTGCTGTGGCTTGCCGGCGGCGGAGATAAGATCAAAGCACGAAAGAATGTTTAACCCATTCTGGATGGACTGATTTTGCTACAACATGCATTTCTCAAAGACACCTGCCCGAGTATACTCGGGACTCGTCCTCAACGCGTTTATATTTTTGTAACATATTAGACATAGACAGAGGCATCCATTAATTAA
The DNA here is from genome assembly GCF_040938485.1 of Diadema antillarum. Classification (NCBI taxonomy): domain Eukaryota; kingdom Metazoa; phylum Echinodermata; class Echinoidea; order Diadematoida; family Diadematidae; genus Diadema; species Diadema antillarum. The sequence goes on from NW_027271223.1 coordinate 788,595, forward strand.
CAAAATTATAAATGTCCATGTGTAGCAGTTCCGTGGTAAACAATCTAAAGCCTGGAAGAAAACTACATGAATACCTTGTACACCCTCACAACCAATGTTGATTTAGATACCTGGCAGACAAGATCAACAAAGTATGCACAAAAACATGCAATATCATATTGTCAGTAGGGACTCATACAAATATTTTCACAATTGCAAGAATGCTATGTCTGTAACTTAATCAACTCTAGTAAATGTTTTGAAAACGCCACAACCCCTGCATTAATAATCAAATAGGTTATCATATAAAATGTATGCAGCTGCAACGCACAGCATACCAAACATATTGTGCAGTGTAAGTTGCAACAAGCGCAGGATCTGTGTCAACCATGTGACACTCTGAAAGTGTGTCATGTGATCATAATTGCCTGGGCACATTTTGAGCCACACGCTCCACCATGTGGCTTCGCCCCCCAGAGTTCACAGAGAGATCACGCTGGCATACATGAGGAACTCACTCAGTGTGTTGTTCAGTTTTCCAGAGCATGTGTACACTGCAACTGTTTGTGAAAAATACACATTACATGCATACATGAGATTATAACAATATCTAGCACACTCAATATCACCTTCACATACACATACATACACACACACACACACACACACACACACACACACACACACACACGCAAAAAAAAGCCTTTGGGGATGATAATGTGATAAGCATCTGATCACAAACAGTATTGGCTCTGTAATGTACACCAACAGAATTGATGGTTTTATGAAACCTAATTATGTCTAACTTTTCACTCTGTTATTTTCTTTTTCCGGCCATCTAGCATTTAATGACATCCTACCACATGACCTTGAATTGCTGCTTAGCTGGTAAACACAGGTTGAACGGTGGATGCATTCTTAATCGATGAAAGGTACACGGATTATTTGCATGTCTCTTCTCTGAAGGTTGTTCGCCATGCTATCAATAATCATTCCTTTTCACGATGTGACTGCATGGATTCTCAGTCTCAAGCTATTGGATCACTTTGACAGATAAATTATTTGCAAACATGCAAACAGAAAAAAAAAGATAAAAAGGCATATAATATAACGGACACTGTTTTAAAGTGATTAGAATTTCAGCAATGCAGTTTCTCCTCATGGTTTTAAGTTTGCAGTTATTGTTGTAAGGCAGACAAATATCATTATACGATACCATACAAGACCATCCAAAAATGAGATCCCACCGAGGAGATTGTAGAGTAGATTCGATAGCTACGTTCTGTGCCTGAGTGTAAAGAGCAAAATTCATACTCAGTGCATGAATTTGAGATGATGAATTTCATCAGGTTTACATCTCACCAGAGAGGGAAGAGCAGCGGTCCGTCCCTTTCGTTTCCTTCTGTGTGGTTGGAAGTCGTCATTGAAACGGTTCCGCGGCTTGGATGGCGGGATGTTAGCGGGTACCTTCTGATCCCACTTCCGATAGACCTCCTCCAGACGTTTCATGTCCATGGTAGTGGAATTCTAGAGGAGATTAATAGAAGGAAGACACTTGAAACAGATGTGCACTGTACATGTACATAATGTTTACTTTGTTGCAGGACAAGTGTCTTCATGGCTATACCTTTTACGGATCTTTAAAGAAAACGCAAACCCAAAGAACAATGTGGATTGAGTGAAAGCAGCAACATTAGTAGAACATATCAGTGAAAGTTTGAGGAAAATCAGACAATAGATGCAATTATAGTTATGAATTTTTAAAGTTTCGGTGTTGGAACCACTGGATGAGGAGACTACTAGAGGTTATGAGGTATGAGTGGACAACAATATAAAGAAAATATGAAGAAAATTCCACAAAAACTCATTTTTCATGAAAATGACAAATTCCATCAACTTGATACTGACAGATGTTAAGGGTAGCAATTATTCCCCCTGTTTTCTGAAAGCTATTAGTCAAATGCTCTTTAATTATGCTAGAAAAGTGAATTTATGTATAGCCAATCTGGCTACATTCGCGAGGCTATTCGGATCATTCTGGCTGCTCATTCTACCTATTTGGCTGCTATTCGGCCGTATTCTGGCCTATTCGGCTCACTCGCCTGTATTCTGCTCTGTATTCAGGTAACGATTAGGATGGATTTGGGGAGGTATTCAGGGCATTCTGGGCAGATTCGGTTCTATTCGTGATATTCCAGTCTATTTGGCTAGATGATTCGGGCCGTTACTCCCCTAATGATACGAATAGGCCCGAATCTGCCCAGAATGCCTAAAATGCCTCCCTGCCCCGAATCCAACCGAATTCCATCCGAATACATCCCGAATGTGACCCAAATGAAATTTGTCGGGGCTACATTCGGGAGTATTTCAGAGTGTATTCGGCTAGTTTTGAACATTTCAAAACGAGCCGAATCCCTCCACGAATGTTCCAGAATCCCTCCCGAATTTTCGCCCATTTGGGGAAGGAGAACAAAATGCTAAAACTGCACTCAAATCATTACAGCCTATGCCTAAACAGTAACTGCCAGTAGACTCGGTTCTTTCCCCGAGTTTCAGAAACAGTTACCCGTATTATGAAGACAGGATAAAATCTGCACTGTGAGCTGGGCAAGACATTACAGAATATCATATAACCACATTTATCCCACTGCATATACAAGTAATTTGCATTAAGTCTATACTAGAATGACATTGATATCAAGGAAACACAACGTGCCTTTTGATTACAATTACACCTGTATGCACCATAAATTCCCTTTATACTGTACTAGAACCTCTTGATTTATTATAAACTATGCAGCGATCACTTTCAGATACATGCAAGGAGACAATTGAAAAGTTCAGGGATCCTGCGCACAAATTTGGGTCATTGACGTTTCTTGTACAGTGCATTTCGTTATAACAAACACGGTTATAACGAAATTCCGGCTACAACGAAATAAAAATCAGGCCGCAACATTATCCTCTCTTTGTTTTTTATTGTTTATTTGTTCGGTTATAACGAAATTTTGATATAGCGAAAGAAAACTCCCCGTCCCGAGGACTTCGTTATAACGGGAGTCCACTGTACCATGAGGATAAAGTGTATCTCGCTTCAAGGCATACCCTCAACAACAAAATACCACTTGCAGTCTGACGAGGCAACTGCGACACAAACTTGGAACATTTTGATACTTTAAAAAATTCCATCAGGACAGATTATTCGTAAAAATATATGCCTACACAATACAATATATGCGATGAAAGGCTTTTGCATAAATCACAATAGATTTAATGCAGTTTGTTGAAAATCAAACTCAATTTTCTATATAGAGCAAAAAAAAAAAAAGTCCACTGTACCATGAGGGTAAAGTGTATCTCACTTCAAGGCATACCTCAACAACAAAATACCACTTGCAGTCTGATGAGGCAACTGTGACGTAAACTTGGAACATTTTGATACTTCAAAAAATTCCATCAGGACAGATTATTCGTAAAAATATCATATGCCTACAAAATACAATATGCAATGAAACTGAAAGGCTATGCATATATCACAATAGATTTAATGCAGTTTGTTGAAGATCAAACTCAATTTTCTATATAGAGCAAAAATATCCACTTCTTCTCCCTCAACCTCTCAAAAACAAAATTTAAATTATTGATTCACAAATCTTCAATTAAATACTCACATTTTCATGATCCTCTGTCTTGAGATTGCTTTTCTTCCCCACAAATAAAGCATGATTACTGAAAGAGCCTACCATTTTGACGAGTAACAATGCTGATTGTCCAAAACAAAATAAATCAAATACATCTGTAGTGGAGAATAGTCAGTCAAGCTGGAACAGTGTGAATGCCAGCTGAAACAATACACACCTGACTGTACCAAGTCAAGTTATGAACACGTATATGATGAGAGATGGAGACACCAAGCCAAGTTCCTGTGGCTGCATGACGGCTAATGCTATTGGTTGGTGACTCCTATCACAAGTCCCGCCCCATCCCTTGGAACTTGCCTCTGATTGGCTCAACTTGTTCAATGACTTTGATAGTGGGAAGTCACAGGCCTCTAGTGACAGGCCAAGCCAAAACATGTTTGTGGAGAGATACGAACAAATAGTGTAGTGTGTTTACAAGGGTTTCCAGAAAACACAGTTTTTTACAAAGTTAACAAAACAAGAAAATGATGACCGAGTCCAGTAAAAAGCATTTGCCTGTTTTCAGGCTCATAAAATGAGAAAACAATGCTTGCTTGCCTGCAGTCATGTAATAACAGCTTTATACATAGAGTATCACAGACCTATCCATTACCAAGAGCTACACGCACAGTGCTGGCAGATTGTCATTCCTAAACACTGCCAATACTCTAAAGCCCCTGTTCAACTATGTCGTTCTCTCTACGATTTGACAATTTTCTCAGATCGGGAAAGATCGGGTAAAACCTGAGCCGATCTGGACACAGTACGATGTTAGAACGCTCTAAGAATGCTGTAGTTACGACTACCACATGCTTTCTACGCTCTTACTACGATGATCGGGAATGAGACATTACAATCTCTGCTGCTGCAGTTACGCTTTAGAACGATGTACAATGTAACTACGCTGTCAGTGCGATGTTGCCGATGTTATCCGATCAATGCACGCTACGCTATGACCGATCTACACGATCTTATCACACTGTTACCCCGTCCAGAGAGCTGAAAAGTGCCCGATGTGCCCCGATGCACCCCGATTCAACTGTCGATCCGCAGTCAGTCAAATTATCAGCATGCAAAACCAAAGAGATAAACTGTGAACCTCTAAGAAGCTCCTCAACTCACAGCTCTTTTGCAGCAATTCATTGTTAATCAAAGACATGCTGATCTTTCCAAGGCTTTTTCTTGATGTCCTTGCTTTTATCGTCCATCTTCCTCCAGTTCTCCAGGATTTCATATTCTTAAAAATTCTATGTCCTCTTCTTCCTCCTCTTTTAGCATCACCTGCAGTCTCTCTTTTTTCGCCTTGTGGGTAGCTGCTTCGCTGCTTTCTTTTCTTCTTTGTCTTCATCTCTCCTTCTTCGAAATTTGGAGCTCCTTCTTCTTCACATTCTGACTCGACAGGTGAAGCGACAACGTCCTCCTCCTCAACAGTTTTGCCTCTCGATATATTTGATCTTCTTCTGGCAGATATTTTTACAAGCTGTGAATTTTCCAACATATCGGCTGCGCCCATTTCAGAGCGGCGAGAGCGGAAGACGTGCGTAATTGAGTCTGGAAAAGCGTAGGAACAGCGTAGCTAAGGCGGGAACAGCGTAACTAAAGCCGGAACAGTGTAACTAAAGCAGGAATGAAGCGTACTGAGAGCGTCGTAGGAACAGGCCTTGATTCTATACGAGAATAGAGAACGTAATGAGAGTGGTGTTAAAGCGGGAAGATCATAATTTGATCAGGGAAGAGCGGCACAGCAGCGGGACCACGTCGGTGTCTAAGTTTACTTCCCGTTCTTGTGCCGATGTTACTACGCTCAGAAAGACCTTGTTACACTCATCCCGCTGTGTTTACACTGTCACTACGCTCTCCCTGCTTGCCGTACAATTCAAAATAGGTCAATTTTAATCGGGGAGATCGGGAAGAAATTTTGAACAGGTTCAAAATTTCTTCCCGATCTGAAAATGTGCCCGCTCCAACCCCGACCTCCAAACGATACTACGATAATTCCGAACCCTGTACGCTTTTGCCGCTCTCTCCCGATCTGCTAGATCGGGAGAGATTGGGGTCCAGATCGTGATAGTGGAACAGGGGCTTTAGCTCCAGGCAGTAATCTACAAAAAAATGTGCTGCACATGTGATGAACATGACTTTCATTGCTCCTGTGACATAACACTAACACCTTCTCACAAATCTTTGGTATGCTGACATAACAAGGGAAGAAGTTATTGATTTTCTTCTACTGTAAAGCTCATGAAATGGGTACTTTTCATAAAAAAAATTAAATCTGTGGAATTCTTTTTATATATTTCTTTATCATTACCATTCTAACACAAATCACAAATTGTTCCAGTCTTCTCATTCAGCAAATGACAGCATGGAAAAGATGAAAAATTCACAGCTTTCGAACAGATTGTACCACTTTCCTCAAACTTCATCATACATACACGTTGTAGATGTGCTAATCTCTGCTATACTAATACTGTAAAAGTGGTTTCTTTCGCGGTGGTTTTATTTTTGCGCTTTTCGCGCTTTGAGGTTGAACCGCGAATTTAACATCAAGCGAAAATGTTTTGAACCCGTTGCTTGTTACAACGCTATCATTACCGACCGCGAATTTAAACACACGCGAAAAAGTCGGCACCTATGGAAACCGCGAAAGTTTCTGTACGCGAAAGAAACCACTTCTACAGTACTGCAATCACTCAATCCAAACATGGATTTCATTTCCCTCAATAAGACAGGCAGTGCCACAATGGGCCAATTTCTTACAGTGTATGCACTGGCAAGAGTCTGTCCCATCTCTTGAGATCAATTTACGGGTACTGATAGCCACTCCTGCAATATCACATATATCCAACCTTATGAAATGCATTGATCCATCCCATCCTCCTTCACATACACAAACACGAGTTTCTTATTTAAGCCTTTATACAGTGTATCTGCATCATATGGTAAACTAAAGATTATTCTTTCTTAGATTCTTTCGACTATCAAATGCAATTATGTAAATACAATGTAGATCGTTATTAAGAAGATCCATGCGTATACTGAATGCATATCAACTTCAAAAACTACAGAATGCTTTATTATACAAATGATGCACAGGATAGAGTGCGTTAGTGGAGGCGTATAGTGCACTCGAGGGTATTTACAATTGTGAAACATGCACGAGGCGAAGCCGAGTGCATGTTGCACTACATTGTAAATACCCGAGAGTGAGCTACGCCTCCACTAACGCCACGAAATAATCCTGTGCATCATTTGTTTTATAAAATGGGTCGAAAATTCGAAAACTAACAGCATTTTCAGCGTTTTTCACGTACCTTTGTGGGTCAAGACGTCCGAAGATGTTCGTCCCAAAACGTCGCACTCGGAAATCCCGCACATATATAATGGGGGGTTGGGTTTCCGGACACTTAAGTTCCCGCATGAAAACTTACTTATTTTACATAGAATATGCACCCTTTACCTTAAAGACTTGATATAGACTCCTCATATAGGCCTACTAGACAACATACTCTGAAAACGGCGTGAGAATTAACCTGCTAAATCGTTGGATTTGCCCTTCAAAGTGACTCCATGTACGCGTCCGGTCCCACAACGCTTGGTCTACTGTACACTGTACGTATGATACGTACGCCGCGCCACACATGTTATGCACAAGGGAAGAAAGGCCGGCCGACCGGCAGTCCGAACTAGAAGTTTGTTTACAGGATTGACAGCGCGTATGCATGCAATTCAAAGGAGCCGCCGCGCGCACAGACGATCGGCAATAGGATTTAACACACAGTGCAATGGGACTGAGTAACCAAAGCACACGTGACTCATTTCAGCGCTTCCTATTGGCTACATTCTTGAACCCATTTTATAAACCACTAGACTAGTTCATACAAATGTACCCTGGCTCTAGCTATACATTATTGACATGATCTACAATAGTATACAAATACTGAATTGCTATTAAGTGTATAGACAGGCTGTAAGCAGAACTAATTCATATTATATTTTGGATCAAAAATTTGTCTTCCATTGATTGGTTAAAAGAGCTTCACGTGATTATAGGTATTTTGAACTATTTTAGAGTGTTAGTGTGTTCGAAACTCCATGAAGTACTATTTGCAAAATGACGTCACTTTTATGACGACATTTTGCAAATAGTATATACTATTTGCAAAATGATGTCACAATCACCCTTCTTTACAATCAAGTGTACGTGGTCCGTCCACGTCCGGTCCCGAATTCTAGTGTTCAGGTTTGCAGCGGCCATACGAGCGCTTCGATACATGCGGCGGGCAACTCTGGCGGTGCCACGGCTGCTACGTTTTTCAATTTCCGGTCTCTCGCACTGCTGCGTATTGCAGGCGCTGCGCTGCCGCCGCAGTGCGGCTAAGCCTAACTGCGACCAGCCCCAACACGCAGTGTTGCAGTGTAACTGTGTACACGGAGCGTCCCGGGGTTTATAGGCTAAGCCTATAATGATTTTCACTTTTTATTCAAATTTTTGATCCAAAATATAAAACAAATATACTTTGCCTAGTTTCGAGTTTCTTGTTAAAACTATGGGCCTCGGTGACTCCAAACTAGTACTATTCACTTCGGGGCTGCGCCCCTCAGTGAATAGTACTGGTTTGGAGTCACCTCTGCCCATAGTTTTAACAAGAAACTCTCAAGGCCAAGTATATTTGTATACTATCTTCAGTCAAAAAAGTGGGACACAGTCATAACAAATGGGTTTGTACTGAGTTGCTAGAACAAGGTGACCTTTTTACTACGCACTTCACTGCACAGCAGCACTTGGATATGAAAGTCACCTTCACACTCCAGCTGACTGTGTTTACAGTGACCCAGTTTAGGCACTGGTAACTGAATCAGCCTTTGTTGTGCAGCGTGCTACTTTGCACATACAACACCAGCGAGAGACTGCCTTGCATCATTCGTGTTTTCTTCTGTGGTTTCATCATGCCCATGTGTATATCTTCTGTTAATACAGTACAATAGACATACAATTGTACTCTAGTTTTCATGTGAACACACAGCCTACAGGCCATGTCAGTCATTCACAATTAGCATTCATCAGTTTTCCATAGGATGTAAACCAGTTAGTGGAGTTACATGATACATGTATTTTTTTAATAATCTTGCAACTCCACTAAGTGGCTGGTTCCAAGAGAAATAGCATGATTATGTATACCAGTAAGTAGCACAATTTTAGCATTTTAACCAAACCTTTGACCCTTGACAATTGACCTCATGACCCTAAATTCCCAAAAGAATCATTGCCAGTGTGGCACATGTACGTTTCTAAATTTTCATCTTTCACTGAGGGATGGAGGAAAAAAAGTTACATTTTACTTTTGGCATTTTCACTTGACCCCATGGCCAAAAGCTTTTCCGAAAGAATATGTATCCAGTAAAATATAATAAAGTTTCATGACATTGCCTTTAGGCATTGCAAATGTATTAGGAGAAATACAATTGTAGTACAAACAATTTGACACTTCATGGCAGAAGCATAAAAAGCTAACACTGCTGCATGCACTGTCTGTCATGGTAAGAAAATGACAAAGTTTTCAAATATCAAAACTGAGAATTGGTCTACGCAGCTATTTCCTTCCCTTCATGCACCGCATATTTGCGGTCATTTGAGTGTAGGTGAATTATTCTGTCAGCAGTGTGATATCCCCATTTCAAATCCAATTTCCACCTTCGATACTGGGGAACTCTCTATAAACTTGTCTGTACTAGGAAATATGTGGTAAAAGCATTCTCTTTGTTTTTGTCATATTTTGCAATAAGCTGGAAGTGTTGAACATCACAAGCTTCTCCTGATGCACAGTTCCTGGAATCATTTCAGATTAAACTACAAAATTATGTAAAATTTGTCATTTACAGTTTGTACAATACTCCATTAAAAAGCAGTAAAGCCAGCTTTCATTTACTTCATCCTGATGCGTCTTCCAAAAATTCACACTTCGGAAGCTTCCTTTTGCAATTAGCAAAGTGTTAATTCAATGACAATGTTAATGCAATAAATAACTACACATTCAAGTGAGTACTACAAAGGTTGTAGTATGCTACTCCAAGACATCTCAGTTCATATGTGACCTCAACCATTTCTCCTACTGCTGGTACCCTACCTTTACTTCTCTATCACATCCATATTACTTGTACTTCATCTATGATCAGACAAGCATTGATCAAAGGTGCAACAGTCCACATGTCAGTGATTTGTCTACAATGACGTCAAGACTAGCTTTGGGGAACCTCGAGATAGAGCATGCTTTGTCATTGATCACATGAACATGAAGTGTCAGTGATAGGTGGATTTTAATCACTGAAAAAAAAACACACATATTAAATAGATAAATAGATAATAATCCAGACACGATGGAAGACTTTGCTCCCATTATTGCAGCACCTAACAAAACACCATTAAACATGTCTATGTTTGATAAATGTCAAGGTTAAAGATATTCAATCAGGTCACTACAACACTACAATTGAGTCAAACTAATGACTGTTAGCTTACTTTTGGTTCACTGCTTTCATATATTTCTTTATCCTTGACAGTGCCTGATAGAAGAAGTGCAAATAGTAGAAAGAAACCCATTTGTGTCAACAACAACTTGACTTCAAATGTTGTGTATGGTCCATCAAGGTACATTACTGTACATCTGGATCTGGATCTGGATCTGGATCTGGATGTGTACGATGCAGGGCCCTACTGGGCATAACGCATCGGATGAGAGAGGGCACATAACAGGGATAATCAGAAGGTTCTAGGGATGACCGTTTTGAATGAGTCTGTTGATGGCGAGTTGATAGTGGCATCACTCAGGTGGTTCCACTCGATGAGAGTAGATGGGAATAATGAGTTCCTGAATTGTTTAGTTCGTACTCTTATTTGGTTAAAGCACTTAGGGGAGAGCGGGGAGAAGTGGGACATTATTTCAAGTTCGCCGATTTTCTTCTGATATCTTTTTATAAAAGAGATGATTACATTTCCTTGCGGGCTTGCATGAAGGTTCATATGGTAGGTTACATAAAGAGCTATAAACTGGGGGTGGCACTGTTCTCAATTTTCTGCAGTTAATGAAAAGAAAAAACCTTATTTTGGGGGAGAAGTTGACCCACCCGTGGGTAAAGTGGGACAACGGCAAGGGAGAAATGGGACGGTGTTGGTAAAGTGGGGTAAAGTGTGACATCCTATAAACATGTCGGAAAAGTCAAAGTTTGAAGGCGTAATGAAACATTGGTAATGAAAACAGTCAAACATGCTTTAAAATGATCTTTATTTCAACAAAACAAGTTTGAACAACATGTTTGAAAATCTGAACTGTTTTACATGTAATGCTATTATGAGGGACAAATGGGACACGTTGTCCCAACTGTCCCTCACATGGCATATACATAGATATGTACAACTGCTCAGTAACCATGCAGGCATTTGTCAAAAACAAGTTATATTAGTTGCATATCAATAAGGCTCACCACCAGCTTCAATTGTGCCCTTGAAATCATGAATACAAAGACAACAGGGTAATTAACCTGATTTTAAAAAAAAATCATATTTGGGGGAAAATTTTCAATAGCAATTTATGCACACTTAGAATTTGCCGAACTGCATGGCTTTCTTAATGTGATGTATGGTTGCTAGGGACTTATTGTAGATATTAGCCAATCGCTGATTGGTTGAACAGTTTTTGATTCAGAGAACGTGTCCCACTTGACCCGCGTCCCAACTCACCCCGCTCTCCCCTACTGTTTAAATATTTGTCACTTGTCTATTTTATAATGTTTATGGTATCACAGTTTATATTTATTGCTTGGCACAGATACGTCGCCAAGGTTTTGTAGGTTGAACAAAATTTTGAATTGGGAGAGCTGGCACCAGCCCCCCGACCACTTTGAAGAAGAGGGGTGAGTTTGAGGTTCCTTCTTCTTTCCTTCAAACTTGGGGATGCAATTGGAACATCCCTATTTTGAAGTAGTACGTGGGCATGTGCCTCTTCCCACTGAGTCCATTCTATTACTGTGCTGCTTGCACAGGGGGCAAACTCTCCCCTAGAGAGAAATAGCGCCACAATTTCGTTCCATTACAGGTCCAGCAAAATGATAGCAAAAGGGACATACCGGAAACTATCCACAGACTGGTACCGGGTATTCCAAATAGAATCACATATGGACAGCAAATCTCACTGATGTTCAATCTCTCCCATATATCCTTTTTTTTTTTTTTTTTTTTTGAGTTGCTGCTTTCATGTCTCTACACTACAGTCAAATGGAAAAATATAAAGGTTGTACATAGAAATTTTTCCTTGAATACAATTTATTACAATGGACATGTATAGATTCTTCTGCGTGTGGATCTACATAAGAGACCAAGTTGAGAATGAGGCATGCTACTGCTGTAACCAAATTTGTGATGCAACTGACAAGGACTTACATAATAGACTACTGTATACGCTATATATTTCGCGGGGGTTTTATTTTCGCGAATTTCGCTAGTCGGGAGCTATTCGCGAAATTAACAATGCGCGAAAATATTACCTTCCAAAATGAATCCCTTGCCTTGATGATACGAACATTTCAGTACTAGTAGTATACCATGTCAAGGCTTACCGAACAGACCATACTGGCTAAGCTTGTTTACGTACATATAGCACGTCCACGTCTACTTAATACGAATACTGTAGAGAGCCAATCCATTGCGCCACAACGTTACAACCGCGCGGCGTGTCACCCTTGGATTACATGTGATGTACCGTATTAGCACTAGCAGTCTTGCGTTTGCATGCCGCTACATGTCAACTTTAGGGGCCGGGGCTTCGTATGCTCCAGCTGGTTGCCGTTGAATTTACTCGTACCCCTCGTACCACTCGTCAGAAATCTAGCGCGATGGACTTAACCACTTCAAAAATGTTGAATTCTAACTTACTAGTTCGCAGAGTTTGGTAAGTTTTTTTCATGCAGTGTATAACTAGTATCATTCTTATTTGCTAGTAAGTTGAAAATTCACACTTTCTTTGCCACTTCATGTTTTCTCTGGTCCCCCAATCGCGAATTTAACCACTCGTGAAAAATTCGCGAAAATTTATGGACGCGAAAATTATAGCGTATACAGTATACTATGGCAGATATTCCAGATGTCCCAGGCAGCTCAAGACATCATCTCCTGATGGGACATTTCACAACAACCTCCGAGTAGGACCATGTTCTTCCTCCTAACAAGCTCACAAGTCAAGCTCATCTTTGTAATAGACTACATATCCCTTTTGCAGATTACCAGTAAAGAATAATAATCATAATAATAATAATTCATAATAATAATAATAATTCATAATAATAATAATTAATAATAATAATAATAATAATTCATAATAATAATAATAATAATAACAATAATATTTAATCAGAAGAAGAAGAAGATGATGAAGAGGATAAGAAGAAAAAGATCTATACGTTTTCATTCAGACAACAGTGATATTGATGTTTGACTAATATCTAACAGTTTGTGTATGATATGATATAATGTAAGCCGCCCATAACTCAATAACACTGTCCAAATTTTGACCACCTTCTCCATGTAGAAACCTACAGGCTTAAGTTGTGCACAGTCGAACTTTGGTGCGGGTGCCATATGCATTGTGTTGTGGAATGTAAACTTCAACAATTATTTTGTATCTGATGCACATGTTTTAACCTGCCATTCGTTTTGCATGAAATGGTGGACCTGGTTCGTTATATAGACTCTATGGTCTACTCACATTGCCTTGAACTTGAATTAAGTCATGATTAAACAGTGACTCTTTACGAATATATTTGTAAAATGATGTCAGACTTCAGTTTCATGGGGCTGATAGTGATTTGTGCATGGAGAGGTGAGAGTCACAGAAAAAAGCACTGAAAATTTTGAGTCACATCAGGCCGATAGGTGCAGCAGCCCTGCATTTAGTGAACCCGCAAGGCTCTCATGCTTCGGAGGATCACTGCATATCGGTTGATTAACACTCAATTTTCGTCAGAAAGAACTGACAGGATTTTTTTCTTCTTTTCATCATGGAGAGTGGACATGTGTGTGTAACAACAAATCACAATGTGAACTTGCGACCATCAGATGTGGGATGGATAAGAAGTGAAGAGGAGACCTCATGAGCACTGCGGGGAGGGGCCTCTTGAGTACCCCAGAGGTGGGTGCTCATGTGGGGGAGAGTGCCTTGTGAGACAGAAAACCCCTAATGAGTGGATTTCCCGGACTGAATAGATTAATAGAGTGTAGGGTTAGAGCTTAGTTAGGGTTTGGTTGGGGCCAGGGGCTGTGCTGAAGTTTATAATAGAAACCTAAAATACCGGTACTAGTAATTTAGCCCCCAATACCCAGGATAGCCCTGACGACAAGATACTATTAGTTACCCCCTGCTTGTTCACGAAATACGGGCAAATAATATATATACGCCATGGTCTGGTACCATATTCCAAGAGGCCGGAAGCCGAATGGAATATGGCACCAGACCGTAAATATTTCCTGTATTTCGTAAGAACAAGCCTGGGGTAACGATTTTATCTTTTTAAGTGTAAGTGCTAACCTTTTTCTCACTGATTTCCTCTCATGCATGATGTTGAAATCGCCGGCTGTCAGTAACATTGTTACTTACCCTGTTTTTGGACTGCTTGCACACATATAAATAAATTAAAAAAATCACTTTGAGTCACTCCTTTTGGGCAATTCCACAGTTAGGTGGACATGAAATGGATAAAAGAAATGTGCCTCTTTATCTTACTCCTTAATTTAGGTAACAGCTAATGCCATGGATGTTCACCAATCATAAAGGGCTTTCAAATTCAGTAGATTTTATTTTTCATATTTATTGGTTTTGCGAGATCTGAAACCATCGTTTAAAATGTACACGTGGGACTGGGGATGCTAAAATTCACTTAAATGTAAATTAAAGAGGGTTCCTTTGAAAAATTTTTCTCAAAGTTTTGCTAAAGGGTAAAAGATGAATACATTTGAATACTCCAGAAGTCATGCGACATTTCATCAATTACAAAAGGGTGAAATGACCTGCGGAATTACTTCGGACAAATGTAACGTTACTAAACCATGCTTAAGTTTTGGGGGTCTAACGAAAAAGTTAGGTCTAGTCTAGCTAATGAATTATTGGTCGAAATGCTAAAAATATTTGCGTGAACATTAGTCATGATGCAATAATTGAAATTAATGCAACACTTTGTTTGAAGTACCTTGAATTTCTGCACACTTTTTGTTACAAGACTAGCAAGACATTGATTTTTTTTGTCATGTCCTTTTTTCGTAATGTTACTAACCTGCCCTTTTAACTAACAGGTTAGCTGCCATCCCGATCCCATAAATAGCATATACTAATTAGCAATTCTTAAATATTGATTGGATTTTATTTTATTTTATTTCATTATTGATTTTTTTTAAATTCTTTTCTAACAGCTAGAATCATAAATATCAGTTCGGGAAACCCACTCACAAGGGGGGCCCCTCCTTATAAGTAACCCGTCCCCCTTATAAGTAACCCCGTCCCCCTTATAAGTACATGTACTCAGTCGCCACGTCTGCACTCAAGCATTGCCGCGCCGCCGCGCCTGGCGACACTCGCGCCAGTAATCGCTCGCATTTCAGCATTCGCATGGGTCGTTTGACATTGCATTTAAATCCATGATTTTAGATATGATGCCTCAAACCGATTTTGCTCAAATTTCGTGAGTAACTAGGAAACTTGTGAAGCTTTATGGACATAATCAAGCGAATTGCCGCAGTCCTTTCATTTTCGCGTTGCATTGCAAAAAAGCGTGGAGACTCCTTATGCACTTGTCAATGTAATGACGCACCTTACTACCCCCGGACATGGGTGCGTCATGGTCATTTTTTGACTGACCACACGGGGTTTTTGACGGACACCACAGTCACTTTTTTGACGGACATAACGCTGCAAGTGACGAACACCACAGTCACTTTTTTGACGGACAACACGTTGAAAGTGACGCACACCTCGGTCACTTTTGTGACGGACATCCTCGGTACATTTAACGCACCCCCGTAAATACTGAAACGATTTTTGCATACGTTTTATTCAAACAATTTCATTTTCTTTTGGTTCGTACACATAATTTGTAAAAGTTTCGGCAAGTTTCCCTTACCATGTAAGCACCGTATTGTCATTCACCGTGCATCACGCTGCTGCTACGATATTCCGAACAGTAGTATTCTGTGCATGCAATCCATACATGACAATCACATGTGTGCAGAATGCGCTGTGTGTGCGCGGCCATTGCTAGTGCGCGGCCATTGCTAGTGCGGTGGATGCATACTGCTGCAGCGCAGGTAGGTACACACCACGCCACGGCATTCATATTCCCTCTCGAGTACTGCGTAACTACAGCCTAGTCGCGGTACGTAGAGATTCGCACAGCTAACAGCGTCGCGCGCGCGTCTGGCCAGCTGGTCGGGCTATCCCGCGAGCAGAAAATAGCATGCGGCAGGCAGTTCTTCTGCTCCCGTTTCGACAGGAAAGATTGAACTAAGTTGTTACATCGCTGAACAGTCCCTGGTTTGAGATTGAGTATGCATGATTTCATGGGTTTGTTGGAGGGAAAATGTAAGGAGAAAGGGTGGCTTTTAAATTCTTTGCTTGCCAGATTCTGGCAAGCATTTTTTCCTCTTATTCCAAAACGCTTCCCGACTTTGATTTTCACTTGCCGCGGGAAAGCGCTCACTGTAATTTCACTCGCGGTACGTGTATCCGGGACCGGTAGTGTGCAAAAATGCGTGCAGTTTTCCATAGCCAAGTAACGTACCATGACGCACCCCTCGGTTCAAAATAATGCGTGTTATTTTCCATAGCCAAGTGACGTACCATGACGCACCCCTCGGTCAAAATTTTGACCGACAATGATGGGATTTTGACGCACCCCTCGGTCAAAAATTTGACGGACAAAGCTGGTAAAATGATGAACACCTGGGTCACAAATTTGACGGACCAAACGAGGAAATGACGCACCCATGTCCGGGGGTAGTGGGGTGAGTCATTACATTGACAAGTGCATTATAAGGGGTGCCCCGGGGGTTACTTATAAGGGGGACGGGGTTACTTATAAGGGGGACGGGTTACTTATAAGGAGGGGCCCCCCTTGTGAGTGGGTTTCCCGAACTGATATGGGAAGGATGAACATGTTTTTAACATGATTTTTACTTGAAATGAATAAATGAGGAGCTAGTAGTAAAAATGAATATCTAAATTTGTTTAAATGTAACGTTACCAACCGCGGAATTGCCCCTTTTGCTTTGAAGTTTGACTTTGACCTTGGCCCTTGCTACTGGCCCCGGAGACCGCGCCGCCAGGCGCGGTCCTGGCGGCTTCCCCCCAGTTTCGCTAATGTGAGAGCTCCCCTATTCTGTGTGCTTGTGCGAGTGATTGTGAATTCTGTGAACATCGGTGAGCTGCTTATAAGACATCATTTTGTGCATCACAAGCAATGAAATGCCTCAAACAGTCGCCGATGATAGTCATTTAGGTTTCATCGACCCATGTAAGTATTCCTAGTAGTTTGTGTTGAAAATTTAAGGAAATATAGCGCCGCAAAGGCACCCGTTTGTTCAACATGAAGATCTGAAATGGGAGCACGGCGCAGCCGCCACACTGCGTGTGGCGGCTGTCGCAGTTAGGTGCTAGGTTAGAATTGCTGTCCTTGGCACCGTATAATCGTATAAAGCACCTTGCCGTTGGCCGCCGTGTTCTCTTGCCTTTCTCTTCAGATTTTTCCCTTCCACAGTAGCGCCGCTCACAGCATATCAGAGATGCATATCATTGGGAAGAAATGAGAAAATAATAATAAACTTACTTTGGTAATGCTCGTCAGCCAGTTGCAATGGATACAACACTCACAGTCAAGGCACCAAGCTCGCACATCAGCATGCAGCAGCAAGCAGTGAGATCGCGAATGACCTTCTTCGTATTATGCCAGGCTAGCTAGCTAGCTAGAGTACATGTACACTGCATACAGTCCGACCGAACGAGCGAGCGCTCACGGAAGAACACATGAAGCAGTCAAAAGATTCCAAGAAGCCATCCACGCACACGCAACATGTGAGTCCAGTCCATCCTCTCACGGCCCACGCGTGAACACCTGCTTGACAGGCATGCACAATCGTCATGTATGATCGCGCTCGCGGCACGTATCGCGCGGACGGAGCTTCGGGACTGGCGCCCTCATCAAAGATGTTGGTTGTTGAGATTGCGCAAGGTTATCCGAATGAATGAATGGCGCGGTGTTTAATACGAATCGAATCACACAGTTCACAGCATCTAGCATGCAAAGAGTATAGACCCTATATTATAGTCAGTAATCCGTACACCTCAATCACGGTCCAGTAGTGTAGCTTCCTGCATAAAACAACTACATTGTACCATGACTACTGCATGCAGTTTACGAGCCTAATTAGACCGCTCACTCACTATCACCGACTGTCGCTGCGCTGACTGTATGTAGGGGACACTGATCCTGATTCCTGATCCATTACTACTCTTGCCACCACTGCACTGTGTATACTGCTGGTACCTCCAAGCCAAGGGCAAGGCGCCAGGCTAAGAGTAAGATCTATTTAGTGATCTGGTAAGTAAGAAAGATACACTAAACTAGATCTTATAAACACTGTCATCAACAATGAGAATGATGTCATCATCATGATCATCACTCGGACATCAGGACATAACAATCCCATATGTCATCAACATAGGGAGGCCTAACTACACGCAGCCGCTGTTGCGAAGCGACAGCGCTGTGCGCCACAGCGGTCTGGTCAGGCTAACTAAGGGAGGCCTAACTTTACATCATTATGTACATACATCATCATTATTGTCAGTCATATATTTTACAATGTAATCTCCACCATCATCAGTCGGTGGCCATTCATTGCGCCATTTGTCATCATCATCGACATCAGTAGTGTCAGTAGAACGTTCTATATGATATGACTAGAAGTTCTAGATCACTAGGCTATACGGAAGTAAATTTTATAGATAGTATGGACTATGGTAGGTAAGCCACATCTCACCACCATGCCCCATATCGCCATAGTGCGTATAAATTCGCTGCTTGCACGCAAAGCAAGACAAAAGTGCGCGTAGGTGAGATATGGGTGCAATATAATACGCAGAGAACTAACTCCGTCGCGGGGCGCTGTAGTGTAACATAGTTACAGTATGTATTGGTCCGTATTGGGGTCGCTACTGTGGTTAGCAGAGAACATGCATTTGCCATTGGTTTGATTTGCATTAAGAAACAAGGTGGAAAGAGGCATCAAATTGCAAAAATTTGTGATTTTCTGGAGTTTTAAATTTGGCATTTACTATTAGCCAATTTTCTTAAAATTTCACTTATTCTTTGCTATGGAATGCATCAATGTAATTCAGTCTGGGAAACCCGCTCACAAAAACAGACTGAATTTTTTCTTCTTTTCATCATGGATAGTGGACATGTGTGTGTAACAAAAAATCACCGTGCGAAGTTGCGACAATTTATATGTCAGATATGAGATGAATAAAAAGTGAATGGGGGGCTTCTTTTTTGAGGCCCCCCCCCCCCCCCCCCCCC
This sequence comes from Diadema antillarum, assembly GCF_040938485.1. Lineage (NCBI taxonomy): Eukaryota > Metazoa > Echinodermata > Echinoidea > Diadematoida > Diadematidae > Diadema > Diadema antillarum. The sequence goes on from NW_027271223.1 coordinate 807,869, forward strand.
CCCCCCCCCCCCCCGGGAGGCCTCATGAAGTCTTCTGGGGGGCCTCCTGAGGCGGGGCAGTGCTCGTACATGGGACGGTCCTTGTGAGCGGGTTTCCCGGACTGAACTAGACGACGATATCCGTAGGTCATATCCAAAATGAGTGTGTGGGATCGGGATCTGAACCTACGGTATTTTTCAACATTCGTGACGTGAAAATCAGATGAATTATGATTGTTTTTTCACATCAAAAGCCCGATAAAAGTTTGAGGGTGGCGATATCTGGCGTACCAAAAATGAGCATGAGAAAACTGACACCGCGCGTGATTCGTGGCGATATTCTTGTAAGGTGACCTGAAATTGTAATTTGAGGACAGCATCGGAATCTCTAAAGGTTTCTCCACAATATGATTACATTTCTAGCCGATTTCCAATCAGTTTTGATATTACAACGTTGTAGAATCACTCGTTGAACTTTAGGGTGGCGACATGTGGTGTACATATAACCAATCATATTCATAGTACTTGTAGGCGCTACAACGGTAGGTGATCCTGTCATGTCAAGACTTCGCTTCTTCGGTCATTAGATTTTACTTTGATGGCTTTGTAGAATCAAAAAAACAAACATGGCTTGAGTTAAAGCCCAAACAAAGTTCTGGTACGGCTGCAAAAGTTGTCAAATTTCGCTCCCAAATGTGAACGTATGCTTGGGAAATGTGCAGGATAACGATGTTATTACAAGATATTCGATGGGTAACGACGAAAATGCGAAATATTAACCAAAAAGGTTCAGTCTCAGAACTTCCCCGAACGGGGTCAGGCTAAACTCGGACTCGGGAATAACTTGGCTTCGCTTTGACGGCAGGATGAGTTGTAATGGTTGTCCCTCTGATTGTACAGTGTTGTCCTATGGGAGCGGCCTGTATAAACTATCTAGCGCTTCGTGTTCTGGCTACTCGCAGTATAATGGTCCGAGTTGTTACAACGCGCGCATCAAAAACCTCTTTTGCGCGCATGCAAAATTAGTGTGCGCCTATCAAGCACCTCTAAAACAATCAAAGGCGCTTGATAAACAACAACAAAAACTCCAAAGACCGCGCGTCTCAGCAACTGAGAGGACGGCGCGCTGTCATTTTTGTTTTGTTTTGTACAGGATTACGTTAGCACGCACTTTCCTGACCATTCAGTTCACGTGAGTTAGGCCTCACGATTTTGGTGTATTATGCAGTGGCCAGTAGAATGTGGCGATCACGAACTGTGTGTGAATTGTCTGAAGTAGGGTCGAATTTTTCCCGAGACCGAGTTAGTCTGGAGCCTTCTGGAATAAAAGTCGGTTTTCCTACTATTATTATTTTTCTCAAAATACTCCAAACCGACTCATCATTCCGGCAAACCGCGTCAGCCAGGTAAGTTTCTTAGTGGACTCTTTCGATATATTGCAAGTAAAAATGAAATGGTGCTAGACGGGTTCTCAAGCACTTACCGAAACTTAGTTTTCACTTTAACCTTTTAGGCTTTGAACTTAGTGTTAGGGTTAGTAGACATGGGCAGGGAGTGGGTATACAGATGCACAATTTGTCAATTGTAATCCCAACCCCTGGGTACCCGGGGATGGCCAGGACTTGCAACCAAGTTGGCCGGGGATTTCAGCATTTTTTTCGCCCGGTTTGTTCGGGAATAGACTGGCCTTTGTCGGGGGAAATTCACTTATTTTGCCCCGATGGGTCGGGAATATACCGGGGTGTTGTCAGGGGAAATTGAATTATTTTGCCGCGGTGGGTCGGGAATGGACCAAGCTTTGTCGAGGGAGGTCCACTTATTTTGCCCCAGTGGGTCGGGAATAGACCGGGCTTTGTTTGGGGCCGGAGGTCGGTGGGGAATAAACCGGAGCTTGTCGGGGGATATTTGCTCTAACCAAATGGCAGGGATTTGGGGCGGGAATTTTGGTCGGGATTGAGCCGGATTTTGCTTGAGATTTCTACGCAAATACTGCCCGGCCTGTCGGGGACTTGGGCGGGATTTCTGCACAAATATTGCCCGGCCTGTCGGGGACCTAGCGGGGGATTTCCATTCAAATTTTGCCCGACCTGTCGGAGACTTGGCCAGGACTTGGCCGGGACTTGGCCGGGTGGTGTAACATCCTAAAATTGCAAGTGGGATGCAAGTCCCGGCCATCCCCGGTTACCCAAGGGTCGGGACTACAATTGACAAGTGCATTATACTGCCTGAATGCGTTCAGCGTTTGGGCTCTTACAGTCACTGTGACAGTTTACAACTGTATGAGCATGCAGGGAGGCGGAAGAGAGACTATCTCTCTTTATAGAATGGGTAGCGAGAATCCTGCAATCTCATTGGTCGAGAGCTATGTGTTGATTTTTACTGGCCGCACGCTGAGTCACAGTGGTAAACATGTTATCGCGCACTTGTAGCAAGAGTACGCCAACTTGTAACAAAGATTCGCGCACTAAGCAAGCGTTCGCGCACCCTGTACGAGACGCCTATTGGCTAAAACAACCATGCATCAGTATTTACTGATGCATGGCTGGCCGTGTGTCCAGTAAAAACTGACGCATGGTTTGTGTATGTCAAGCCAAAAGGAAATGCATCCAGTAATTTTGTCATCGGTTAACACGATAGCAAAATGGGTTTTTGGCAAGAAAATTACCCATTCTATAAATCAGATGACGCACATGTCTTTTCGTGCGTCAGTCGGAATATAGTGTGCATGCGGTAACTATGGAATTTAGCCTAAACCCACTCGGCTTCGCCTCGTGGGTTAAGCATTCCATAGTTACCTTATGCACACAATTCCGACTGACGCACTCAGACCTGTGCGTCATTTGTATACTAATACACCTCCCTGGTACAAGGGAGCACTCCGGGGTTATGGGTAAGTTAACAGTAGTGTAGTAGTTAGTACACAAGTTGAAACCTTGGTCTTCTTTATGATGTGTTGAGTGATGGAAGATAGGGAACCAATAATACACACTGAAGTCACTGTAGTTAGTAAATTGGGTCTATTCCAAGACTTAATCACTGTAGTCGCGGTATAAACACTATGTGATACTACGCGTAGATTTACTTTCTGATGACTTGCAGAAATTTGAGCATGCAGTCATGCCACAGACAAATCTATACAGTTTCAATGATAATGCAAAAGTAGTGAAAGCTATCCATACTTTTGGTCTCTCATCATCATTATCATCTATACATACAGAAGGGAAGGGTAGTCATGTGGATGTCGCGGTCAAATCTGCAATGCTGAAGACTTTCTACAAATTATGAGTATGAGTGTGTTCTGCATGAATTTATTGTCAGACTAAAAATTATTCAGACCAATTCTTAAGAATAACTGAACTGGAAGCAGTGACATATTATATGCTACATGTGTACGTTCACACCTGTGCGTATTTTGCTTGCATTTTGTTGCATAATTGCCCGAACACAGACATACGAAGCCATACCCAATCAAAAAGCGCAATGAAATGTGCTCACTATGTACTTGGTATTCAGAAGAGCACAAAGGCCTGCGTTAGTCGCTCACAAGTTTTAAAATTTTTTTAATTATCGCAAGCAAACGCAAGGCCAAATCACCTACAAGCAATATGAGGGGCAACCAGGAAAGCGAGCAATGGTGAGCGACATTTAGTGACTTAGCGCAATATACAATCATGACAAAATAATTGGGCCTAGATCTAATTGAAAGCAATTATAATCACACACAAGAAATTGTAAAAGTGATTTATAGCTTTTCTTATTAAATCAAGAGTTAATTAAAATATCACAGTCACACAAATCTATAGAAACGTAGATGCTTGTTTATTCTTGTTTTCCAACCCTTTCCCGATTGAAACAATGCTGACAAAACAACCTACACTTGTAGACTCTGTGTAAAACGCCGTTTTCACGGATCATAATTAAGCCCACGCATTAGTATAATTTCAGGCTAAACAATTCAAACTTATTTATTTCATATTGTTTGTCTATTGATGTGGCATTCACCATTTTATTGTTTCTTTTTTCTGGAGACATAATTATGATATATTGCAATTGTCTTATTCAAAACCCAAACACACCATGCATGCATTAATAGTTGACACAATTAACTGGCAAGATAATCATTATGTTAAATTCTATGATAAAGTCTCATATATTAAACATATCAGCTTTCAACATGTTCAACGAATGTGAGCATACATCAGGAAGGAGTGAAAGCTCTCTCACACCTCCCTGCAAGACTGCATACATCTTGAGAACAGTAAAAAAAATAGATAAATAAAAGATACACATGAAATGCGTAATTATGATCTATCACCACCAAAACATTTCATAACAAAAAAAAAACAAACAAACAAACAAACAAGAGGAACAGAGTGACATTGTTAGTTAGGCCTAGGCAGTTTATAAAATTGCAAGATAAAATGTGAGTCAATTTTGTAAAACCAAAAGTCAAAGCTTTCACTCCTCCGAAGGAAGCATCAACTTTATTTTCGTTTTGTTTTAGTTTTTGTTGTTACTTCGGAGACTGGTCAAAGGCAAGGGTGCTTATGCGTATAGTCCTTCAAAATGTAAGCCCCATTGTATTCATACTTTGCTGCAGCCATGGCGAGCTGTTTTACGCTTTAGAGTGAGCTGGCACAGAGCAGTGTGACCAACAGACTAGAGCTAAAGCAGGGGAATTACACAGAGTGAGATGCAGCGAGACTAACTGCAATGGTGCAAGCTGTTAGCGAGCAGCCCGACCAGAGAATGAGCTATATACGCAACATGGCAAGCAACCTGCATATTGAATCATACTGCTATGAGCAGCAACAAGCTGGAGCGAGGTAATAGGCGATCACAGGCAACGGTACGCAGTTCTTGTGCAGGCAGCATGTTTACAAGCTATATACACAATAATGTGACTGCAACCTTCAAAATTGCCACTTATCCCTGGGTATGGCTGTATATTGATCTACCCCTGCAAAGTGCAGCAATATGCAGCAGTTTAGGCAAAGGTGTAACTGAAGCATAAAGGAAACTAGCAGACCAAGTCCATTAACAGTTTGTTTGCTGAAAAAAAAAACTGTTTCTGATATTCAGATTACAAGGAATGCTGAAAAGCTTTATGGGATGACCATGGGTATGCTGATTTAATACCGGTACTCTGTTTTCTTAAAAATGCTTAGGGTTTTTTTGTCCATGCTAGGATGAAAAATGTTGTAGGTCCCTACACTTGAATCGTATCACCCCTCTCACAGAGGCTGAGAGCTTACAGTGATAGTAGAGAGAAAACAGGTTCAGTTGCTGAAGTCTATCTGAACAAGACAATGAGCTCTCACCACTAACCAGGGATCAAGTTCATTGCTTTATGTTATCAGCCTTGCAGTCAATCTCAAATATGGCCATCAGTTACAAATACAATGTGTATTGGACTCCATGAAACATTGGCAGTACTCAAGATGAGGATCGTACAATGTATAGTCTGCATATTGTGCCACTTGATAAAAATACGATAAAAAATCTTGCTTCATGAGACCCAACATCTGGTAAGATTTTTGTATTGCAGCTGTGATGCATGTCTCTGAAAAGAAAGTTCCCTATCAATGGTAACTCTCAGATCTCTTTCATTAGGGACATACAACGTACAATATATTCCAATGGTCTGTCTTCTATAATAATGTAAGCCCCTTTGGGATAGTCTTTTTTTTCCCCAGATGGAGTGTTTTATACTTCAACATGATATTTTGTAGTTGCCAAATGATTGACCAGTGAGAGATACTGGACTAAAGTTCTCTTGAAGTTGTTGACAAGAATCCTGGTCCCTTATTAGTGCATAAACTTTGGCGTCATCAGTGTGCAGTGTAGGGCCTATGGCTGAGCATGGCTAGATGTTATATCCGGCAGGTCGTTAGACGTGACAAATAAGGTGGGCCCTAACCTATAAGCGGAGGATGCAGCTATGGTCTTTACTGTCACACTAAACGTCTGATGCAGCGAGACCATCTTCTCTGCTATAAAGCAATATGCCTGATGTGGGGAGACTACAAACGGTGGATGCATGCGAAGCATCCACTGCCTATATCCACTGGTCTTGCTTTTTAGTCGCTATTTTCTTATTCTCGACTTTGAATATTTTCATATGAAAAACTGCCACCAATTCATAGTCAATAATAAGAATCAACAACTAAAGCAAGACGAGTGGATATAGGCGGTGGATGCTTCCACTGTTCGTAATCTTGCCACATCAGACATATTGCATAGCAAAGACAATTTAGTCTCTCTGCATCAAACATTTAACATGACAGCAAAGACAATGGCTGCATCCTCTGCCTAGATTATAGGCTAGGTGGGCCCCAACACACTTCCCTTTGGAATATCACTCGTCAAATCGGTCCACTTTGATATAAATCCATCCACTGTGGCTCTCTGCACTCTATCAGACAGGAAAGCTTGAATCCAGGAGAGTAGTTGACCACCAATTCCAAATGATGCTACTTTTTTTTTTAAAGTAAAAAATGTGGCACAGAGTCAAATCTGTTCACATCAATGGATTCTCCTGTGTCAGTATTTTAGGCTATATGCATAGAAACTAGCATTTGCTTGTGCTAGCCTTTTGCTTGAGTCCATATGCATTAAAACAAGCAATTACTTGCGAGCAAAAGCTCTTTGCTAGCAAGCACATTTAATAGAAACTGCTGAGTTGAGGTTCCATAGCACTTTGACGTGCTGTTCCCAGTTTAGAGTTACAAAGAGGCTTGGAAACATATTCTACTGTAGGGGGGGGGGGGGAGGGAAGGAGGAGATCACTGACCCTTGAACACCCCCCCCCCCCCCCCCCCCATCCAGGACCAGTTTCGTTGCACTTCTTTCAACAGTCTCAATCTTATACAATCTTTACGGTAGTAACATAATAATATCCAGATCACATTCCAAAACATTTTTAGTTCATTCAATTTGTTCATCAAAGAATCACAGTTTTGTATGTGCTTGATTTCAGATCCATTTGATGACTGATACTGCCCATTACTGTATACGCCATATATTTCACGAGTCTAAATTTTCGCGAATCAGGACTTCCCGACAATTTTGCGAGTGGTTAAATTCGAGATCGTGGAGTCATGTACTGAACAGAGAAATGTATATGTGTACATCACATTCATATCGGTATTAGAGTCAATATTTTCGCGTGTTTTTAATTTCGCGAATAGCAGCTGACTCGTGAAATTCGCGAAATATTCGGCGTATACAGTATTTGACATGATCCGATATCTAATTGTTTCTATTGCTGTTATTGTTGATGATTTTTTCATGGGCTCCTAGATTTGCTCTCCACCAACAGCCCGCAGTTATTCACAGTTATATCCTTGTGGTAACTGACTTGATTCTAGAACTACTGTATAAGCTGTTATTTTCACGATTTTTTGCGAATCACAGTTGTATCGCGAATTTAACAACACACGAAAATGTCTCCATGCGCCCTGTTAATAGTGCATTAACTTAAGCGTCGGCGTCAATTCGCAAAAACAACATCTCACTAAAATGCCTATGGCCTTGTCATTTGCAAAAATATCTGTACGCGGAAATAACAGCGTATACAGTATGTCGCTTCCTGAATAACATGGGCTGGTGAGATGGTGTCCAGTTTCTCTGGTTCCACATTGGGTTTCTGCCCGTTGATCAAATCAGATAATGTTATGGTGCAGCCAGGTCTTTTTCTGTCTCCCAGTGGCACAATTTTCCCATCTCAAATAGTGATAGTTTTCTCACCCCCAGCTCTTATTTGACACAGTCGACACTGACGGCCAGTAATCAATCTCTGTGAAATAATCCAATAGTAATTCTATAATCTGACAGTAGCATTTTGTCACCTACCGACCTATGTGTACTCGTAGCTTCAGTAAAACATGACGTTTAAAAGGAATTGGTGCAATTCATTAAAATATACAATAATACTAATTGCTATTGTGCATGTAGTAGTAGTAGTGTGTAAATATACTTTGCCTTGAGAGTTCCTGGTTCAAATTTATGGGCAGAGGTGACTGAACATAGTTACTGATATTCACCTAGGCATACAGCCCTGAAGTGAATAACTTGGTAGTTCTACTATAAAATTGAAAATTTCACATAAATTTTATATAACCAGAAACTACATATTGTAGCACGAAAATAAAAGCATGCTAAAATTTTTGCTTGTGATATGTAACACTATCTAATGTTTTGTTTACATGAATATAAAAACACACAAATATCATTATAACCCGCCGAGCACTAAAAATTACTTGCACAAAAAATATCCTCTTCTATAGTAGGCCTACTGGAGGCACAGAGGCCCTAAAGCAATTGCTCAAAATCTTTATCATTTCATTTGCTGGAAGCTCATTTTTTCCCATTCTCTCTACTTGTGTACCTTTTGCACCAATCCATGACATTCATATTTCCACATCTGGAATCTGCTCATAGGGAAAGGAAAATGGCTGTACCCGAAAATCACACTGATGGCACGGAAGAAGCCTACTCTTTGAACAAGTGGCAGCGCTGCCTCTTCAAGACGAAAAGTTCTGTCCCACAGCCACGCGTACATGCTGACTCCCTGCGGGGAATTCTGAACCAGCTTCACACCGCTTCAGTCACTCATGGGTAAGAGGAAAAGAAAAATTAATTTTTGTGTCAATCTGTAGGTTCTGGTTTTGTTGCTTTCAAGGAGTATACGTGTATACATTTTTTATACACTTATTACTGAAATAGATATGTCCAATAGTTGATTAACTTTATTTGCTATCATACTGGAATGGATAGTTATTACTTTTGGGAATGGCCTACTGAGTGATTCTGATGGAATTTGAATTAATGATTATGGTCTTAAGTTCTTTTTATTGCAAGAGATCTACAATTTGCATTGATGTACCCGTACCTATTTTTCCAACACCAAAGCTTCAGTAATGACTTGTTCCTGGATAGCAACAGAAATCAAGAACAGTTTTCACACTCCCTCCAGCTCCCATTTTCACTAAGCACAGTAGATTCAAGTTATACTGTCATACTTCTTATGTAGTTTGTCTCCTATTTTTTAAAGAAAAAAAAAGTTGAAGGGAAAACATAGTTCTCATATGCTGGCAGAACTGTTGATTTTTTACTCTAAAGTGTAAACATATATGCAGAAGAAATGTGTGAAATAATGCTGCAGTAACACAATTTCAGTTGGGTTACAATGAAAATGCAAAGTATTAGCCAAAATGTTTTGCTGGAATTGTTATCAGTCTCAGAGCAACTGTGGTTGCAATGCACCATGGTAATTTTTTCATAATCTGTTATCGATAATCAACAAATCAGACACCTGCAGTATATCCACCAATCTTCTATGCTAGAATGAATCACATGCACAGCATGTTGGAAAATACGATTGCAGGGGCAGGATTGATAATCACATACAAGTACTAGTAACATTCTGCTACTATACCCACTACTGAATGGGAAGGGCACTTCAGAAATAAAAGTCATATACTCCCAACCAACTCATTATCCTTGCAAATTGCATCAACCTGACAAGTTTCTTTTTAGACCCTTTCAGTGTATTGCAAGCAAATGTAAAATGATGAAGATAACTTTTGAGCCCTTCCCAGAGAACTGTACATTGTATGTTTTGACTGTCTGGGCCTAGAGTCAGAAATCCGTAACACATATTTTGTAATTTTGACTATAATTGCATTCAGGAGAGAAAATGGTCATCATCATGATGCTGTGATAGCTTGTATAATGCACCTTGATGAAGGTGAAGTTTTACTTTATAGACTAGGCTACCATAGTTGCGATATCTAAGGTTGGTATCACTAATATCTAAGGTTGATATCTAAGGTTGGTATCACTAATATCTTCAGATAATGTCCTCAGAGCTGTTGGTTTACTTGACAATGAATTGTCTGTTATTGTCACTATCATTTTGAAGTCTAGTTCAAATTTCACTCAGCTTCCTCCATTATCTGATTTCATCATGATGTCTGATCTTCAGTAATCTTATCTCCCATTCATCCAGACTGTCCAAGGATGTGTGCAGACAGCTGAAAACACATTTTGCTGACCTCTACTCCTTCATTGTTGATTGCAGCAGTCCAGAAAGTGGTAAACAACTGTGGGATTGCAAGTCACTTGACTGACAACCTTGTTTTAAACTTTCTTGTTTAGCAAATGTGCATACACACATATATTGTACATATACATCCCTGTAAACACACAAACACACACATGCACACACATATAAGTGCATGGCTGTGCATATTTCTTTCTTTCTTTTTTTCCACATAATGTTTGGATTCATGTATTGATGTTTAACAGAAAGCTTCCCCTTTTGCATGATATTGGGGGTGTAACTGTATAAGCGGACTTAATAAGTAAATACATGCTTTTGTATCAAAATTTGGTTGCCTCGTATAATACATTGGAAGAGTGCCCAAAATTCTTATTTGATACCAACTTGATTATAACATAGATATAAATAATATCAGTATTGTCTTTTTTAATTTTTGCTCTGAGGCAGTTTCATCTAATGTTTAATCTTTTTTTGTCCCCGCCGAACGAGTTCGAGCAGGGGACTATGAAACGGGCTCCGTACATGTGTGTGTTCGTCCGTCTGTCCGTGTGTGCGTCCTGTGTGATCAAAATCTTCAATTTGCCACTTCTCTGTCATTTATGAGCCAATTTTGATTCTGTTTGCTTTATATGATAGCACTACATGGGAGCTTTGAAACTTCTACACAGAATTTCAGCTTAGACCTTGACCTTTGACCTATATTGTACATTTAAGTGACCTTTAAGTGATGGCACTAGGTGAGGGCTTCAAAACTTCTACACAGAATTTTGACCTTTGACTTCTTTGACCTTTGACCTTGATTTTTGACCTATATTGTACATTGGCTACAAAATGCTACTCCTTCGCCATTTCTAACCCGATTTCGATTCCGTTTGCTTTATGTGATGGCTCTAGGTGAGGGCTTCAAAACTTCTACACAGAATTTTGACCTTTTACTTCTTTGACCTTTGACCTTGATTTTTGACCTGTATTGTACAATGGCTACAAAATGCTACTCCTTCGCCATTTCTAACCCGATTTTGATTCCGTTAGCTTTATGTGATGGCACTAGGTGAGGGCTTCAAATCTTCTACACGGAATTTTGACCTTTGACCTTGATTTTTGACCTATATTGTACATTTTGCTACAAAATGCTACTCCTTCACCATTTCTAACCCGATTTCGATTCCATTTGCTTTATGTGATGGCAATAGGTGAGGGCTTCAAAACTTCTACAGAATTTTGACCTTTGACTTCTTTGACCTTTGACCTCGATTTTTGACCTACATTGTACATTGGCTACAAAATGCTACTTCCGGCGGGGACATATATTACGCACCGCGTAATTTTTACTTTTCCTTGTTGCACCTGTTTGTGTATTCTTGTAACTTGTATTGTAACACTGTACTGTATTTCCGTGTGCTTACCTGCCTCTGGGCAAGTACTAACCATGGAATATGTTCACATGCTTTTTGATGTATGAAGAAATAAAGAATGTTATGTATTAAAAAATATATATATATGCATATCTGTTCCAGTGAAGAAAGTACATGTGCTTGAACAGAGTTTAAGAATTATCCCATCGTTACCATTGTGAATCCCTGCAGTTATTCTTAGGAAGTACATTTTTGTGCTTGACTGCATTAAAATGTGGCTTAAATTTACACCACTTGAACAATAATTTTGGAAACTAAAAGAATATTAGTATTTAGAACTGTGGTGTGTATGTAGAATAAATCAGTTACATAAAATGTGGAATGGGGGCTGAGGTACCATAGATCCAACCATGTGCACTATCCTTGATACCCCCCCCCCCCCCCCATAAACAGAACAGCTACATGTACCATCACTCCACAGACATTCTCATGATTGCAAAATTTTCTCAATTTTATAGGCTGTTAAAAAAAAATGATGTTTCAAATTGTGCTTTGTTTCTTTAACAGGTCTGAACAATTTTGCAGATGGTGCTCTCGCTTTATCTGGAAGTCATGCTAATGGTAAGTTACGTATGATGTTATGACTGCACCTAATTAGAGGGACATTTTAGATCATGTATACTATCATACTTGCAAATGCATGCAAGCAATATTTGATTTAAATAGATTGATGAAAGAGATAGTAGAATTATGTCAAACCTGTCATGTTTTGAACCTGTATATGACCATATTTTGTGAGAATTCTATTCATTTCCCGGCATTTCCCATTTTTAGTTGAAACCTCTTAAATGTGAGAATGATTCCATGAGGATCTGAAGACACATAATTAGTAGAATGACCTTGAACTGAGATATGTAAGGTTCCCTGTCCCTCTTAGTGTATTCTTCAATTTCTGTCTTTGTTTTTCTCAGAGAGTAGTGAGTGGAAATCATGTCTGACTGTGGATAATGTGAAGAACATGGACTGTGTGAAAGCTCTGCTGAAGACATCAGAGGTAAGGCACATGTAGTTTGTGACTTTAAGATGATAATTGATCTCTGGCTTGTGAGGTCTTGGTGTGTGAGCGAAGCATGATGATGCAAACAATATCCACTTCTTGCATGATTCACATCACTGTCGACTAGGGATTTTGCTTTTATGAAGAAGATAAATTGCAGATAGATAGGAGCAAATGGAAAACCATCACTCTTGTCCTCACTTGCAGGAGGTCACTATACTCTTATATATGCCGTCGTCTGTCCTCTTAAAAGTCTCAATCTTTTGCTCTTTTGCCCTGTAAGATGAAATAAAGATGCTTTCCTTGATGGCACTCATATTACAGCAGCAATGTTTCTATGCCTCAAGATGGCGCAACGATCCTTGTGTCTGTCTTGTCTGTAATGATACTTATTGAATCAAGGAGCTGCTGTGGCTCAGTGGTTAAGGCCACTGACTGTCAATCACAAGGTCCCTGGTTCAAGTTCTGTAGCTGCAGTGGTTGTGCCCCCATTAAAGGGATGGTATAGTATTAGTTGAGGTGAGGATTCAGCTTTTAAGATTTTAAGTTTTTGTGAGATACTAAGAAACCACTCTGAAATGTTAAAAGAGCATACAATTCTAAGGAATTAAAAGTTTCATTGATGAAAATCAGTTTCGAAATGGCTGTGATGTCCAAAAATAAGTAACACAAAGTGATCGCAATAAAAGGTAGGTCCCACCTTTTATTAGGATCACTTTGTTTCGGATATCTCGGCCATTTCAAAACCAATTTTCATCAAATGAACTTTGAATTCCTCTGCGAATTACATGCTCTTTCATATTTCACAAGAGGTTTCTCATTATCTCACGGAAAAGTTGGAAAGTTAAAGACCCATATAACAACCAGAACTATACCATCCCTTTAAAATAAGACACTTTGTTCTCATTGCTCAAGTCCTTCAGAAGGGACTGATGGTATCTGTCTCATAGTCACTTGTTTTCAAGCATTTGTTGCTTCCTTCCTTCTGATAGCAGCCACATTAAGAAAATTCAAATTTCATATTTTAGATATTGCAAAATATCTTGATGAAAGAAACTTGAAAGATTATTCTAAGATGATCCGACTATATTTTGGTTTTGTGAGTCAAAAGTCAGAGGGTTGAGGTCATTGGCCAAAACTTACCATTCAAGCAAGCATTCAAGCAGTGGTTTTTTTAATGAAATGTCACATCCAAACAACTTCAACCTTCAAATGTTTGTTTCTTTTTTCAAAAGAGAGAGAAAGAGATGTTTCCTACCACATAGTAAGACTTATGATATGTAGGATACATACTGGCAGATAGTTTTTGCCAGTGGATTAGAAAGAGTACAGAATTGATTTTGCTTCTTGCACAAGAGAGATGAATCCTACCATATACGTGTAGTAAGTTTTTTTTATATGTGTTATATGTAGAATACTTACTGACAGATAGTGCATGTGTTTTTTATGTTCTAGTAACTGAAGTTTTTGCAAGTAGGTTGGTAAAAGTCCAGAATTGAGTAGCTTTGATAGTGATATGAGCCCTGTTTTGCCCAACCTTATGGTACAGGAGTGATAGAGCCGTGGATTCGCGAATTGGAGCCGTGGGCTCCAATTCGCGAAAATTTCGTGTCGCGAATATATCATGTTTTACAGTATTCTAGACACTTTAATACCAAATCATAGTATGAGATAAGGCTCATTTCCTCCACCAAGGAGGGTCTGGTTTTGCCAGCATTTTGTTCATTTGTCTGTTTGCAGTGCATTGCAAGTAAAAGTTTACCCCTTTCAGTAACCCTCTTGGCTCGGACCAGGAGTGGGCTAAGTCGAAAAATTTTGAGTTTATGAATGGGTCGGGCCAAAGTGGCCCACGCCAGGAGCGGGCCAGGAGCGGGTTATTTTAGCGCTGCTGCAGCTTGCACCAGGTGCGGGTCAAAATTCCTTTCACGGCTTACGCTGCTCAGCTCATAAGCGCGCGGCACGCACATCAAATATCGCATGAAAATGCACTTCCACTCTGTCCATGACGCGTTCAGTTACCATGGCAGTTATCCCTTACATTTGTATGTGACCGAGTTTATGAATGGGTCATCGTAAAAGTAGCGCGGCTCTGCTATAGTTACTGAACGCAATTTCTACTGCTTGGCGCAGGCTAATTTAGCTCAGACCAGGAGCTGGCCAAAAATTTATTAGTTACTGAAAGGGGCATTAGTTAACAAATTCTGCTGAAATTGTTAGGATAGGTCGACTTTGATGTTTAGTTGATGCTAATTGGAATCCAGGTTTCATGCACAGTGTTATGATGTCAGTGACCTCTCTAGTGCTTCTTGTTGTTTATTTGTTCCTCTCTGCGGATTTCTTCCATGATCAGGAAGCAGCCAGAAGCCAACAGAAGTCTCTCTCGGAGGCAGCCAGGAGTTTGCAGAATGCAACTCGACAACCTCCGCCACAACTCTCTTCCAACCTCCAGCAAACAGCTCACCAACCTTCTGCCAGGTTGGACTCTACAAGCAATGCGGCAACTTTGAGGACACCATCACAAACACCTCACCATCTTCCTGCCAAGACAGACTCTGGAAATTATTCCAGCACTTTAAGGTCACTACCACAACCATCGTCAAACAACCATCCCAGTCATTTGACACGGGCAGTCAGAGGACATGTCAGTTCAAATCATTCAGTCAACACTTTTGGAAATGCCCCCTTAGGTGGGCCCAGACAAACTTTTTCCCAGCAAAGAACCCCGCAGACTCCAAACTTCCCAACAGTATCTGCAGATCCCCGTGTGCCTGTCCCATCTGCCGCCCCCAATACCCGACCTTTCAACTCTGTCGGAGTCAGTAGAAGCACATCGGCAGCAGGGTCTATGGGCTATGATCCCACATCGCAGCTCTGCAACCTGGGCATTCTTGGGACAAGTAACAGTGCTTCTGGTGGACCACCATCATTGAAGAGAAAGTTTGGAGCTTCTGGTACTAGTTTTGCAATTACTGTAAATTTGTTTCGGGGGAGGGGGAGATTGAATGTTGTTGTTTTTGTTCTGTTCTGTTTAGTTTTGTTGGTGTTCTGGTAAGGTCGCACAATCCTATACATTGAGTATCTTTGACACATGATGGAAGCATGGTACATCGAAATATATTGAAAACATGACCATAGCCTTGATCAATGTGCAAGGAAGGAAAATTCGCCTCATTCATGTTTCAGATCTAATCTTGATAGGTATAATATCTCTCAAGAAACTTGCACTCTTAAGGAAATTTTTTGACAAAGTCCTGCACAGTGCTAACAATAACACCACAAGAGTAGCTGTGTGCATTGCCGTTTGCTGGGAATTTCCATTGTGTGTTTGGGCAACTACTTGTAGGCTGTCTCACTATCAAAATCAAGTTCTGGGATTATTTTTACAACTTTCCTTGCTTGCACTGCATGCACTATCTCAACTGTCTAAAGATTATGTTGTCTGAATGCTTGAATGCCAGTCACGGCAGTATTCTGTGTAACTATTTACAAGTATCTCATTGTAATGTCAAAAATAGTTATTTGTGAGCATATTACCCTGTCCATGTATTTTCTTGTCAGCTTGATTTTTCATTTTGTTGGGGGAAGTGAAGAAGAATTTGCACCTGGCAATATGACAGAAGATAATCATAACATTGCCAAGCTCTTGACTATGATGTTTCAAGGGTTGCCAGAAAGTGATGCTATATGACCATACATTCTGAGATGTCTTCCTAGCTAGATGTTAGCATACCTCTGTGCTTTGATGCTTTGGTTTCAGATGAAGATGCACAAAACAGCTACAATACTCGCCCTGGTCCCCACCAGCAGTTCATGGGTGATGCTGCTGGACCCAGTAGGGCCTTTTTCAGGGGCCCAAGGTCACGAGGCCAGGAGGACGAAGAAACAGGGGATGCAGGTGGTGGCGCATTCCGCAGTGCTCGTGATCAACTGGTCAGTCCAACTTTCATTCATTTATTCATTCATTCATTCATTTATTCATTCATTCATTTATTCATTCATCCATTCATTCATTCATTCATTCATTCAATCTTTCATTCATTTCTTCATTCATTCACTCATTCATTCATTTCTTCATTCATTCACTCATTCATTCATCCACTCATTCATTCATTCATCCACTCATTCATTCATTCATTCATTCATCCACTCATTTATTCATTCATTCATTCATTCATCCATCCATGCACCCATCCATTCATCCATCCATCCATCCATTCATTCTTACACCCAGCAGTAACAGAGAACAGTTTTGCAATATCTCTGTAGTAGTCTTTTCACTTGTTGCAGTGAGATATATTCTGTGCACTTATGGTTTTTCCATAATCATAAGTGTTGCGATATGCTTCACAAAAATGGATAGAATATAATGACCTGCACCATACATGTTCAAAATTATGTGTGCTATTGTATTAGATTCATCTCTCTGCATACAAACGGTATCTCTGCTTTCCTTCAAGCAGCATATCAACAATCAGAAGAAGTTTGGCAATCGAGGTGGAGGTGCCAATGGACTCTCTTCTGGCTATGGAAGTAACAGGAAGGTTCTTGGTGTAACACGGTGTGTTTGTCTTGCTTTCTCTTTCTTTTATGAACACCAGCAAATGCAATTTATGTGATCACAAAAAACAAAAATATGAAGAATTCTTATTGTGAGTTATGTCATTGATCATGTGACCATGCAAGTTGCAGTAATAAGGGCTTTGCATTGACTGACAATGACGCACAGGTAATTCTATCCAAAGTTCTCCCAAACTTGCTTAAACATTGTTATACTTTCACGTATTGCCTGGATTTATTTGAAATGTAGGAATAAAAGGAAGCCTTAGTGTATAATAGTTTCAGGGTGAATGACAGTGGGCATAGCTTTTATGCTTTATCCACTGCAAATTGCTCTCTGTTTTGGAGACGTCTGATGGTTTATCAGAGGACAGAGCTGAATAGAAGTTGTGTCATTTGCAAGGTACAGTCAAACCTGTGTTAAATAGCTGCTACCTGTCTACAGCGGCCACCTACTGTAAACGGCCACCCACCATAAATGGCCACTAAAAGCAATTCCCTCCAAGTGAAAAGGCATATTAGAGACACTGTCTATATCATCCACCTGTCTATAAAGGTCTCTTTTTCGTCTCCCTTGGATGGGATGCTGTAGACAGGTTTGACTGTATTACCTCATGTAGGCATTTATTTAGTGTCACAAAGGAACAACATGTGAAATAAAACATTGAATTTGTTATTCACTTTATCTCATGTTCAGTAATGCTGAATCTTGCTGTTCACAGCTAAAAGTATAAATCCATGCATAAATTGTGTTGCTAGATTCCATTGCAATTATTATGCTTGAAAGGGCAAACATTTATGGATCTACCAACCATGATTTTTTAAACAGAAATGCTTTGTGTTCTTAGATTTGGTTATTTTTGTTTGTTTGTTTCATTGCTCTACCCTTTCCTTAGCCTTTATGAAAAGAATGACCTAACCAAGGGCTTTATTGTCCCCGCCGAACGAGTTCGAGCAGGGGACTATGAAACGGGCTCCGTACGTGTGTGTGTCCGTGTGTCCGTGTGTCCGTCCGTCCGTCCGTCCGTCCGTGTGTCCGTCCGTGTGTGCGTCCGTGTGTGATCAAAACGTTCAAAATGCTACTCCTTCGCCATTTCTAACCCAATTTTGATTCTGTTTGCTTTATATGATAGCACTACATGGGAGCTTTGAAACTTCTATACAGAATTTCAATTGTGACCTTTGACCTTGACCTTTGACCTATATTGTACATTTTGCTTCAAAATGCTACTCCTTCGCCATTTCTAACCCGATTTTGATTCCGTTTGCTTTATATGATGGCACTAGGTGAGGGCTTCAAAACTTCTACACAGAATTTTGACCTTTGACTTCTTTGACCTTTGACCTTGATTTTTGACCTATATTGTACATTTTGCTACAAAATGCTACTCCTTCGCCATTTGTAACCCGATTTCAATTCCGTTTGCTTTAAGTGATGGCACTAGGTGAGGGCTTCAAAACTTCTACACAGAATTTTGACCTTTGACTTCTTTGACCTTTGACCTTGATTTTTGACCTATATTGCACATTGCCTACAAAATGCTACTCCTTCGCCATTTCTAACCCGATTTTGATTCCGTTTGCTTTATGTGATGGCACTAGGTGAGGGCTTCAAAACTTCTACACAGAATTTTGACCTTTGACTTCTTTGACCTTTGACCTTGATTTTTGACCTATATTGTACATTTTGCTACAAAATGCTACTCCTTTGCCATTTGTAACCCGATTTCAATTCCGTTTGCTTTAAGTGATGGCACTAGGTGAGGGCTTCAAAACTTCGACACAGAATTTTGACCTTTGACTTCTTTGACCTTTGACCTTGATTTTTGACCTATATTGTACATTTTGCTACAAAATGCTACTCCTTTGCCATTTGTAACCCGATTTCAATTCCGTTTGCTTTAAGTGATGGCACTAGGTGAGGGCTTCAAAACTTCGACACAGAATTTTGACCTTTGACTTCTTTGACCTTTGACCTTGATTTTTGACCTATATTGCACATTGCCTACAAAATGCTACTCCTTCGCCATTTCTAACCCGATTTTGATTCCGTTTGCTTTATGTGATGGCACTAGGTGAGGGCTTCAAAACTTCTACACAGAATTTTGACCTTTGACTTCTTTGACCTTTGACCTTGATTTTTGACCTATATTGTACATTTTGCTACAAAATGCTACTCCTTTGCCATTTGTAACCCGATTTCAATTCCGTTTGCTTTAAGTGATGGCACTAGGTGAGGGCTTCAAAACTTCGACACAGAATTTTGACCTTTGACTTCTTTGACCTTTGACCTTGATTTTTGACCTATATTGCACATTGCCTACAAAATGCTACTCCTTCGCCATTTCTAACCCGATTTTGATTCCGTTTGCTTTATGTGATGGCACTAGGTGAGGGCTTCAAAACTTCTACACAGAATTTTGACCTTTGACTTCTTTGACCTTTGACCTTGATTTTTGAACTATATTGTACATTTTGCTACAAAATGCTACTCCTTTGCCATTTGTAACCCGATTTCAATTCCGTTTGCTTTAAGTGATGGCACTAGGTGAGGGCTTCAAAACTTCGACACAGAATTTTGACCTTTGACTTCTTTGACCTTTGACCTTGATTTTTGACCTATATTGCACATTGCCTACAAAATGCTACTCCTTCGCCATTTCTAACCCGATTTCGATTCCGTTTGCTTTAAGTGATGGCACTAGGTGAGGGCTTCAAAACTTCTACATAGAATTTTGACCTTTGACTTCTTTGACCTTTGACCTTCATCTTTTTACCTATATTGTGCATATTGCTACTAAATGCTACTTCCGGCGGGGACATATATTACGCACCGCGTAATTTCTACTTTTCCTTGTTGAAGCTCTCAATTGATAAATGATTTTATCATGGAGTGTTCCAAGTGCTTATTTGCTTGATAGGAACCAATGATTGGTTCCTTTGAATGTTATTAGAGGACTACTGATCCTGATTATTTTGCAATACTACTCAGGAAAGTCATAGGGTCTTAGCCCCAGAGTAGTCAGGTATCATGTACCTTGCCATAACTTTGCCTTTAACTTTCCATAACATTTTCTAACTTGTTTGCTATTTGCATATTGATGTAAGTCTAACTTTTTATTCTGTCTCCTTTTTTTTGCTTTTTGTAGTCGTGGTCCAAACAGCAAATTTGTGCCACCTGTCATGAATAAAGAGGAGGGGGATAATAATCGCATGAGGTATGTAGTCTCCTGCATTATCATATCACTTTTTAATATATCTAGGAAGATATTAGGAAGAACTTAGCACATTCTTCCTGCGTTGATATTCAAGTAACATACCCACAGTGTGCTGTTAAGAAAGATCATCAAATACATATCCCAACAAACAGCCCATGGATGTTTAGGTGTTCAAATTAAATTGGTATAGATTACTACTGTAAAGCAAGATATCTTCGCGGCATGAAATTCTCGCGAGTTGGAGCCAACAGCCGTATTCACGGCCTGAAGATTTCGCGAATTGCCACTGGCATCAAACGCATAAAGTGTAGACGAGAACTTTCATGTGCATTTTAATTTTGCAGATGTTGGCTCTTGCAAAATCAAAATGCATTTGAACATTTCTGGTTTTACAGAAAGCAGACAAAAAAAGTACTGCAAATGACTGGCAAGAAGTTAGTGAGCAAATAGATTTTAGTGATACAACTGTAAGTTTTATTTTACAAAGAAAGCTCAAATTTTCTGTGTATTGTGTTCAAAATTGAGAACACCTATGCAGAAACTTGACTGAATGGTTGTTGGTTTGTGCATTTTCTACTATGTAGCCTGCTCATGCATGTATCCTGATTATAGACACCCTTGCACCATATTGTTTCATATGTAATTTCTTTTCTTTTGTTAACCTTTCTCGTTTGTTATCCGAGACTTTTCCTCTCAACACACAATATTACATATGATATATTTCATTGTGTTTAGAAGGACAAGTTCACCTTCATATACATGTGGATTAACAATTGCAGCAATATCCGTAAAAGGCATCAATAAAAGATTGAGGAAAATTGGACAATTTGCTCAAAAGTTGTGAATTTTTAACGTTTCTGCACAGTCATTGCCTAATGAGAAGACTACTACAGTTTATGATGTCACATGCATAGAATAATTTAAGTAAAGTATAAAGAGAATTCCACAAAATCCAATTTCTTTGAAAAAAAAAAAGCACGTTCCCTTGACTCTTTATGGTCATATGTTAAAGGTAATATCATTCCTCCTACCTTCCAAAAGAGGCAAGTCAAGTGCTCAAAAAAAACAAAAAAAAAATGCCTGAAAAGTGAAAATATGTTTAATTTTCTTTATACTAGTACATTCTGCGCACGTGACATTACAAGCCAGTAGTAGTTTTCTCATCCAGTGATGATGTGGCACTGAAACTTCAAAAATTCATGACTTTTGAACAGATTGTCTGATTTTCCTCAAACTTTCACTAATGTATTCTACTAATGTTACTGCATCCCCTCAATCCATATGTTTATTAATTAAAGGTGAACTTGTCCTTGAATATCTGGGAATTTTATGAATTAACTGATACATATGTGACATTAACATCTCGCAAAATTATTGTCACATGTAAAATGTATATTGTAATCCCAGGTGGAAAATCAGTTTTAAGCTTTCTCCTGCAACAGGGTAATACTTATTTCTCATTCTGCCATTGTGGTTCTTAATTGTGAAATTGTCATACAAGTCCCAATTCACAAGATAGCATACTTGCAAAATATATGGTGTACACAGTATAGCTTGCTCGTCAAACTGGGCAAATGCTTATAAATGTAATGTATCCCATCCCCCTCCCCACTAATGAGACTTATTCTAGTACGCCATAGGTGATGAGAGCTTTGTTTGCTTCTGTTTTTAGTGGCTACAAGCCTCCAGGACGTAATGGCGGCAGTGGCCAGGGACTTTCAAGTAACAACAAGGAGCAGGAGCCTGTCGATGAGCGACTTATGAACATTGATCCAAAGATGGTGGAATTAATCATGAGTGAGGTGAGTGTTTTGCTATACGCCATTCATGAAAATGTTCCATGGTGCATAGCAGTGGTAGCCTTCTATATAGACAGATATAGCACGTTATAAATCCTCTTATCGTCACTGTTATTGCCTGCCCTATAGTCTTTGTTGTTATTAGCTGTAGCAGTAATAGAGGTAACATTACGAATATCATTTATTCCCTTTAGAATTAAATATACAGTAACTATGAGATGAGGTAGTTCATGTCCATCCTTTATATTTTTATGAAATTGCAGTTTAAAATGCTCTTACTTAAAACTATCCTATAGTATTTGTACACTGTGTGTATGTACCGTCAACTCTTGTGTATAGGATGGCCATTTTCATTTTGGATTGTTTGCAGTGCTTTCTTGGTCTATGAGCATGGCTATATTTGGTTTCATATGCAAAGAAACATGTTTTTGAGCAGGCATCATTGCCATGTGCAAAAGCAACAAATTGGTTTGGGTTGTGTAGCAAGAGATCAGATGAAGTTAAGTTATTGGTCATTGTGAATCCTACTTGATGCAGATTATGGACCATGGTCCACCAATCAACTGGGATGACATTGCAGGACTGGAATTTGCTAAAAACACAATCAAAGAGATTGTTGTTTGGCCAATGCTGCGACCGTAAGTAAACAGAGAGAAAGGGAGGGGATTGTTTGTACAAGGTATGTGTGTGTTTGGCAGTTTCACATATTTAATATCCTGGAGTATGCTGAAAAAATGTTCTGTGAAATGATATACATATACATGTTCTTACTTAACAAATGTAACACTTTGGAAAGAAAATTTGAGAAAAACACAGAATTGATCCAAGTATCAAGATTTATTTTTCTTGCTGTCCTACAAGATAATATTATGTTAAATAAAAAGGGTTCAGTTTTGCTTGGATACAGTGAAACAAAACACAGCGTAGTAAAATTTGAAGTCTAATGGGACAGACTATACATGTATTAGGTGATCCGAGGATCCTCTCGGATCACCTTCTGTATCTGTACTGATTCTTTGTTTTTCTTCTTCTTCTTCTTTATTTCTCCGCAAAAGTTGTGCAGAGGTTAGCTCAGAAAGTGCATTGCCTATCATTGCCAAACTTATACCATATATGTATCGTGTCCCAAAGACGACAGATCTAGTAAAATCATTGTGATCAGTTGACCGTGACGTCACTATGACGTCATTATATGAAAACACATTTTCATTCATATCTCATTAATGGAATGGAATTTTTCAACGAAATTTACGTCACATATAATTCAAGTCAAGCTGATTCTACTCATGTTCTCAAAATTCATCTATAACCTTAAAACGTGCGCGTACGCACGCGTTGAAATATTTGTATGCTCCAATCGAGCTCAAAATTTTTTTTGCACAGGTTGCAGACCATTTGGAGCATTTTTTGAAAAATTGAAAAAATCGGACGGATGCGTATGCGCGTGCGCATATACGCACGCACAGCTCATATGCAATAGAAATTTCCCGTTTTTTCACTTTGATCGGATGTCTAAAATGTCAAGGAATATTTCTACCGAGTTTCAAGTCAATCCGACTCAAAATGACGTCATACGGGCCCGTCAAAGTTGAAATTCCATGCGCACGTCAATGGCGATATACAGTGCAACTATGCCAAAAAACCGCCAATTTTAAATCCGATTTTACTCGTCAGGATTGAAGGTGACCCCCCATTTTCTTTACATGTTTTGAAAGCTGATGAGTTGTACATGTCATTTCATGGGTTGGCGATACTGAAAAAATGATTAAAAGATATCAAATTTCTTAATAAAGTAAAAAAAGTAAATTTTCAAAATGACGTCATCAAATTTCAAGTTCACTCGAGCGTATCTCACTAATCCTTTGCCGATTTTCCCCCAGATTTCAGTATGTTGTAGCTTATTTAATGTTCTTTCAAACGTAAATTTACAAAATTTTGATTGGATGACGGTATCACCTCGTAAAAATGGATTGAAAGTAATCTTGTCAAATTTGACCAGTTTACGTCTTATCTCTATGGGAGTGCAGTTTTTCTGGAAATGAAAATTGACATGACTATATTTATCGAGCATTAGCTCACTTATGCTTCGGTGAATTTTTCCCAGATTTTAATATGTTGCTAGCTGAGACATTGGGCTATCGTAAGTGTACCCTCCGTTTTTTCATACGATGTCAGCATCACGTCAAAAAACTTGGTTGAAATTAAAGCTTATCTTCGATGTATTGAAATATTTCTTTCTTTCTGCAACTTTCTTTGCAATAACTCAAGAAAAACATACCCTATCACCACCATATTTTGCACATGTTTAGTTCATGTCACATACATTATGTCACATAATAACAACTACTTGATCAGACGCCATCTTGTATGTAAATTAGGGTCAAAGGTCATAAATGTTTCATCCTGTATCTTGGTGAATACATGTCCTGTCTTTCCCATATTTTGCACACGCAAAGACCATGTTACAAGGATCATTTAAAAAAATAACCACTTTTTGCTCAGATGCCATCTTGTCTGTGCAAAGTAGGGTCAAAGGTCATATGTACTTCTTTCTTTATCTTCGTTATGACGTGTTATCTCTATGGGAGGGAATTTTTCTAGATGTGAAAATTGACATGACTGTCTTTATCGAGCACTAGCTCACTTACCCTTCGGTGAATTTCTCCCAGATTTTAATATGTTGTAGCTGAGACTTTGCGCTATCATCAAGTGCCCTTCGTTTTTTCATACAACGTCGAAATCACATCGAAAAACTTGGTTGAAATTAAAGCTTATCTTTGATGTATTGAGATATTTCTTTCTTTCTGCAACTTTCTTTGCAATCAATCAAGAAAAACAGCCCCTATCACCCCCATACTTAGCACATGTTTAGTTCATGTCACGTACATTATTTCATAAAATAACAACTACTTGATGGGACAACATCTTGGGTATGTAAATTAGGGTCAAAGGTCATAAATGTTTCATCTTGTATCTTGGCGAATACCTGTCCTATCTTTCCCATATTTTGCACACGTTTAGACGATGTCGCAAGAATCATTTCACAAAATAACCGCTTTTTCCTCAGATGCCATCAAAGGTCAAATGTATTTGTTGCTGTATCTTCATTATCTAGTGTATACAGAATTTGGTACCAAAGATGGCAGATATGACTCCCTTTTCTAAATGAGAATCCAAACATCACACGGCCAATGTCTCTAAACACAGATGAAACCTGTATGGTCATGCCTATTGCGATCAGGACTCGAATAATTGATTTTTTAAAAATCGGATCACCTTGATTTGTCAGTAATGACAAATTACAATCTCTAGTTATTGTTGTGACTGCTCAGATCTTTGTAATTATAGAAGAAACATGGTTTGTAATGGGCATTCTGAAGCATTTGTATAGTCAGTCCAACCTCAGTTAGCCTGCCATGTCAGGATCAGCGGACATCTGATCAAAGGAGATGGCTAGATAAGTGATATATACGCTCAAGAATGTCTCTTTCTGCCAAGTTGTATTAGGGTGTACACAATCCATTGTCAATATGCCATTATTACAATAATTTACACTGTGACTTTCTCTTTGTGTTTGAACTGTTACCATTTTGGGATCTCATCATAGAGAATCGTGATACCATTTACTGACATGTAGCACATTGTACAGGCCATCTTAGGCATTTATTGTCATATAAAATGTGTTGCTGAACACTAAACAGCATTTTAAGTTGCTGGGACCATAGTCGATTTGGGGGTGTAATGAATCATATTGCCATGTTGTGACTCTGGAGCACAAAGCATGCATATTGATTGTGATATAGACCATGTTGTATACTAATGATGGTTTACTTCTTGTCGTTCAACAGGGACATCTTCACTGGTCTACGAGGTCCTCCCAAAGGCCTGCTCCTGTTTGGTCCTCCTGGTACAGGCAAGACACTTATTGGTAAGTCAGGGCTATTTTTTTTTATTATTCTTTTAAGCTTTTCTATAGATATTTTATGTTAAAACAATCTTTGTAAATACAAAGACCCATACAGTTTTGTATTCTGTTTGTTTCTGAAGTTTCTTGTTCTAATATTAAACATAATACCCCTGGTACATAAGTTGTTCATGCATGTGGTATTTCAGTATCACTTCCATATTGTGCAAATTCATTTATGAGTTTCTTTTTCTTTCTGTCACATTTTTCTTACATACACACAATAAGGGAATTATTATCCCCTAACTTTAATGTCATAATACAGATCGTTCACTAGACATAATTGAATTCTCTTGATCTTGTCAATGTTCATTAAGTTTTTGCAATGATAAGGTATCGTGACTAGCATAACAAATTCTTGTATTTTGGTATGTAAATGCAGGAAAATGTATCGCTTGCCAGTCTGGGGCCACCTTTTTCAGCATCAGTGCATCCTCTCTCACATCCAAATGGGTGAGTAGACATCTTGTCTCCCAGAGTTTAGCCCAGCAAACACCAGAAACCATATTTCTAGGGTTTGGAGTAGTATGTTTATATCCTTTTTTTTTTTAACTGTTTATCATTTTTGTTTCATAATCTTAAAGTATTAAAAAAGTCTCTCATGTGAGCCTTATGGTGTTCAAATTATTGTTTCAGTTGCTAAATTGTGACAAGCCTATACATTCTAAATCTATAGCTGATTCAGTTTGCTGCATATTTTCAGAAAAGGTTCCTATTTCTCTCTCAAATTAACAATCTTCATATATTTCTCTCCTCGGAATTCACGTATTTAATGAATTCTAACCCGTTCTATCATCTTTGTCTGGCATTGAATACACAGAAAAGAACAGACAGAAATGTGCAGAGTTGCCATAGTCATTTTTACTAAGTTGTAGAGAGAGTTCGAATGTTTGTTTGTGTGTGTGTGTTGGGGGGGGGGGGGAATGGGAGTTACTGGTGGAGAAAGCAGTCTTGTACAAATTCTAAAGTAAGTGTCCAGTATTCCATATTAATTCTGATTTGTAGTTCTTGTTTTGCTTAACATCCGACGTAGAGTACCGTAGTTTCTCATGAATGTAGTCCATACAATGAGACATTTTTCTTATTGTGTGAAAATGAGAAATATTGTTGACAAGGAATCAGCATAGGAAAAGGAATCTACGCTGGTCAGAGACGTTTGATAATTGTGTCAGTTATTTTATAGCATTCTTTCCATTATTCTGTGAGCTGCCTGTCATTCAGTCCTCTCAGTTTTAATCTTCCTTTTTTTTTGGTAGATATTTGGAATATTTCAATCTCTTGATATTTCCCCGTGTTAACATTGAATCGGTTCGAGTGTTTTCCTTCTTCCTGCTCAAGCAGCCATGAAGTCTGTGCATTTTCTTCTTCCACCGTAGGTTGGAGAGGGAGAGAAGATGGTGAGGGCGTTGTTTGCTGTCGCCAGGTGCTACCAGCCAGCAGTCATCTTCATTGACGAGATTGACTCCCTGCTCTCTCAGCGTTCCAACGATGAGCACGAATCTTCGAGGAGGATCAAACGGAATTCCTTGTACAGTTGGTATGACAATTGTTCCACTCTTTTCCCTCTTGCTAATGTGCAACATTAGGTTTAAACTGGTTTTGTGCACAATTTTATCCCACTCAAAGCATGATAGATGCAGTAAAAGGAATATTTGCATGTCCATGACACTACTCTCATTTGTGAATTTCCCCCAAATCAGCCACAGTTCATGTTTGATATAGACGTTAAGTGTTTTAAAGCATTCCTACTAAATCTGGACAGCTGGAGTCAAATTTGCCCTTAAATCTCTCATAAGGTAAGGGATAAAAAAGAAAGTGTGCCATTATATTCTTGTTTCTGTGAGAAAATTCACAACTCTGCTTTCATGATCATCAGATCAAGTTTATTTATCAGTGAAGTGTTGCATTATGAGTAAAGTTTGACTATTGTGGGCATATTTAGACTTTGGTATAATCTGTAAAGACCATATTTCTCAAGATTGCTTGAAAGCATGATTAACATATGTGTGTATATATATATGTATATCAATATAGAATATTCTGAAGTGCTTTGTCACCATCTGTCCAGGTGTACATTCATTAAATATGTTCTATAAAGTGAATATTCCCCCTTTATTAATAAGGAATTTTTCTCATATTTGAACACATTGAGAAAAATGTTGACTATCTCAGACTAAAATGCCAGTCAAAGAACAGGATAGAAAGCAATAGGACTGCAGATACATGAGAAAAAATATAATATTATATTTCTGAGTGATGTAAAGAAAATATGTCAAAGAATAATGGACTTCTTTAAATCAGACAACCAGTAAAAGTATCACAAGTTATCAAGAATAAGTGTCCTCAGTGATATATAACAAACATCCTTAAGGGTTTGACGGTATTTTGTTTCTTCTACAGGATGGAGCGACAACCAGTTCCGATGAGCGCCTCCTCATCGTTGGTGCTACAAACCGTCCACAGGAGATAGACGAGGCGGCCCGCAGGCGCCTGGTGAAGCGGCTCTACATCCCCCTCCCAGATTCCCCGGCCCGTCGCCAGATCGTCTGCAGCCTCCTGTCCCAGCAGAGCCACTCGCTCAGCGAGGATGAGCTTGAGGATGTGTGTCGACGAACTGATGGTGAGGAACGAAGAACTGACAGACCAATTTTGAGATGTGAGGGCTTTCTGGGCTCAGCCATCAATGCATTAGTCCTTGCTTACCTCAGCAAATGCACTATCTTCCATGTCTTTAGTAAACTTGTTGATTTTTAGCCATAATTTTTTGTCTGAATTATCATAAAAGAAGTTCACAGTGTTACTGTCTGAGATGGGTAGAAATAGGCTGTCATCAATGTACCTGGAATAGGGGCATGAAGGTATGTAATATTGGGGGTCATTTTTCACAAATAAAATGAACGAAAAAAACTCGGCAAGTTAAATCACATTCACATGATCAAGTCTGGTAATTTAGGAGGCTGTGTGACACCATGACAGATGATATACTGACATTTTTATAGTCATTGATAGTTTTCCGGATGTATGTGTGTCAGGTGATAAAACTGAAAAATGAGCAGAAAATCATGCTTCTTTGTTCTGAACGTCACCATGCGTGACAAAGATCACAGTCCTGCCAAAGAATTCAATAGTTTGTAATGTTGCATCAGTGAGCATATCAGGGTTAGTCTCTATATTGTTGTTTCACATCCTTTCCGTAGGTTATTCGGGGGCAGACATGGCCAACTTGTGTCGGGAGGCTGCCCTTGGTCCCATAAGGTCCATCCAGGGAATGGACATTCAGCATATCACTGCTGACCAGGTAAATGTTTTGGATTGAAGCCTCTACCATTCTGTCTGTCTGACTTTACTCTGTGTATGAAGTCAACTGTACCATGCTTTTCAGTTTATGCACTTGAGGACAATATCTAGCTAGTCTTTTGCCTCTCCTGTGTGGAGATCTCGAAGACTGAGTTTTAGACTAAGACTAGGATTAAAAAAAAGTATGAACATATTTGTATCAGCCTCATATATGTCACCAGTGATCGTTGAAAACATGTAAACTTCAGCATCGAAATGATCGCAGGGTTCTATGTGGAAGTAGCCAGAATCTTTTTGGCCACCCCATAGAGTAACATGCATGCCAAAGTGGTGTAAGCTGCATGACTCTCCAACAGTTTCACTGATGGACAGTAATAATAAAAGTCTATTGACTGGCATTCCCTTTGCTGAGGAGTGAGAAAATTTCTTTTCGGAGCATATGATTATAGCCCTTTCAGAAGTGCTTTCATGACGAAGAGCCAAAAATGAAATTTTCAAACCGTCTTGATTGGGTTGGAAATTAATATCAATTATGAGAGTTCAAAAAACATGATACACCTGTCCCTCCACTTGTCATGAAACATCCAGCTAATTTCCATTTACACTCTGATATTTTTAGAGAATCCCTGAATAGTGAAAATAGTCAGGAAAAAATTTTGAGAGGATGACCAGATAAGATAGGTACTTCTATGGAAGGATTGTGGTTCTATTTCATGGAAGCAGATAACTGTAACATACCATGATGGCTACATGAATAGATATGGCACTTTTAGTGTTTGTAATAATTCCTCTTGGTAGAATATGAAATTCCATATTTTCCAATATTTCTGTCTTGTAATTTTTGTAGGTAGAGACCCATCTTGCACCAGGACCTGCTGGATGCCCTACAGAATGTTCGCCCACTCAGTGTAGCCCAGTCAGACCTGGATGTCTACCTGCAGTGGAACAGCAAGTTTGGCTGTGGCAGTGCCAAATAAGCTGGGCCATGTGCCGGCCAGGCACTCAATGTCAATACACTCGGAGGCCTTGCTTAGCTGTTTTTGTTTGTGTGTTTGTTTGCTTGTTTTCTCCCGTTGTTTTGATGTCTTTTGAAGACCGACATATTGGTAATGGAAGAGAATCTTGTACAGCACTGCAGATTATTTCACATTCACAACCACAACCACATGTGCCCCAACCACATGGCTATTTCATAAAAGCATACTGTATAAGCTTTTTATTTCGCATACAGATATTTTTTTTGCGAATGAGGAGCTCACAGATTTATTTCGTGAGATGCCATTTTTGCAAGTTGTTCAAATCGCAATTCGCAATCTAACTGCAATTCACGAAATTTGTGAAAATTAAACCCTTGCAAAAAAAAAAAACAGCTTTAATATACATTAAACCTTCACCAAGATCTTGGGGTCACTGATGCCATAGAACTTGGTGCACATCCTTTATAAAAGTCCTGGATCTGGATCATGGTTCAGATTACCACAAAAAAAAAAAAAAAAAAAATGATTATCTCCAAAAACAAATCACCTGAACCTTTTACCAGGATGAACTTATCCTCCAAATTTCATGAAAGTCCTATCATAACTTTTGAGTAACTAAAGTGAACAGATGAATGAATAAACAAATGGCAGCAAAAAAACATTTCCTTCTTGGTAGAGGTATTAACAGCAACCTACTCCCTTCAAGGTTCAGTATGAATAATGGGCAACAACAAGTTTTTTTTTTTATTGTATGTCTTTTCATATGTCCTTACATTGAGAAATATAATATAAATCTACACAGAGTATCAAAAAAAATTGATTACATTTCATTGTTTCATACCACTGAATTTGATAGAGTTCCAATCACAATTTCCTCTGATTACATCATTGTGAAATAAGATATGTGATGCTTGTTCTTGATCATGAACTGGCAAAGGTTTATGGAATATACTGCACTGTGAAGTGTAGCATCTTTAAAAAAAAAAAAAAAAATGTGCTGGAAATGGTTTCTGGGTCCTTGGAAGTGTCACATTCAGCATTAATGTGTTACCAAATGTTGAATATAGAGAATAATAAAACGAAGTTGAGATTACATTCTTCCAGTCTTTGTTGATATCAAATACATTCATATTTTCTACCTTTACAAAAGTGATGACATGAGAGTAACAATATCTCACTCTTCATATTTTGCAGGCGAGATGTTCCACGTAGAATGCAATCAGTATAAACTTGTCCACATGGCAATAAACCACAGCTGCCTCTGCACCATCAATCCACTTTTCCATGATTAGATCTGTTGACTTTGCTCATTGGTCATGAAACCTGCCTATTTTCCTACCTTGTGTGAGATAGGAGACTCTAAAATGTTTTAGCCAGCCACGAAATTGTCTTTTTAGGTCTTGGTTAGCAGACCTCTCCTTCTCTTTGGCAATAAGACATTAAACCTCCTCTCTTTTCTGCTGCACTTACAATTGGAACATTTGTTTTCCTTTTCTGTATGACTTCCATGCTGCTTGGATGTTCCACTCTGAAAAGTTGAAAATATAGTAGCTTTACATCATACCACTACTACTTAAGGATAATAATTTGAATTATCCCTTTATCTTGAACCCAGGTGTAAACTGTGCCCATACTGATATGTGCTACATGTACCAATGTACATTTTTCTCTTAAATACATGTATTTTTGTCGTCACTGAAGAATACTCTAGTATTCATGAGCCATGATGGATCTTTAAATTGTGAGATGGTACTTGCAAGCCAGAAATTGGTCAATTAGTCCTGGGCAGCTAGGACTCTTGCAGAATAAGACAGGGAAAAGTCCAACACTGAGAAACATCAGTGTCTGTAGTCTTACTCTCTCTCCTCTCTGCAGTACGGAGAATGGAGCAATTAGGAGCCCCATTTCTCTCATCATCAGCCCCTTTCATTGGCAGTATTGCTGTAAATGTGTTCCTAGAATCCCTGCTTTTGGCCGGTTGGGTATTACAGCATATGGTATCATTATCATAATTTTATATCCGCAGGGTTTTATGGTCATAGCTGCTGCTTAAACTTTCAAACTTTATAAAGTGTGGAGGCAGAACTTAGGGGGGGAATATGGCAGATGTCTTTGTGCAAAGCTGAATGTGATGGCTGTTGCCATTTGAACATTTCATGGACCTTTCCATTGGCTTATAAGAGCAGCCATCCATACATGAATGTAACCAAGGCAGGATGATGGGTATGAGATGAGAGATACAGGGTTGTAAATCTTTGACCTGTACAAAATTATGTGTTGAAAGATAATAAATACACAAATTATGTTCATGACATCATAAAATCTGTGATATGTGCATATGAAGTCTTTTGTGGAATGTTTCACATTAGAGAGGAGAATTGGAGAAGAGATATTGTGGTTGTGTGCATGTTGGTTAGAATGAAACACTGGTATTACAAAATACAGTAGTTCAATTACTTTTATCAAAACAGACATTACTATGTGATACATTTGAAACATGAGCATAACATTACTTGGGCAAAGAAAGACTATATCACACATTACATACAAGCAGAGAAAAATCAACATGAGAAAGGATGAGAAAGAAGTACAGTATCTTTTCGTCAGGCCCTTTTCAAGGTGCGCGGAACACACAGTACACATTTTTGCTTCTTAAAGCAAACCAAAACCCAAATATAAGTGTAGATTGAGTGAAAGCAGCAATATTAGTTGAACTCATCACTGAAAGTTTGAAGAAAATTTGACATTCCGTTCAAAAGTTATGAATTTTTAAAGTTTCGGTGCCATCATTGCTGGACAAGGAGACTATTGCAGTTCATGACATCATTATGGACAAGAATGTATAGAAAATATAAAGAAAATTCAATGTATTTTCACTTTTCTATCATTATGAAAGAGCACTTTGCTTACCTCTTTCAGAAAGCAGTGGGAATAATATTACCCTTAACATGTGTCAATAGCATGTCGATGGAATGCATACTTTCCATGAAAAATTAAATTAAGTGGAATTCTCCATAATATTTTCTTTATAGGCCCCTATTGTTGTCCACAACATTTGATGTCATAAACTGTAGTAGTCCCCTTATCCAGCAGTGGCTGCACTGAAACTTTAAAAATTCATAACTTTTGAACTGACTGTTTGATTTGCCTCGAATTTTGGGTGATATATTCTACTAATAATGCTACTTTCACTCAATTCAAATTTATATTTGGGTTTTGGTTTACTAGAAGCAAACATAAGAAAACCCATTACCTGTATATATGACTTCCCCTCAGTGTTCTACCCCAAGATCGTTCCCATTGAAGGGTGGGGGCCAGGAGCATTGACAGTAATTGAATCAACTACAATTAACCCTCCCCCCCCCCCCCTACACACACACACACACACACACGCATGCTATAAACATTGTGTGATGGCCCCTATCTTTGTTATTTTTCTACCCTCTCTTCATCTTCCTCCACACCTCTTTCATTCTTTATTCCTCCCGCTCTCTCTCTCTCTCTCTGTCTCTGTCTCTCTCTCTCTATCTTTTTTTTTTTTTTTTTTTTTGGGGGGGGGGGGGGGGGGTCATTGGGGGATTGGCTAATGCCGGGATGAAAGTTGGAGTTAGGTGACTGTATAAAAGAATTTGAACTGCAAACTGATAAGAGAGTGGACCCAAATGTAACTTGGTAAAAGCAAACGTTGGCTAAAAATCATATGGCATATTAAAAACACTGTGCATGAAGTTGATTCCCCCCCCCCCCCCTTTCACTACAGATGTTATTACAAAGTACATTTCCATATATATCTATGTGATGTATATCCTGGATATTGATCAAGCAAGAAATGTGATGATTACGAAAAATCACCAGTTTCCCACACTGAAGGCTAATGATCACTGATTTGCGTCTTGTGGTTTATCTGATGCAGTCTTCTCAGCGGATCTACCGCTAGAAGCACAAAACATTTTTACAATCATCTGTTTTTTTGGTGCATTGTAAGAAAGGAACAGAATTTGTGCAACTGTACCTACTACCTTTTTTTATTTTTTATTTTTTACTTTGTTTGATGATGAATTTGAGTTCCATCGAAGTTACGACAGGTTTTCTTTTGTTTGTCACGACAAAATCATCAGTACACCTGCTATGTAGTATGGATTATGCGAGTGATTATTGTAGAGCGCCAGCTTGGAGGTCACACTTGATAAACATTTGGGAGCAGTCGACTAGTCGCCTTTCGTTTTCGTTTGCGGGATACCGCACGGGTGATTGGACAAATTCCTATCACATGACACAGCACCTTGCACGGGAACATGGCGGCGCCGTGAGGGGCTGAGTGATCGGAGGCTCTATCATCACCGGCGAACGAACGATTTTTGAATTTGATTTCTGACATATGCGTGATTAACTGGAATATACGCCATCAAGATGACAGGCTGGGTTCCGACTCAAGAAGCCAAATATGCTGTTGGTAAGGGGATTATGCTCTATTTGATATGGACGTCTGACGTTAAATCGCGGTACTCTTCACTAAACTTAGGGGGTCTGTAAAAATTATTACTGCTCCAGCTCTCCACTGTACATGGATCTTTGTTGTTCCAGACAGCCGGGACTGTCGGCTGCCGCGCGCCTCAGTGCTTGTCGAAGTCAACATTCATTAGGAAGGAATAGGGCCTATTTCGTACTGCTCGTGTGCTGCGCTGCGAGGTGCGATGGACGGTGACGACTTTTTGTCAAACTGTAAATTACAGTAATGTGAGACCTATAGCGAGCCGATGAGATTTCTCTTCCTTCCCCATGACTCTGATGCACGATTGGCTTCCGCGCGATTTCTGGATACTAGTGATACTGGGCTACTTGACGATGAATATTGAGAAACTTTCAGGGAACATCACACCTCCCAGTCCCACCCATGGACCCAGTGATTAATAATGCCATGTCAACTCGCCTCAATGCCCATTCAATATTTTCAATGCGCATTTGGATTAGTTCACTTCCACTTGTACATTTACGGTAGACCTCTAACTGTTACAAGTTGTAGAATACTAACGTTTAACAACTAGCAATAAATGGCACTGTGTTGCTTGAAGGTTAGGTAGGACTTGCTAACAATGATTAGAATGGCAATGGCAATGCATAGAATTCTAGGGGTAAATTACAGAATACCGGCAGCCAATCACGGAGAGCGCTAATCGCTCTGAAAAGAGCGTAATTACGCTTGCCGATAGCAACCATCTGAAATATTAATCCGGTCTGCGATACGGTCCGTGATTCGGCTGTCGACGATTGCATTTGTTTGGAAACGTGTGTTTTCTTTGATCTGTGCGGTGAGAAGTGTGGTATCTTACGTTGTTCTCGGGGGTTTCGGGGGTGTCCCCCGAATAATGTAGTTCTAGATCCTGACGATGCTAGTCTAGACTAGCCGTTAAAATTTACCCGAATTTACGATGAATACTCACGTTTTTAGGAGTTGAGGATAGTCCGTATCCTAGAAATCGATAGCAATTTAGGTGAGACTAGAAAACAATCACTTATCTAATTGCTGGTGCTAGCTTACACAGTTACAGTAGAGCTTACGCACTGTGTGGGTGCTCTTGACAGCCCACCATGTTGACTCTATGCAGTCGTACAACAGTACCTACACACAACAGCTTATGATGCGTACGTGTGCAGTGGTAGCGCGTATTGAGTCTGCAGAACGCGCGCATGTTTACTAGTACAGTGTACAATACGTATAGCAGTTGAGTGCGCACATGTCTCTTGACAATACGCGTATACGCGCTGCCTTGCCAAACTAGTGTGTAGTGTGATTGATCGTGAATGACTTGTGCGATTGTGTCGAAGAGTGAAAGGAAGAAGAGCTGCTAGCTGTGATGACGTCATCACCTTTAAAATAGTTCCGTCAAAATCGGCTCGATTTTCGTTATCGACGATTTACTCGAGTTATCTTGATTTAGAGCAGTTTTCCTCTGAAACCACTCAATTTTCATAAAAATTGTGTGGTCAAACTACTTTTTGACGGCCGTTCCGTTCCCGGGCTTTTTGGGGGCCCAAGACGACGGGAAAGACAAATTTCTGCCCTCCGGGCTGAAATTCATCTCTAAGGGAGAGCCGCCAGAGGCGGGGCCGAAGGCCCCGCCTCTGGCGGCTCTTATACGCACCAATATATGCTAATTTATATGACGCAAAACCGGTATTCTGTAATTTCCCCAATTCTAGAGTACTAGACCCTCAGGGATGCCAAGTTCAAAAAATTTTTATGAGTGAGATTTTCATGACTCGGCATCTCGGCGAGCGAATGTGCACGCGAGCGAGGGTGTGGGAGGGGTTTTTCCCCCTGTGGCCTCCCACGGTATGGAGCTTTTTCAATTCTTAGCTCTTAATGGTGCGATCAGGTGCATACTTAAGTGACTATTGTTTACTTATTTTGAAAGACAAAAGGAAAATATACCTTCAATTGCAACTATCACTCTAATCCTTTGAGATATGCTCCCTATTATAGGCCCAAGTTGCAGACTTCGCCCGATGCGTGAGAAAAATGGGTGCCATGCGTGAGATCGTGAGACGGCCCCTAAATGCTTGAGTCTCACGCAGAATGCGTGAGACTTGGTAGCTCTGGACCCTATGATTGTCACTACAGACACTTAGTATTATATCAGTGAGTCGAAATTGTATTGTGGTTGGTGCTGTATTATTCTTTGTCACACCTTCCTTACGATTCTTCACTTAATAGGTAGACGTCTATAAACGTTAATCTTAGAATCTTCTTTATTTAGTTTGTGCAGTATTGAAAGGCACACTACTCCCACTGTACCAGGAAGCTGCTATTGTGAGTATTTATTATTAATATCCCACCATACCAATTAACATGATAACGTGAAACACAATACCTCTTTCATATTGGCAAAAAACATGGCACGTCCTCCGGAGGACGTGCTGTGTTCATGCCAGACCACTGTCAATATGAAAGCTCGACTGGGCGTGAACACAGCATGAACAGTGGATGAACACGGCGTGAAGTTCGTGCTAGACTGTCTAGCACAAACACGGCACGTCCTCCAGAGGACGTGCCGTGTTTGTGCTAGATGCTGCCAAAATGAATGGACACGGCATACAACCGGAACCGGAAATCTCAGATTTAAACACAACTGCGAGCGCGCGCTAGGATTTATACAGTTACACGTGTGCTTTGTCAACATACAATGATCGTTTATTTATCGTATATTATATGCCATGGCAAATTGTTTGCTGACTTACAGAGATATCAAATTTGTAAGAACAACAAATGATTGAATAATGCCAAAAAAAAATACAAAAAATAATATTACCAAAATAATACCATAATAATATAAAAAAACTACAAAATAATATATTTATGCTTTATTAAATGTCTAAACAATTTTTACACTCATTTCATGTGTAAAATTGCAAAGTGATTAGGTGCGCCTGCTTAGAATTGAGTCAGTCTGCGCTAGTAATTGACATGATTACTGACAACTGCCATCAATGGCTATACATACACTGTACCGATTGCTGTCAGCTGTAAAATGTGTATTCAATGCATTTGGAAAAATTTGTGGATTCGGCATTATAGTGGACTGCCAGACTGTCGCTTTCATGAAAAAAGGTGCGGGAAGCTGGCCGCAAGTAATCACGGAACCGTGTCCCCAGCAGGTTGCTATGGAAACGTGTGCCGAGTTCGTGCCGTGTTCGAGATCAATATGAAAGGGTACCACAGGCTGTACCTCGTGTTTACATAAGGATTTGGGAGGCCAGTCACGCCGTGTTCATCCCAGACTCAAGTCTGGCGTGACATCCGAGGATGCTAGTATGAAAAGGGTATTAGACTTGGATCGATACACCCTCCTTCAATGCCAAAAAGCACACTTCAATAGCTTTCTCCCAAGAACTATGAAAGACTGGAATGGCCTACCCCCAAAACCAAAAACATAACCACTTCTCTAGCTTTCAAAATACAACTAAAAAAAGACTGTAAGTTCAATGCATAATAGAATTGCATGTTGCACATCAATGCATAAACTCTGGATGATAAAAGACAAGTACTATGACCAGCGATGTCCGGATTTCATTCATTCAGAGATCCCTTCATTTCTTCAGAGAAGAAAGAGTTAGAATCTAGATATCTACATGAATGTGACCATTGTACTGATGGCATCCATGCCCCCCCCCCCCCCCCAAGAAAAGAACAAAGAACAAAAGAAAGGAAGAAAATAAGAATATAGATTATTTTCAGCACAAATCATGAGTAGTATGGACGATGGGAATTTTGAGTCAGATTACTCAAGCCAGGAATTCACTAGGGATTAAGTACTAGTAAGTTACCCTAGTGTCTAACTGTAGTAGGGTGTTCTATCTGTAAAACTTGTTTGGGACAAGTTTAGTGAAAAGGAATGGAACTGCTCCTGATAGTTGTGTTTGAATATTATTCTACATTGACGGTGCCATCATAAACTGCCAGAGATCTCGGCATTCAACGACTTGATGGGTTTGAGGGAGCACATTTGTAAGATGTGCAGGGCTGTTGCTTCTGGTGTATATAATTTAGATAAAAGGATGGGAAAATACGGAAATACCTTGACCAGAGCTCCACTGAACAATCTCTTAATCCACTGGTAATGTCGCGGTGCGATTATTGCAATATTTTGATCATCACTTTGCTTGCATGTCATCTGGCTCTGCTTCAGCACATACAGAACCCTGATGCCTGTCTCATCACTTCTATGATCACATCACTTCTGTCATCTGCACTCTACACTGGCTGTTAATCCCGCAAATGAATTAGATTTAAGATCTGTCTCCTCACCTACAGCTATAAATGTGTTATATCATACTTTAAAAATGGACTCTTTTTGGATACTGAAAGTATGACATATACTTATAGTGTAGAGAAAGAAGCCAGATTGTGCACCAAAATATTTCTTATGAAAACATATCATTTTAAGATATTAGGTCTGCAAATACTGTACGTACTGTGCAATAGACATTAAAAATCTCTCTGAAATTAGGAATTAGTGACTATTCAGGCGTCCACAGTAATGCATGTTACAGCTGAATTCTTCATTATCAATTCAACCTTTAGTAGTTTTTACTGCATCCTGAAATGTAGCTTTTAAAATCAACTTACAGCCATATGAAGGCACAATGTACATTGTAGATCTATATCCAAAACATGCAGAGTAAGACATCAAAATTGAAATTCTGGAGATACTGCATGGCAACTTTTGGTTTGATGTCTAAACCCCAGGCTTTGTACAGTACAACAGACACATGTTTTATAGTGATGTAACAGACATTGAATGCATGCTGAATAAAGATTACTGTTTATTTTTAGTCTGAATTGTCCAAACCTTCAGAGGCTATCTCATCCGGCCATACAGAGCTTCCAAAAAGAGCTTGGAAATATTATTGTTTTCATAGCAAATTAATATTTCAGAAATATACAGTTCCATTCACCGTGACTGTAAAAGTACACATTTTGATGTTTAAAACATGATGCAGCACACAGCTCTGGAAATACACTTAAGCAGAGAGACAAAGGAAATTCATGGACAGGAAAAACAGTTCAGCTAAATTTATGAAATTGTAATTCTATCGGATGTCTTCACTTAGAGAATTCATGTGAGAATTTCATGGCCATTCATTACCCCCAAATGTTCAATCCTCTACGTCTAGAAAGACTTTTAAAGTTTGATGTAACACATAATACATCAAATATCATTTCACAAACTGTAGACTGTCGTAAGTTATTGCCTTTATTTGCTTGCAGGTGTCAACTTGTTTGCACCTCGTGGTCTGCTTCCATGTAATACTATCCATGATTTAATGTCTGAGATACACATGAGTACTTTAGTATCGGGGAGGTGGGACTTCCCACCTCCCTGGTAGTATGCTGTGATATACCAGTATTCAAGTCACCTACAATGTATGGTAGCACTGAACCCACAACACCCAAATTGAATATTATTTTTGGATATTGTTGTGCTATTGATAACTTAAATCTTGCTAATTTTTTAGAGAATACTGTATACATCATATATTTAGCGAGTCTAAATTTTTGCAAGTCGGGACTTCCCGATGATTTCACAAGTGGTTAAATTCGCAATCGTGGAGTATACGGCACTGTCCAGAGAAATGCATATGTGTGCATCACATTCATATCAGGATCAGAGTCATTATTTTCGCGTGTCTTTAAAGGAGATGGCTAGTAACTGATCAGTGGGAATCAGTGGGAATGCCAAGGGATGATTGTTCCAATCCTTGTGGGATTCATTTAAGAGTACATTACTTGTTGTGTGAAAATTGTTTGC
Source organism: Diadema antillarum (assembly GCF_040938485.1). Classification (NCBI taxonomy): domain Eukaryota; kingdom Metazoa; phylum Echinodermata; class Echinoidea; order Diadematoida; family Diadematidae; genus Diadema; species Diadema antillarum. Next base: position 848,448 of record NW_027271223.1, read on the forward strand.
TTCAGAATGGTTTCATATTCAAGTAATATGAGACCATTCTGAAGCAAACAATTTTCACACAACAATAGATATATAATGTACTCTTAAATGAATCCCACAAGGATTGGAACAATCATCCCCCAGCATTCCCCCTGATTCCCACTGATCAGTTACTAGCCATCCCCTTTAATGAGTTAAGAGGCTTGTTCAGGAATCCTAGTTTAAAGTCAACAAGATATCTTTTTCTAGGATAATGACTCTCTTCTATTACTGTGTGTCTTTGGTGTTGAGAAAATGACATGCCTCAGAGTGTATTGTTTTCATGCAAAAGAAGAATTGTTTTCAGAGGAAAATGTATTATATAAAACTTGACTGCCACTTTCAGTTTCTAGACAGTAGTGATGATACATCAGGTGTTAACGACTGATGCAGCTACATTGTATCCTAGATTAAAAGTACACGTATGATACGTGACATTTGAAAATGAAGATCTAGCCAACTATTCACTTCCAACCGCCAAAATATACTTGAAATGACACTTTGTTCTAACAATACATGACAAAATCTTACTTTGTTGAGTCAAAGCTGATTCAAATGTGCTGGTCTACTTCAAAGATGAGAAATTCCATCTCGGCTTCTCCCCATTTCCTTTAAAATTGCAAAGGAGGGAGAAGTACTGTTATGACAAATTTAGGATTACAAGCAGAAATATGAAGACAAACAAAGAAGAATTTTGTGATTTTGCCCACTGAGAGTAAAGCCAAAGCATCTGTCATCTGTCATACATTGTAGCTCCTTGGTACTATTAACACCTTTTGGAAATTGATAGCAGGAACCATTCATTAAGCACTCACTGAACTTTGGTAGGTGCAACAAATGCGCCATATCCGCTGTCTGTCAGCACGCTGGGCAGAGGGGGACTACTTGGCAAGAGTTCTGCTCAGAGTACTCTAGTAACCTTTTACCTTGATAGACGATTTGCTGAAGATGTTTATAGTGTAGGAGAGTACCAGAGATTCAAAATAGCAGTGAGTGGTGATCGGCCAAGTTCCTGTGCTTGGATATTGTTTATGCCATGGTTGCCATAGCAACGGATGCTCTGTTCCTGATCGTTCCCTAGATTTGGGGATGATTCATATCTACACGGCAGATGCTCTGCCCTGCCCTGGAGCCAGTCAAGCAAAGAAGCAATGTAATTGGCAAAATTGACATCATTAATGATCTTAATCTTGAAAAGTGTCATTTCTTTTCATGCGAAGAAACCCCCCCCCCTCCTTTTTTCTTTTTCTTCCCTTTTACCATGTACACATCACATGGAGTACAGTATGGAATAGAGTATTACAAATGTACAATGAATAAGCAGAAATTAACATGAAGGGAAATTAAATATATTGGTGTTACACATCATTGCTAGATTTTCTTGCATTCTTTGTGAATAGCAGTATATGTCACTGGTTGCAAAATTGATCATGGTGCATTCCAGTATGTGATGTATAAACCACATCAAAAGATACCATTTCCCTACATGTACATGTAGTTATGGTACAAAACTGCCATTCTTAATAGGAAACACAAACCCAAAGAGCAATTGGATTGAGTGAAAGCAGCAACATTAGTAGAATACGTCAGTAAAAGTTTGAGGAAAATCGGACAAACGATGCAAAAGTTATGAATTTTTAAAGTTCTGGTGTTGAAACCGCCGGATGAAGAGACTACATGTATAGTCTATTTGTACTAGAGGTTATGACGTAATATGAGTGGACAACAATACAAAGAAAATATAAAGAAAATTCAACAAAAATTCACTTTTCTAGCGTTATGAAAGAGCACTTGACTAACCGCTTTTAGAAAGCAGGGGGAATAATTGCTACCTTTAACATATGTGTACAATGTCAGTATCAAGTTGATGGAATTTGTAATTTTCATGAAAAATGATTTTTTGTGGAATTTTCTTTATATTTTCTTTATATTGTTGTCCATTCATAGGTCATAACCTCAAGTGGTCTCCTCATCCAGTGGTTCCAACACCAAAACTTTAAAAATTCATAACTTATGCATCGTTGTCTGATTTTCTTCAAACTTTCACTGATGTGTTCTACTAATGTTGCTTCTTTCACTCAATCCACATTGCTCTTTGGGTTTGTGTTCCCTTTAAAAGAAACCTGTACTGACTTTTTCTACTTGTCTGATAATTTTAATCTACATTTTTTGATGCCTACAACTGGAAAGAGAGGATTCTAAAACCCAGGATAAGCCTGTAATGATTTTTTGAAAAGAAATGAAAACGAGCAAGCCAAGGAACGATCCACACAATTAGGCATACGTCACAGGTGCCAACCTCCGACTTTAGCAAAACGAACTAGAAAGGTTCTACACATGTCAATTTACTGATGAAATCTTGCACGAAGTACTGCAAAAACTGTTTTTTAGTAAAATTGCAATATGGAGCTGAAATAAACATGTTAAACAATATTTATTAATTCTTTAAATAAAAGGAATCTCTTCAAAAGCTTTTTATTTAGATCAAATTTGTGGGGAATATTCCAGATTTTTAATATGCAAAATGAAATTGGCATCATTGTCCGAACGTGCTGCCCATAGAAAACTGTGTGTAAGTAACGTTGCACTAACTATGCATTGATGATGAGCGATAATGGTTCGACATCACAGTTCAAATTATCTAACGAAGATGAGGACTGAGTGATTCTTAAAATCTAAATCCAAAAAATAGTCAACGGCAATCACGGTTTACGCCTAGTTAGAAGAAAACGGCACTCAGTACATATAGACTCTAGACTAGAACTAGGACTAGGACTAGTGAGCAGTCAAGGACCGAGAAGATTCTACTCGCCGCTCGACAGCTGTACGTGCACAGCGCTAATAATAGGCACAGCGTAAACGTTTCGTATGCAATACATACCCCGAATGGCCCTGCTGCCAGAACTTGAAGAAAGTCCAGACGAAAGTCCAGACTCCAAGGTCTAGTGTTGCCGCTAGAGGCCTTTGTGCTGCAGGCCCTGTTGTTTCTGTGCTGAATTTTGCAGGTTAGGTATCTGCTTTATGGATTTTCAATGTTTTTGTGGTCGAGATAAATCTCATGGTGGTCGTATTAACACCAAGGACTAACTTAGATCTAGTTTTAGTAGGACCCATACCTCGGAAGAGTGGCCCGACCACGTAGATACAAACAGTGCCACCGCTTCGCGATCCAAGCGCTGGTGTAGGCATAGTGCTAGAGTACTTCCGTACCCATGTAGATATCTCAAAATTCACCCAATTAAATTGCACCAAAATCACAAGAAGTATTTTATGACTCATGTCCACTTGCTCACGCTAATTGGAACCAAATCGCAAGTTGAGAAGCGTAAGTGAAGTTGTCGACTTTCCTGTCGTCGCTAAAAACAATCTGCTCTGTACGACTAAACAAGAGTGATCGCGGCGTAGTAGCCCTACTTGCCTGCGCACGCACAGACTGAAGTTAGCCATCTAATATCATGAGACAAATCTTTCAAGTAATCGGGAGCAAGAAATCAATTTATAAATTATTTGAGCTAAGTTGAATGAAAAATAAAGTTCGTAAATCACACAAATCGCTAAAATCATGACATTTTTTAATTTCGTTCCCGTTCGCACAGCACTAGTCGGCTAACTTCAGTTCTAGATTGTGCATATCGCGTTTACCAAGATCTCTCGCAAAGAGTGAGTTTTTTTTCAGTGACAACTTGAAATTCGGCATCAATATTGATACTTCTCGATTACCGATTTCGTTCAAATATAATACGGTATTTTGAAATATGCTTAGAAGTATATCCTGTAATTTTGGTGCGATTTGGTTCAGCGAAATTTGAGACAGCTGCATGGATAGGACAGTACACAAGTGCCGCCTGCTAGCTAAATTGGGCCTAAGCGTCGTCTGCTACTCGGCACGATTTAACGCACGCGTATGCGAGGGCTTGTAATCGGTGAAACATTTGGCACACCTGTGACATCACGACATCCGGGCTCGTCAGCTCATTAGCATAATTCTCGCCCAAAAATTTCCATTTTCAACATGAAATTACAGACTAAATCGTTATGAAATTTTGATTCTGTTTGCACCGCTGGGTCTTTTAGAATTAAAAGAACAACATATAAAAGAATAAAAAACTGGTACAATGCCCTTTTAAGTTTAGAGTATTACACCACTAGGCCAAGTAGAAAAAGAAAGCAGTTTCTCATCTTCACAAGCATCCAATTTGGGCTCTGCATCAATTTTGTTTACTAATTGATATTTGTCAAAATGGCAATGGAAATATAAAAAAAGAGAAAACTTGTGTTCCCTGTCCTTGTCCACATATCATCCAGCATTGGTGTGAAGCAGCAGAAAACAGAGTGAGCCAGAAAACAGAGTGAGCCACTCTGGACAGGTTTCCTGTAATATTTGCTGCCATGATGTTGTATTCCATAAAAGGCCAATTTGTTTGTTTGTTTGTTTGTTTGTTTGTTTGTTTGTTTGTTTGTTTTGTTTTTGTTTTTCCTGAATTGTATTTTAATCAGTGCGATAAGACCTACAATTGTACAAACCCGTGTATATGTAGTAATGAGTACCTTCACTTGATTATGCATTGGAGTCCTTGGAATCAGTTTTAATGCATTAGCTGTGATGAGATCAGGAGAATCTGAGGCAAGTTTCTGGTTGTTAAGATCAGTTTAAAGGTACACTTGTATGCATAAAGTTTGACATGTTTTGTATAAGGTCAGCCTGCTGAGAGGCAAATTCAGCTCTTCAACACAAAAGCTTTGGCTGCAGAATGTGCTCAGGAATGTGCTGATACAATACTATGAATGAATAGGCCCTAGTTTTTTGTTTGTTACATTCCATAGTGAATCTGAACAGAATAAGCTTGCACACTCTATGCTTTGCATAGTGATAACATGTCTTTCAGGATTCATTTATAAACCCCCCCCCCCCCCCACCCGTGACCTGTTTAGTGTGTATTGTAAGGTTGCAAGAGCATGAGTCATAGCGCTGACTGCAAAGAGATGACTAACTACAATAGTAATTTATGAGCATTGTAACCGGGGAAGGCAGCAAACAGAATTCACAACATTTTTCAAGCTCTGCCTGGGATGCATGTCTTTTGCAACCCACTCACTCCCAAGAAAACAAAAATAAAAGGGAAGAGAGAAGAAGGACAACATACATGTAACACCAAAAGTCTTCCTATTCTATACATATAGACCAAATATAGAGAGTAGTGGCAGGAATTTGTTTTATGCTGCTTGGTGATATACAGTAGCAAACTGGATGGCTGGAATTAAAAGTCACAGCAATTATTCATATTCATTCAGATTCATCTTTATTGATCTACAATGTATGATAGGAGTGAAGGACATAACAGTTTTGCTTCCATGTACAATGATACAAACATGATTCACATTACAGTTACTCGTTTCCGTGACGGTTACAGTGAACATTAAATAAATCAACTTAAGACAAACAAACATTATCTCTTCAATAAGGATTATATTTTCTTCATACCTGTAGGTCTATTGTGTATCAAATGGCAATATATTGTGCATTTTGAAGGTACATGATGTACATAAAGGTGATACACTTTCATGAATGGCTTCTAAAACCTTGTATTTGATACATGTAGCTTTCAGTTGAGTCTGGATATACCACTGTATAACAGGATGGCATTTGTTTACACTGGGTAGCTGAGATTGCTGGAGAAATGATTAGCATGGCAACACTTGATACGTTAGAGAATGTTCTTATCCCAAGACCTACATGTATGTCTTGCGGCTAGTGTGGTTCCTTGGGTAAGATTCTGCGAACTCGTCACACTCTGATGCAAAAAAAAAAAGGAAGAAAAAGAATACTACTACTACTACTGCTACTGATAATGATAATAATAATAATAATAATAATAATAATAATAATAATGATAGTGATGATAATAATAATAATGATAATAATAATAATAATGATAATAATGATAATAATAATAATAATATTTTTGCCGTCTGACTTCATATTGGTGTGCTCTGTGAATTGATGCATTATATGGAACATGTTAATATGCAATTCATTGTTATCATATTAAACACAGAGCTCTCAGAAAGAATCTGTGGCTCTAATCTGCCAAGGGATGCCTGGTGTGTGTACATGTAGGCCTATCAGGTCATACCTGCCCAGAACCCATATTCATATATTATAGACTCATCATGTCCTGTTTGGTTGTGCACCCTGCTATTACCCTGAAAGTGTGCAACGTTCTGTTTTTAACATATCCATGCATTGCAAATCGGATCCCATCTGAAAAAGAAGATCAGGAAGTGTCTTTCCTGCCACGCTGCCAGGGTGTTCCCATCTGGAATGTGATGTAATTTACCAGCGGAGGAAGTGGCTGGTGTATATCAAGTGCAGCAGCAGAGCCCAAGACTCTTCAGTCTTGTTTGCTTCCATATCAGTGCAAGTGTACGTCCATTCAACACAGACATGACCTTGCCCAATTTTCTGATTCCGTGACAAGATTCCCCCTCATCAGATGCAAGTCAGTGATTGTAAACAGTCTCACATACAGGCCACAGATATTTACAGCATTGTTGATATGTAGGGTGTACATGCACAAAGTCTGTTATGTAAACAATTGCTATGTAAAAAATACAGGAGCTACAGTGTAGGTGCATCATACATTCAAATTAATGCTCAAAACTCATTTAAATTCAATTAATCTTTACATGTATACTTTTTCTCTCTTTTGCTATATTCTCAGTACATAACATAATGTTTGTGTTGTATTCTGTATTTTTATTAAACTTTTCTGTTCAGTGTCATTGAAGTTAGAAATGCTCACGTTAAGAACTATTTGGATGTTGTTATAATCATGATGATGATGGTGATGATAATGATAATGATAATGATAATAGAAATTATAATAGAAATAGTATAATTATTGTTGTTATTATTTTTCGTATCAATGCCATGGGAAATTACCATATCTGGGATACAATTTTTGTGTGATAGCAGCTAAAAACAAATCAATTGGGCAAGTACTGTAATCATAGTGGTACCTACATTTGACAGTGTAAGATTATTTGTGCAGTCATAACTGTATCTGACGAGATAAAGAAATTGCATGATACAAATGGTACCTGTGTCAAGTTTGCAAGTTCTCTTAGTCTATTACCTGAGCACTAATATTGACACTTCTGTTGTGCTGAGAGTAAAAAAAAAATAAAATAAAGAATAAAAAAAATCTAAAGACATACAATGTACATTGCATAAAGACCCTCAGATGTGTACATGTATACCCTTTGCATTTTCGTCAAAGTAATTGAATAACCCCATGCAGAGAAAAATACTATGTATGTATCATTTCTGACAGTATGCATCTTTCAGTTAGAGCAAGTTGTGTGGACTTACATTGTATGTATTTTGTACAGCTCATATGAATTTGTGAGTACACCATATGCCTGTCAGTTAAAATGCAATAAGCATGATGAAAGTCATGATGGGATTAAAGGTGGCAGAAAATTATAAACGGCACTAATAGTATCCTCTGCTTGCAGATATTCTGAGGGATAAATATCAGCTGGCATACCTCTACAAACAATGAAAAATGGTACTTTGGTAACTCTGCCAGAGAATTCATGCATGCATGTTGTTGTTTTTTTCATTTTAAAAGGTTTGCAAATCAAAACAACATTCATGTTGTATAAAACTTAAAAGGTACAGGTGTATGCCTACAACTTGTATGACTCAGTCTCATGTCCGAAGTTTGATTACCCGATATTAAAATAAATCTAATTTCATGCAGTGGAAGTGGTTTATACAGATCATGTGGGCCATGCTTAAAATATTCATCCAGCGCTACCTCTCTGGGGTTTATAGTTGTATTTGTGATGCTTTGAAAATGCTGTATACAGAGAAAGTCTTAGAGCAGATGCCCCCAGCGGAATAGTTGCTGGTACCTATTATGTGATCTTGTTTCACTTCTACCAAATGTGAAACTTGAAGAGAATAACGATATTACTGAACCACTAAAATGCACAATTTTGTATTCACACACTGCTCACTGTGGGCTGTACTGCATATCTCCCGATCTTTGTTGGGACAATGAAGATTTGTCTGAATTGCGTGATTGTTATCATCTTGTGTATGGAGAGTTGATTGTTTCTGGTTTTGGTTTCCTTGATAGCATCATGGCTTATAGTCACAAACAACGTTACGATTTTAATAAAGCATGTCACTAAGGGAAGAGTCTGCAAAGTCGTCCCTCACACCCGACAACCCACAGTGTAGAAAAAGTGTTACGGTTTTCTGTATGTCTGAAACATATTACATTGGCAGGAACAAACCCAGTTACAAATAATGTCCTGTCACATACTAGTGAAATGAAAAGTTTTTGAAATTTATAGATTTTTGCCACTAATTCTTGTGTGTGGATACACACGCGCACACTTTTTAACCCTCATGATAAGCATCGTGATGTGAAAATAAGTCGAATTTGATTTGTGTAAAGCTCAAGATCATTACCCTGTGTGGCGTGTGTGAACGGCATACTGCATAAAGTGCATTGATTTTTTTTTTTTATGCATTTTATATTACAACTCAACACACTATCTTGTAGATCTACATACTCAGGTGCCCAGGAACACTCTCCCGTCTTTGTTCTCAAGGCATGTGGTGTTTGAAGATTTAAAGCACTCATTTGCAGCCAAGTGATGGTGGAAAATACGGCTGTTTTCATGCAGATCGAGAAACATAATTGCAATGTTGAATTATGATTACAATTATGATTCAAATTATTGTCTGTATATACAATGGAGGAAGGCTTCCAAGATTCTGCAGTTGTGAATTTCAGAACGAGGAGGGAAGGCGTGGCTTCTTTACTGGGTTCCTAGCAATCACGCTTGAGAAATTGTACATGTTTTAGAGCATGCTTTGACTGCAGTGCGAGCATTTGAGGAGCACGGTTTTCTGTGGAAATAGTTGAAAGGTCTCATAAGGTCTGCTCCCCAAAACACAATTTTGAGGTCAATCCATACACTTGACTGTTGTTTTTCCCCATAATTCTGGAGAATTGTATGGTGTAGATGTTCCTACACCTCTGTGTTTGTGTTGAAATGGCGATATTTTAGTCATGGCTGTTTGGTGGAGGTCTGGTCTCTCAGATGGCTCCTCTAAAAATACAGGCCTACCTAAATGATGTGACAGTGGGTGACACAACATTTGCTCTTGTGACAGTTGCTATGGTCATATTTTCTCCAAGGATTAGGGTTAGGGTTAAAGGTCCTGTTTACCTTTGGGAGCAGTGATTTTAAAAATGTTCAAGATATCACATTTGATGCATATGTGTACAGCAGGTCTGTTGTATCACAGAACATCCTATCATATTAAATTTTTGCAATAAAGCCTAAAATATAAGGAGATATCAGCATTTTTCTCAATAAACCATAACTGTAGACGGTTTAGTCTGGAAACATTTCTAAATAACTATTGTTCACATTTTGTGTATTTAACAATACTTAACATCAATACGAATTCAAGCAGGTTGTTTCTATCTCTAACTCACATTTTAGAACTATTTTAAAGATAATATAAAGTTTTGGTACCTCAAAAGTTTCCCTGAATTTCCTTGTCTTAGTTGGTGTTTCAGGTTAAAGTACCTTTCATACAACTAACACTGTGAGACTTACTCGCCCCAAAGTGCTCTCATTTCTTAGTAATCATGCAATAATGGTTTCGTACCAGAGCCGCCGCCGTTCGACGACGAGGTAGTACACGTATTGTACGAAACCATTATTGCATGACAACTGCGACCAGCAGCGTGCAGCCCCATACAAAACACGTGTACGCATAGCTAACTGCGACCAGCAGCCCCATACGCATAGCGTAATGGGACTTCGCATTGTAGCATCCAGGATCATGACAGATGTAGTATGGCGGGTAAATATCAACCTAAAATCCAAAAATTTCTTCAATTTGAAGACTTACCAATTAAGTTGAAGTATTGAGAACAGGCTTCGGGCAACGTTTGGTTCTGCCAATAGTCCCTTTCTGTTCAAATTGATGACTGAATGTGACTCGGTCGAGAGGACCTTGGGAGAGCTACATACACTGAATACTACGGCCAGCGCATGGGCACACATCACATGCGCACAAATTTCAAATCCATGAACGGATAAGATGTTTGTGTGCGCATGCACTGGCCGTAGTATTAAGTGTATGTAGCTCTCCCAAGGTCCTCTCGACCGAGTCACATTCAGTCATCAATTCGAACAGAAAGGGACTATTGGCAGAACCAAACATTGCCCGAAGCCTGTTTTCAATACTTCAACTTAATTGGTAAGTCTTGAAATTGAAGAAATTTTTGGATTTTAAGTTGATATTTACCCGCGATTAAAATCTGTCATGATCCTGAATGCTACATTTGTACAATGCGAAGCTCCATTATGCTGTGCGTATGGGGCTGCTGGTCGCAGTTAATTGCATGATTACTGAGACATGAGAGCACTTTGGGGCGAGTAAGTCTCACAGTGTCAGTTATATGAAAGGTACATACTTTAACCTGAAACACAAAAATTCAGGGAAACTTTTGAGGTACCAAAACTTTATATTATCTTTAAAGCACTAATGCTGGGTTTGTGTTTCATCTGTAAATGGCAAATTATGCCTTTAAGGTCGTGATAGGGTTTTAGGGTTAGTTTGATGCGAAGATTACGTAGGATTAGGGTAAGGGTTATATTTGAGGGTAAAATTTATGTTTGACTTTGATAGTGTGTAGATATTTCATGGGAGCAGTTGTCGGAGGAGTAAATGTCATGGAACTGTGACAGTGAGAGCATTTTTAAAAGTCAGTGTGCAGAGAATGGTATGGGTTGGATTGACCCTGTGCCATGGCCTTCTAGGCAGCATCAAAATCTTTCATTCATTGGTGTAGGCCTACTATATTTTAGGAGGACATAATATCATGTTTGTTAGTACATCAAGGACTGCAGGAGGCATGGTAGAGCACAGGATACTTTACAGTGCTACACCCATGCATCATTTTGTCGTCAAATATAGAGCGAGTAATGTTTGATGTGCCTCACCAAATTAAGGTCATTCTTGACAGTGTGTGTCCGTGTAAACCTGGTGCGCTTCACGCATGAGTCTGTATCATAAAAAGATTCATCCCTGCGAAACCCTGCCAGACAGCCTGTGGAAATTATGCAAAGAGCATGATGTTAAAGGACCCCCAGATGGTACATGTAGTACCGTACTCCACAATACTGTTGTGAAATGTACACTTTGATTATGATACAATTGTTTCTCAGTGTGATATGAACTGCCTAGATTATGGCTGTGATTCAAGACAAAATACAGCTGTACCTACAATTGTAGGTCACTTTATCAACTTCACCCCTTAGAATGAGGAAGGAAGATTCAAAGTATACATTGTAAATTTACCTCATTTCACCTTTCTATCATTCAGACAATTTTTTTCTTTCTTTTTTAGGGGGAAGGGGGTTTGAACTGAAGAACATGTGCATGTCGCCACTTTCTTCATGTAGTTGTCATACCATAGTGCTTAGGATTTTCATGAATGTTTTACTGTCTGCTACTTCATGCAGTACGTACCTAGGTTACTTTATCAACTTCACCCCTTAGAATGAGGAAGGAAGATTCAAAGTATACATTGTAAATTTACCTCATTTCACCTTTCTATCATTCAGACAATTTTTTTCTTTCTTTTTTAGGGGGAAGGGGGTTTGAACTGAAGAACATGTGCATGTCGCCACTTTCTTCATGTAGTTGTCATACCATAGTGCTTAGGATTTTCATGAATGTTTTACTGTCTGCTACTTCATGCAGTACGTGCATATTAAGATACGGAAGAATAGCATGTTACTATCAAGTATAAACGGTGTTATTGGCTGTACATAGTGTTCTTCCTGTTATTGGTAGATGCTTCAAGAATATTGTCCTGGGATCAGATCAGGAAGTTTACTTGCAATGCCAGAGTTTTTATCAAATTTTTCAAAGATGTACATGTAACAATGAAACTTCATGATGGTGCTTTTCAACTTGGTTATTGTAACTGTAACAATAATCAGACTCGTACAACATTTGGTGGTGAATTCAGCAATACTTGTTATTGATGACATAAGAAGCTAGCTACAGTGTAAAAATTACTTATCAATCTTTTATAGCAAAATGGTTGATTGCAAGTTACTACTGACACTCGGTACTGTTTATACTGACACTCCTTGCTATGAAGAATTGACCATACTTTTCCAGTTCCTGTGATAATAATGATAAGCTTTACTTGGCTATATCTGAAGGATATCTCTTGTTGGGCAGGTAGTTCTGTTGACTTTTGCAATATCAGTTCCAGGTGATATCATGGGGTACTTACTCGGCCTTCAATGTCAAAGTTTCCCCACTTGATTGCACGGAAATAAAGACTTACCTCTCAAACTCCACGCTTGGTCACTTTTGGAACCGATCTCCTGCTGCTGTGTATTTGTGCACAGAGTGAAGCCTTCCAAACCATTGGGGAAACCAATGAGAAGTAGGTGATCCATTTAACAGATCCACCACATACCAGTATATCAGCTGAATTCATATCATGGACCTACAGTAGGTCCATGTTTATATGAAGGACAGAAACGTGGTAAAATAGTAGGCAACATCCATTTCTTACCAGTACAAGGAACCCTTTGTGTGTACATGTAGTGTTATTAACCCATTGAAGACGAGTCCGGAGTATACTCGGGCAGGTGTCTATGGAAAACGCGTGTTGTAGCAAAATCAGTCCTTCCTCAACGGGTTAATTTCTAGGTTGTTTTTTTTTTTTTTTTTTGGGGGGGGGGGAGCACTTGGTACGGGGTAGTGAGGCAAGGAGGAAAAGGGGGGAGTACATGTATGTTGAACTTCCGATTTTGAAGGCTGTCTATTACATGTATGTACTTCTCTGCATTGTTTGCCCAGACAATACCATTGTAATGCATTCATGAATTATTAGTCTTTGCTCTAGTGTACAATGTACATAAAGTGCTGCCATGCTATGAATTACTACATGCAAGATGTATGATTTACAAACTGTCTGATAAGTCTGATTTGTGGGCAACAGGATTGATACTATACAGTGTACAGTTTTATGACATTCGGTATGCAGCATCTCTGGCTTTCTCTCTGTAGAGGAATGCTAGTTTGTTATCCAGACAATGATAGACTGCTGGCCAAGACACCCTGAATTTCAGTTGTATGGTATGCCATATTAAAGTGATACATTGTTGTATGTACAGTATGTCCTACAGTGGACCACACTGAAGTTACATGTACACTGTGTAATTATCAGTCTAGCTTGCAGGTAGGTAATACTCACAGAAATTTATTCATGGGCAGGTCAATTTAAAGCAGAATCATACAACTTTTTTTACTGATCAAAAGTGTCATTTTTGTTTTATAGGCTTGTTGTACTAACTGAACTTGTAGGACTAACAAAAATGATTACCGGTATCTTTTGATTGTTCAAAAAGACAGGGCAATTAATTTGACCGACACATTTTTGGTAGACTGTGGTATCGATTCTTAAATAGGAGTATCTTCCATCATTGCATGTATGAACAGGCTGGCCTGTATTACAATGTAAGTGTATTACAGACAAGCAGTTGTTCAAAAAAAGGAAAGGTTGAATTTTTTTAGTATGCTAGTGATGCTTTCCCCTTCTATAACTTTGCTCTGTACTGAGGGAGACAAAACACATGGCTGCCATGATAAGACCTATAGATTGTATATGTAACATTGTGGTTTTTGTCAAAACAAAGAGAAAGAAAGATTTCTGAGAACCAAAAATTCAAAACAAAAAGTAACATAGAAATACATTTTCTGGAAAATGAGTCACCCTGCGTCATTCAGGAAGTCCAATCCTTCCGGTCACATTCTCCACTTTTACTTGCCAAATTTGGGCATAATGTCCACTCTCTGCCCTCCTTGGGTCAAGCTATGACCTCATAGCCAGTTATAGCCCCTCCACCCAAACAAAGTGGCAGTAAAAGTGACGTAGAACTGTGCGTCGGTGGATTGGAATTTAAAGTTAAAATATATCTTTGGGAAGGGTCCTAAACCCAATAAATAGAGAAAGTTTTCCTCTCCTCACTTCATATTGGAATCTTTGACAACGGGAAAGCATCGAGACATATTGTGAGCAGAATTCGTGAGAGTAGCTATCTTCGTCTCCGGCAGGGGTAAGTTATCTTCTTTGTCAAACTTAAACTGTGAAGTCTAGTTCGAGTCTAGTATGTTGTCCAGATAGTGTTAGGATTATCTATGAGCTGCTACTTGCGCTGTAGATCAGTGATAACATTGTTGCTATTTCAAATTGAGTTGAAATAGGGATCCTCTGTTATGTTGAACAGAGTGATGCGAATGTGCATGGGCACATCATGAGATTTCATTGTCGTTCATATATATCTGACGTCTGAAATGTATGGCTCAAACCTGCCTCAGACTCAGATTGGTTGATATGACATTGTTTATCGGTTATCGAGCTCCTACATTATGTGAGTGGACGTTAAGTTGAGTTGAGTTGACAAATAGGAAGAACTTGTTGGAAAGCTGGTTAAAAGATAGACTTGACAATTTGGAAATATATGTTCATTCCTGCTCTCACAACATCTTGATTGATGCCATTGTGGGTGTGTGTGATTATATTGTGGAGTGAACACCCGTGAATGTACTATTCTAGTCATAATGGTGTATGCACTAGGAACCCCCCCCCCCTCTCTCTCTTCTTCTTCTTCTCCATTCTTCCTTCACTCTTCTTCACTTTTATTTCCATATCTTGCCTATTGAAGATGATTGTTTTATGAGAGTTTAGTAGTATAAGTCTATAGGGAACTTATATGTCCAGTATTGAATGCATACTGTTTGTACCTTGAGCAAATGGAATTTGCTTTATTATGTTGAGTTGTATAAGAGTATATTGGATATCAATATCGCTTATTGCTGGATTGAGTTGCAATCATGCTAACTTCTTTATTATGTGGTATCTGCTAATTACATGTGCTAATTAGTTTGCTTAGATGCATTATTGTGATATGATTACTTGCTCAAGTTAGTTAGAGAGACATTTATGAACTTCAAGAGTATTGTAGAACAATTCATTCGAGCAAGAAACACATTGACGTCAAGATTCTAGAAAATAGAGCAAATTCACTTTAACCTAGTGAGCGGACTTTGGACCTAAGGTCATTCAATCCTCTCTGGTCAGTGAGAGAGCATTCTTGACACATTTACGACCTAGGAGCTTTCACATAGAACACCTGTTGCAGAAAACTAGAGCTACAGTGAAGCCAATGCAAACGCTTTCACATTGGAATCTGTACTGGATATTCTTCAGACATAAACTTAACTCTGTATAGAGAGAAACCTAATGCGAATTAGATATTTGCTATTGTAAATATGTATCTGTAACGGAATAGCTGTAATCATGCAATTGAAACGAGACTCAATGAGCATAGCATGAACTATCAGAAATAATTATTCGCTGTTGAAATGTCAGTTATCAACAATTATGTGCCAATTACAAGTTGCAGTAATTATACTATTGAATGTCGATACAGAATTTATAACGATGCTATATTGATGAACTTCATTGAACAAAATAATGTCAAATATTCATTCATGTATTCAATGACAATGTACTGTACTCATTATCCCTTGTACATAATGTTTATACATTTCAGGGCTTGTTATGAGCAGAACCTGCGAATAAAAACGAACACCAGTAACCAACATAGCGAGTCCCGGCTCCATCATTGTTGTCGTTACAAAAAAATTGGCGTCACGGACAGGATCGCAGTTCACTGGTCATCGACAGCCCCCTCGCCGGAGACATGATGGAGAAATCAGCAGAGATCGAGGTGTTGAACGGAAGTAAGCTGAAGACGGAAAGGGTGGAAGAACGGTCATGTTCATGGTTTCTGGCCGTGTCTATTCAACTGTAAGGAAGCGTTCAGTTGCAGTTGTTGAGGAGAGGGATACCTCAACATTACCAAATGGACTCGTTCTCCTACCTACTTTCGTAAGGGTGCCCTCCTCGGGAAGAGTTCCTGTCCAGATGGTAAACTTCAGCAACAGCGACATCTAGCTTCAAGGACGCTGACTGGTCTTCTGGAACTATCTTCAGGCAATCCCTATTCATCTGGCGAGTGTAATGCTGTTGTACGAGGATGCGTGTGGTTCCTCCTCTGGCCTCAATTGGATATTGAGGATGATGCCCAGATGCGATGACGGAGAACCTGGAGATAGCTTAGGAGCCCTGACGTCCCCAGAGCAGTCGTGTATAGATGACAACCCAGACGGCAACCACGGAACGACAGTGACCATGTAGGCCTACCAGTTACAGATGACTGCGAGGCAGCCACCGCGAGGGAGGACGACCTCCCTGCTTTGGAAAAAGCAGGGGAGCACCCGGAAGATGGATCGGAGTCAGCTCCATCCCTGAGGCGCTCGGCTAGGCTGCAGGGAAAGCCGCCAACCGTCACTGAAGAGATTTTGGCGGATGTTAGCAAGTCGCATTTGCTACTCCTTACTCTACTTTCGGGTAGAACTTAAGTGTATCATTAATTGATATAATTAAATAATTATGTTTGTGGTATGTTGTCAGGGATGCCAACATGAAGCAGGGGAGAGTGTAACATTGTGGTTTTTGTCAAAACAAAGAGAAAGAAAGATTTCTGAGAACCAAAAATTCAAAACAAAAAGTAACATAGAAATACATTTTCTGGAAAATGAGTCACCCTGCGTCATTCAGGAAGTCCAATCCTTCCGGTCACATTCTCCACTTTTACTTGCCAAATTTGGGCATAATGTCCACTCTCTGCCCTCCTTGGGTCAAGCTATGACCTCATAGCCAGTTATAGCCCCTCCACCCAAACAAAGTGGCAGTAAAAGTGACGTAGAACTGTGCGTCGGTGGATTGGAATTTAAAGTTAAAATATATCTTTGGGAAGGGTCCTAAACCCAATAAATAGAGAAAGTTTTCCTCTCCTCACTTCATATTGGAATCTTTGACAACGGGAAAGCATCGAGACATATTGTGAGCAGAATTCGTGAGAGTAGCTATCTTCGTCTCCGGCAGGGGTAAGTTATCTTCTTTGTCAAACTTAAACTGTGAAGTCTAGTTCGAGTCTAGTATGTTGTCCAGATAGTGTTAGGATTATCTATGAGCTGCTACTTGCGCTGTAGATCAGTGATAACATTGTTGCTATTTCAAATTGAGTTGAAATAGGGATCCTCTGTTATGTTGAACAGAGTGATGCGAATGTGCATGGGCACATCATGAGATTTCATTGTCGTTCATATATATCTGACGTCTGAAATGTATGGCTCAAACCTGCCTCAGACTCAGATTGGTTGATATGACATTGTTTATCGGTTATCGAGCTCCTACATTATGTGAGTGGACGTTAAGTTGAGTTGAGTTGACAAATAGGAAGAACTTGTTGGAAAGCTGGTTAAAAGATAGACTTGACAATTTGGAAATATATGTTCATTCCTGCTCTCACAACATCTTGATTGATGCCATTGTGGGTGTGTGTGATTATATTGTGGAGTGAACACCCGTGAATGTACTATTCTAGTCATAATGGTGTATGCACTAGGAACCCCCCCCCCTCTCTCTCTTCTTCTTCTTCTCCATTCTTCCTTCACTCTTCTTCACTTTTATTTCCATATCTTGCCTATTGAAGATGATTGTTTTATGAGAGTTTAGTAGTATAAGTCTATAGGGAACTTATATGTCCAGTATTGAATGCATACTGTTTGTACCTTGAGCAAATGGAATTTGCTTTATTATGTTGAGTTGTATAAGAGTATATTGGATATCAATATCGCTTATTGCTGGATTGAGTTGCAATCATGCTAACTTCTTTATTATGTGGTATCTGCTAATTACATGTGCTAATTAGTTTGCTTAGATGCATTATTGTGATATGATTACTTGCTCAAGTTAGTTAGAGAGACATTTATGAACTTCAAGAGTATTGTAGAACAATTCATTCGAGCAAGAAACACATTGACGTCAAGATTCTAGAAAATAGAGCAAATTCACTTTAACCTAGTGAGCGGACTTTGGACCTAAGGTCATTCAATCCTCTCTGGTCAGTGAGAGAGCATTCTTGACACATTTACGACCTAGGAGCTTTCACATAGAACACCTGTTGCAGAAAACTAGAGCTACAGTGAAGCCAATGCAAACGCTTTCACATTGGAATCTGTACTGGATATTCTTCAGACATAAACTTAACTCTGTATAGAGAGAAACCTAATGCGAATTAGATATTTGCTATTGTAAATATGTATCTGTAACGGAATAGCTGTAATCATGCAATTGAAACGAGACTCAATGAGCATAGCATGAACTATCAGAAATAATTATTCGCTGTTGAAATGTCAGTTATCAACAATTATGTGCCAATTACAAGTTGCAGTAATTATACTATTGAATGTCGATACAGAATTTATAACGATGCTATATTGATGAACTTCATTGAACAAAATAATGTCAAATATTCATTCATGTATTCAATGACAATGTACTGTACTCATTATCCCTTGTACATAATGTTTATACATTTCAGGGCTTGTTATGAGCAGAACCTGCGAATAAAAACGAACACCAGTAACCAACATAGCGAGTCCCGGCTCCATCATTGTTGTCGTTACATATATGATGAGTGTACAGACGTCGTTGTGTGGAGTGACCATGCCATTGACTCCAAGCATACAAAGCTCTCTTTATACGTTCAGCAATACAATTTGAGTTCATAAGAGTGGATGCACGTTGCACATTATATCAATCATTGTACACTATACACAGTTGTAGCACTCTGTCTATTGTACACAGTACTGCGCATACATTGTATGTTGCACATGGCAAGGAGAAGTGCATTTCCGATTATATTCACAACTGTATATTCAATCAATCTCGGCACAGGGCACATCCACTTAGGGTTTTTACGGCACTGTGCATATTTGCTACAAAATCCGCCAAGGATTCAGTACATACATTGTATGCAGTTTTGAACTGTACAGATAGGCCCTACTTCTTTTTTTTATTCATATTGTCTGTGTGTTCTTTCCTGCTGGCCTAAACACTTTTCACTGATGACGTGCTGTGAACAAAATTAATGTTTTGTAACTATGCATGTGTTTTTGTCTTATTTAATAGCTGTAGTCTATGTGCTAGAGAGAGAGAGAGAGAGTTGCATAGTAGCAATGTTATTTGAGTATGGGACTTGTACTGGTTAAAACCAAACCATGAAAGCTCCTGGTAATGGTGTAATACATCCTTGTAGTACTGTAAACGTCAATATTTTCGCGCGATTAATTTTTCGCGCTGAGCGGCTCGAAAACATATTCGCGGGTTCTTAAATTCGCGCTCCGCAGCGGGTTAATACACAGTCGCTGTTTTCATCCAGCGATGCCAGCGTACGATAAGCGACGTAGCGAGCGGCGCGAGTGCGAGTACAAGCGCTCAACTACATAGTGCATGTATTTTACTCGATACATGTACTGTAGGCCTAGTACTGTAGTCGCGGGGATGTAGCACACCAATCGGCCGTGGACTCGGTGCGTGCGGTGCGTGCGATGATACTGCTATATGCGTAAACATGTCTGTACTACGTAGCAGTATCATCGACGAAGCGCACCAGGCCGTTCAAAATGTGCATAGAAAATTGCGAAGATATATTCGCGCGTTTTTGAATTCGCGCTAGCCGAACGTAGCGCGAAATCCGCGAAAATTAATGTACCGCGAAAATTTCCACGTTTACAGTAAATAAAAGTAGATCTACAATGCAGTAGATATCCACTGTAGACACAAAATTCACACACTGTAGTGAAAAGAAAAGTGAAAAGAAAACTAAAACTAACCTGGAATTTTACGCCACTGAGCGTGAAGATGAAAGGTTTCAAGGAATGTCTTTTGAGGGATTTAATGTGGATGTCTACCTCCTTCATTTGACTGATTGTTCACCGTACCCCAATGTACATGTGTGTAGGCTTACATACTGTAACAAAACAACTCTCATTGTGAAAGGTATGTTTACAATTGAAGTCTTCATATTATATTTGAGTCTAGTGGGATAGAGATGAGCGGGAGGGCACAGGTGATGAGCTTGCTCTGCACTAGAGATCTAGGTATACATTGTAGGCAGTTAGAATCCAGAAACCATGGAGATGGGACGTACCGTTGTGTAGATCAGACTGGGCGGGTTGCTCCACAGATGCTTTGTTTTTACCTTTTGTAGTTGGTACACAGAGTTTTTATAGTCTACTTGTATACACAGTATCTTCATAGTCTGCACATCGGAGAGAAAAAGGGGGATTGATGAGTGAGTTCTTCCATGATAAAGTTTACATCACTGTGAAGTATGATTTGTTTGCATCTTGATGCACAGTGCATGTGATCACAAGTACCGGTAATGAGTACAGGGTGTGTCCATAATCAATGATATAAAATATCTCAGACAAAATGAGGATTGGGCCATAGAGTCTAATGCTATAATTTTGTCAAGTGAAAAAAGTCAGGCTTAAACCCAGTGTGCATTACAACGATTGCTTGCAAACTTGTCACACTTTGGAATCTATGTTGCTAGGTATTTCTATATAAAATGACATGGTAGGTATGTATGACCTCAAAGGAAGAGGAAAATTCAGGGGAAATGTATTGCTTTGCTCAGTAGTCATTCTCAACTGTGTTGGCTTCTAAAGTTTCTCCAGTTTATTTTTTTTCTGCGTATTACTTTTCGGTTCACAATATATGTGACCCGTTACAACAAAAGGATCCTAAAGTCGCTGGCAGGTGAGCCGAGAAAATCGAGTTTGAAGTCAGATCATCAAAATCCTGCAAAACGTTCGGATTTCAGGTTTTGACATAATTTTGTAGTCTGATGTTTCTTTTATCCTCTGCTGAGATTTCGAAGCTAAATGATCAATGGAAAGGCAAGAAAAAAGCGTTTTTCTGGGCCATGATTTTCCGACTTTCAACGGAACAGAAACGTGTCTGAAGATTTGGATTTAGCGCCACAGCTAGACTCCGCCCCTGGCAACGAGGAAGTGATCTCATTGGTCAGTGCAGGGCATCCTGTTCACTGATTGGTCGTGCGTAGACCGCTGGCGCTATAAGCTTGAATGAACATCGCAGAGGTTGCTAGAAGCGTACCTTCTATTGCCAAACGACGAAAACTGTCTTGCTTCCCCTTGATCATGATAGCGTCGGAAGGTAAACTTTGAAGGCGTTTTTCTCGAAACGCTGATTTCCTAAACCGCTCGACATGCGCTAATAAAAATCATTGATATCTTTGCAACCGAGTACTTTTTATGAGTCACGATTAA
Source organism: Diadema antillarum (assembly GCF_040938485.1). Classification (NCBI taxonomy): domain Eukaryota; kingdom Metazoa; phylum Echinodermata; class Echinoidea; order Diadematoida; family Diadematidae; genus Diadema; species Diadema antillarum. The sequence continues at coordinate 869,806 of NW_027271223.1, forward strand.
AGTGAAAGAGTAAGGGAATAATCTCATGTCATTTTTGAGAAAATTGTCCTTCCCCGACTGTCAGATCCTTTTGTTGCAGCGGGTCACATATGTTTATCACTTTTCCAGTGAATTTTAGATTAGCAAGTACATGTGTCACTTTTGTGCTGCCTTGTACAATATATTACATTGCCTTGCTTGCTTTTGTAGGCTTATTGTGAATTGTGATGAGTGTCATTACGTGTACAATGGTGTAGTTGTGAACGAGTTTTAGCTGTGGGTTCAAATAAAAAGACAGGCATGTGCAATTTTGATAGATAAATTGTACTAGCCCTTTGTCTTGTTTTTAGTCAGTGCCTACATGTGCCTGTTAGGTCCTGTGCAAAGTGTATGATGATTCCAGGATATCACAGAGAAAGGGTTTACAGTCATTATACTCCTTCATTGCAGTTTCATCTCTGTCTATTGACCTCAGAGACTTTACTTAGACAGCTGTACTGACCAGTGATTGTTGAGCAGTGACCACCAAGGCAAAATATATGTGTGCGATTAGCTAATGTCTATTGTCGTCCCCTTGTATCATCAAATGATAGGGACTTCACTGCCCTACCACAGAGAGATAATTCAGTCATGGGTGTTTACTCAGTGAAGCCACAGCCCTATCCAAAAGCCTATAATGGTTTACTCTGCTGTTATGTAATCTAGCAATATCCAGGGTAGAGTATAGGGGCTTCTGTTCTATTTGCAGATTAGGCACAGATACATAATATGTACTGTGTCCATTTGTACTGTACCTGTCCGCATTTATTGTGCTGCCGGTCACATGCTTGTCCTGTGCAACACATACATGCTGGTACACTGTACAAATATTACCACTGACCACCATGCTGCATTTATGAGATACATGTATCAATGGTATTTCATGAAACCAAGAGGGTTAATGATATGAAAAACTTGAACTATTATAGATAACAATTAATTGCACTCTTACTCAGTGAATGCGTCAATACCAGAGATGATATAGGGCACTCATATTTGAAGTAGTGCAGGATTTATTGCACTGTGGCATGAGAGTAAATACATTTTCATGAGAGAGCTTACTCACGCCTGCCTCTACCTCTTTTAATATAAATGTATTCTTTCTTATGTGTAAATAGAGTCAGGAACATTGTACATTGTACATTGTAGAGTTGAAACGCCAGACATTCGTGATTCCCTGTCGATCCCCTCACTCTTTTCCATTTAAAGTGCATTAGTGTGGCCAGGCCAAGATGTCTAAAATGGTTGCATGGAAAGACCAATAGACACTTGCATTTCATCTTTAGAGTTTCCATCACGTGAATGTGAATTGTGATGTCAGCTGGAAAAAAAAAAAGTTATCAGTTGATGGAGGATGTGATTTGTTTTTATGTGGTCAAGCTGGCAGACGGTGTCTTGCTGCCCACTCCTTACCTCACCCTATTTCCCTTGAATTCCGGTAGAATTGTTGTAACAGATGTTACGAAGATTATGATCACTACAAGGATCACTATCAGTGCTGCTGTTATTGCCATTACTGAAACTACCTTGATTATTACTCTCACCATTGTGATTATAATCAAGTAATCATAATTATACCCCCGCCAAACGAAGTTTGAAGGGGGTATATAGGAATCAGCGGACGGTCGGTCGGGCGGTCGGGCGGTCGGTCCGTTTCAAATCTTGCGTCGCGAACTACTTCCTCAGTTTTCAACCGATTCCCATAAAACTTGGCACAGATGTGTGCCTTGGGTTGTAGATGTGCAAGACGTATTTTTTGACAGTACCCAAAAGTACGTTGCCATGGTAACGGCATATTATGGGCAAAAATGGGTACAAATCTTGCGTCGCGAACTCCTCCCACAGTTTTTGATCAATTTTTATGAAATTAGGTACAGATGTTCATCTGAATATGTTAATGTGCAAGACACATATTTCCGCAGTGGCAAAAAGTGCGTTGCCATGGTAACGGCATGTTATTGGTAAAATATAGGGCAAAATGCTTCATGGCAAAACTGCTTCATCAGTGTTCTTCCAATTCTCATGGAATTCATATTGAATGTTTGTCTTAGGATATAGGTCAGCATGACACATTTCTTGACAGTGACAAAAAGTATGTTGCCATGGTAACAGCTCACATATTATGAGCCAAAATGATGGAAAATTTTGTGTTGCAAACTACTTCCTCAGTTTTTGCCCAATTTCCATGAAATTTGGTACAGATGTGTGCCTTTGGTTGTAGATGTGCAAGACGCATTTTTTGACAGTACCCGAAAGTACGTTGCCATGGTAACGGCATATTAATGGCAGAAGATCAAGGAAAGATCTTGCGGATTTACAACTGTAACTACTTCCTCAGTTTTTTGACCAAAGCTTACGAAATGTTGTTTTGTGGGGGTATAACCAGTCGCTGTAGCGACATTTCTAGTTTTAGTTGATAGTGTTTTTGAATAGTGTTTAGATTTTGTTGACAAGAGTAATGAGAATCATCTGTAGCTGATGTAGAAATTTGGTATGACCTTGTTGTTACATAAAATAATGAATCATCTGAAGTGTAAAATATTCACATGAGATGCATCATAGACTGATAATATTGATATTTTGATATTGGTGTTCCCTTCTCTTTCCAGCAATCTACAACTTTCCTGGGACTGGTACACATGAACTGGTCCTCAGTGTCGGCGATGCTGTGCAGATCACTGAAGAGTGTGCAGGTAATAAGACAAATGAGTATATAACGAAGCATTTGAAAAACTAGGACAAGCTTTGAAACCAGACGTAAGCAACCCCAAAAACAATTGGTGCCTTCATGGTTTCAGTGAAATACTGCAGCATTTTGTGCAATAATTTGTAATGTGAATGAAAATGCACCATGAAAGACGGGGCAAAACACACCACAAATGACATGATATTTAGGATGGTACTTCAAACTTTACACAAAGTACAATGCAAGATTTGAGTGTGAATTATGTCATGAAATATCGATAATCATACAGCGGTGTATTTTTCATGTCACCTGCTACATTTCCAGTCTTTTCTCTGTAGAAAAGATGATGCACATACAGTAGGCCTACCCAGTGCTTATTATGGAGAGGTGTTTATTTGGACCAGAAATACCACTTTGTGCCTATAAAAAAGGAACAGATATGTTGTGTGGATTCTCTCAGAAGAGCTGCTGTGTTTAGAACTATACATGTAGGGGCCTACAAGGTGTATGATATGATATGATATTGTAAATTTAAAATGTGTGTGGTTTCATCAGGCCAGACAGATGTCAAAGTTCATATTCATGATGAAAGAGGCAATCAAGCTCATTGTAAATGAAATAACAGGGCTTGGAATTTAACAACCCCCCCCCCCCCCCAAAAAAAAAAAAAAAAAGTCTGTAAAGTGTGCCATTTATGTGCTTTCTACCATAACAAAGATTTTGTGTGTAAAGTCTGCTTTGTACTGATATGGTGCCAACATTCCAGAAATTCTTTGGTTGTCATTTTTTTTTTGGTAGTTGTTTTGATCATGCTTGAATTATTATTCCAAGAGGAATTGCTGAGTGGGAGTGTGGTTATGAGTTGTGAGATTTGGAAGCAAAGAGAGTGTCTGACTACAGCTGCATGATTTTATATCATGAAGCTCAAAGCATGCACTGTGCACTGATGATTGAATGTCCAAGAAGCAGTCAAAATGCTAAAATTCTTCACAAAGCCATGTTAAAATATTTCCCATGCATTTAGTATGAAATTATGTGTTTAGTGTGTGTATGTGTGTGTTTTAGAAAATAAAGATCGTACAGTTCAATGACATAGCTGTAACCAATAGTACCATTCTCAATGCATTCAGGATAACACGTTCAGGATCATGACTCTAATTTCAACATTTTTATAGGGAGAACAGAAATATTGTATTATTTCATGAGATTTGAGTCTTGATCCATAATGCAATACTTTGTGCAATTTTTCGCAAAGAGACACAAAGTTGTGCTGTGTTAACAGTGACAGCAAAAAATTTTGCAAATTTCATATCCCAAAATGCACTGTGTGTGTCGCTCTGTGCAATTTTTATCAGCTGTGGCACACTGCATTACATTGAATTGGCCTTGTGACGTAGAAAGCATACCATTCATATAGGCCTACATCCGCAGGTCAGCACTTTGTGAATATAAATTGCGACCCAAAAAGTTTTGAAATTGTTTACTGTGAGAACGCTGAATCAAAAAGACGTGACCCTGATCGCAACCCAAGTTTCAATTTTTGTCATGAGAATGCACCTAAAATGAGTTATGTTGGAGTTATGTTGGTGGTACATATATCTCCAGCATGTCCCCAAAAATGTAATTCTAAATCCTGTGATGCAACTCGCTGCATTAGGCTCGTGGTCACACTCAGTCATTATATAGGAATGCACGGTTCGTAGATTTAAAGTGCTTCTCTTGTAATTTGGAAAAAAGAAAAATCAGTCCATGTTGATTTTTCTTGGAAACCTTCTCAATCAGTTGCCTATGTAGCGCAATATGTTGCACGCCCCCAAATCATTCTTTTTTATCTCATAATGCAACTTGCTGTACTAGGCCCAGGCTGAGCAAAAATATCTGTTTGCTCTCAATTTTTGTATTAGTTTCTGGTAATGCGAAATGGCATGAAAATTTCCACTTTTACAATAGGCCTACAAACGTATTTGGTAACTAACTGATGACACCAGTTAAAAATTTGTACATTCTTACTATTCCTGTATGCTTCGTAAAGATTTTACTGACGGGTCACATTTGTTGCTTTTGGTTGAAATGATATTCAACCTGCTTGTCAGTAGGCGTACATATCCTCTCTTCCATTTGCGGTCACTATTAAAATCAAGACAGCTTTACCATCACAAGCACTCAATGTTCATGTGAAGTGCACATGCGCTCTCCCAAGTGTTTTCATTCCCCTATAATTTCTGTGAAATGTAATTTCTTTAAAGGGAAGGATGTGGCTTGTTTAGTGGCGTCTCTGTAAAGAGAAGTGTAGCGTCAAAATGCAATTTTGCCAGACGACATTCTCCCCTTATCTGCAGACCATTATTATAATTCCTGTTGAAAGGGGAAGTATACTAGTAATGTCGCATTTCACTTTTTCATGGACATATGCTGTAAATCCACTCAGACAGGAGAAGTGGGATTTCATTTCCTCCTTCTCCTTTGGTTGTGCAGCGCATCGCAGATCTAGAGTATTCAGGATCAGTGGTTGGTGAGAAATATTCAAGAAGTTGATGGAGATTTTTTTCCCCTGCAGATTTTGTGGTACAATCTTGACTCGTAACCAACAAGAATTTAAAGAATTTGAAGAGGGACTGCTTTTGAGTGAAATTTACTGACCATCCTCATCAGCAGTGAAAGTGTTTTTAAGAGAAACATAAATACTTTCTATCATTCTACCACCTGGTGTGCCTCTTGGTAATAAATATGAAACTGAAATTCACTACTCTTCTTTTCCCTGGACCAGCCATTTTATGCTCCCCCCCCCCCCCCAAAGAATGCAGTCAGAGTCTCCATGTGCCTCCTTAAAGGGATAATCCACTCCTTGTTCAGGCTGGCTTTGAATTCAAAAGAGAAAACTCAAGTAAACAGAACAATGAAGGTCCCATTGAATCTTACCAGGACAGTAAAGTGCAATGGTCTGTCTAACTTTTCATTTTTTGTCAAGATTATTATTTTTTAGGGATTCTTTATTTACATTGGGAGAAGGGGTTGAGATTGCTGACGTACAAATGTAGCCTACTTGTACAGACCAAGAAATTTTCATATGGTTTTTGTGTCAAGAGGCATCATTGACTCATCTGACATGCCATTAAATAAATGTGGTTGCTATATATATAATTACCACTGTTAGGTTAAAAAATGTGAAACCCCCTTTGGAATTTCATGAGGCATGACTTTCCTATTTTTCATGTACGTCCAGTTTGTTCAACTTATAATATCAATTTTTGGTTTGATTTTCAAAGCCAACTGTAACATGAAGTGGAATGACACTTCATATTCTTTGTTTCCCCCTTTGTAGGCCAACTTATGAGAGTTCAGTGAAGGAATGTGTGTTTCTGGATAATATAGCATGGTTCCTCTAGAGCTTTTTTTTTTTTTTTTTTTTAAGCCACTGTGTATCTCCAGTGCTTTCTTTTATCACTTCTCCATGATAGCAGCAAGATTTGTTGTTGTTGTTGTTGTTGTATTAATTGATGTTGCAGGATGCTGTGCCAAAATAGATCTTCCCGAAGTCATGATCACAATTGGTTTTATATTGTCTGATTTCAGCTTGATTTCTACCAGACTCTTGCTTTGATGTGTCTGTTTTAGGTCGCAATGACTCTTTTTTAGATTTTTTGTTTTCTTTTAGATTCAGTTCTTCCCATAACCAAAAATGGAAATTATTAAATGATTGAATTGAATGGATATCAGGTGTATGACATGTCCTCTCTGTAAATCGAAGCTTCAATGCATGAATTACAACTGGAATTACAATAAGAACTGAAGCATGCTTCTTACATCTCGCCAAGAAGTGGTACTGAGTGCTTGTAGGGTCATTGCGAGGTGTCGACAGCAACCGCCTGTCATCGTTTATTTCACGTTATGCATTTTCGCTCTTGTTTGTTCGTTTGTCCTCACAGGATGGTACAGAGGAAGCCAGACCAGGAACAGGCAGCAAAAGGTAAAGACTGACAACTTGAGTTCTGTTTTTTTTTCCTTTTTTTTTTGGGCACCAGGAAAATCATTACTGCAGTACATTCATCCTTACCTGCCATTTCTGTCTTTCTCCTTCCCCTTCAAGGGAAACACCATTCAATGCTCAGAGTTGACTATTAAAAGATAAAGATGTAAAATTATGCAAAATGAACACTGGACTAAAACCTACACTAAGAAAGTTATAGAATCTATGTTTACAGAAAGGAGTGATATTGGTTTTCACCATAATGCATATTAAATTTGGCGATGAGGTCACAGACTCACATCATTTCCTTTGGTTTCTATACTAGGAATTGAAAGAGAATATAAAGGGAGTCATCATAGATTTCAATGATTCAGTGACTGCAACATCTTCCCCTTTGAACATTTTTACTTTGTTATGGTTGCTGCTCTATATCAAAATGACAGAAGTTTTTTACATTAATTTCAAGAAAAAGGTATATCAGTAAAGATATGCTGGTATTCTTAAGTCATCTGGAGATTTGTGAGGCCTTGACATCATGTTTTCATTAAAAAGGAAACTAAAACCCAAATTTAAACATGGGTTATTAAAGTGAAAACAGCAATATTAGTAGAACACATCAGTGAAAGTTTAGGGAAATCAGACAATCAATTCAAAGTTATTCATTTTTAAAGTTTTGGTGCCATCATCGCTGGATAAGAAGGCTACATGTACTACTATTTACAGTTCATGACTTCATGTATGGACAATGATATAAAGGAAATTTCACATATTTTCACTTTTCTAGCATTTAATGAAAGAGCACTTGACTTGCCTCTTTCAGAAAGCAGGGGGAATGATATAACCCCTTGCATACTAATGCCAGTAACAACTTTATGAACTACAGATGTATATACTTTTCACACACACACAAAAAAAAAAGAATAAAATTTTTGTAGAATTCTCCTTATATTTTATTTACCGGTATATTGTTGTCTGTACATGACATCATGAACTGAAGTAATGTTCTTATGCAGCGATGATGGCACCAAAATTTTAAAAATTCATGTATTGTAACTTTTGAATTGATTGTCTGATTCTCTTCAAACTTTCATTAATATGTTCTACTGATATTGCTGCTTTCACTCAGTCCACATTATAACTTTGATTTTACTTTCACTTTTAAATGTTATGTCAGATACCATGGGGCACCATTACAAAGATTTCAAATTTGTATGTTTTGTATTCAAACTTTCTTTAGCGTTAGTCTGATTCCTTTAAAACTTACTCTGTTTTAAGTATTTGATACTTTTCAAATTAATAAAAAAAGACATGAACTTGAACTGAAAGTAGCTTTAATGATATACGTGTAAAGGCATCAGAGTTTACATGACAGCATGGTATGTGCCACTCTACATTGCTGCCTACTCATGGAGTCCAAATATGGATATTACTGTGGTTATAATGTGGTTTTCCAGTGTTTTTGTTCTGCTTGGCTTCAGCATCTACATATTATGTACAAAAATTGTAGTTAGAAATTAGTCACTTGTCTCTGCTGGTGATGTAAAACAGAATTGCTCATAAAAAAACAGTGCTGTCTACTCCACTTCCTAGATATTGTCTTTGGCTCTTCGACGGCAGAAGAATTTGCCATAAAGATATTGCTGTTAATGCTAGGGACATACAGTGTACAGCCCTACACGGCATGGCTGAACTATGTGTACGTGTACACGAAAAAAGCATATGTCGTGTTTCATACAGAGGGTAATGTGACCCAACATGCACAATGGGGAAGCAATTGTAGTGCATTAGTAAAAGTTTGAGGAATACTGGACGAGCACTCATATTTTCAGCGATATCTGAATTTATATACTGTAGATCAGAGATGAGGTTTTCATGTGGTTGCCAATAAGCCATGGTGTCTTATTTTCATGCCTGATTTGAGTAATCTTGCATGGAGCAATACTATTCACATTTGATGCACGCAATGTCACCAATATCAATTTTCTCACTATGTGTTTTCAAGGATACAGTATGCCCGCAGTGTTTATTAATTGCATATTGTGCAAAATGGAGGAAGGTGACTCCTCCACATGAAGTCAGGATGCCTTGTTTTGGTCCTTTGTAATCCACACAAAACTGGAATTTTTGTTAAATGAGCAATGTCACAGTTAAAGGACAAGTTCACCTTCATAAACATAAGGATTGAGAGAATGCAACAATATTAGTAGAACACATCAGTGAAAGTTTGAGGAAAATTGGACAATCGATTCAAAAGTTATGAATTTTTAAAATTTCTGTTTTGGAACCGCTGGATGAGGAGACTACTACAGCTTGTGAGTCATATGCGTACAACAGTATAAAGAAAATATAAAGAAAATTCAACATATTTTCACTTTTTTCGCATAATAAAAGAGCACTTGACTTGCCTCTTTCTAAAGGCAGGGGGAATAATATTACCCATAACATTTGTCGGTAACGAGTCGGGGGAATGTGTACTTTTTTCATAAGATGAAATTTTGTGAAATTCTCTTTATATTTTCCTTATATTGTTGTACGCATGTGACATCTAAGTTTTTCACACACTGCAGTAGTCTTCTCATCCAGCGGTTACTGCACAAAAACTTCAAAAATTCATAACTTTTGAACGGATTGTCCGATTTTCCTAAAACTTTCAATGATGTGTTCTATTAATATTGCTACATTCTCTCAATCCTTATGTTTATGAAGGTGAACTTGTCCTTTAAGTGTCCTAAATAGTGAAAACTTTCATGGATGTCATAGGATATTATGTTGTTATGACTTGCTGACATTCAGTTGTACCTTTCAAAAGAAATGCATGATGTTGCTCATTTCTTTTCTGATGTTTCATTTGAATTCTGCTAATTCCCTTTACAAAAACAAAGTGTAAAAATCACTGCTATTTGAAATGTGTAAATTTTTCTTCAAACAATATCTAGTATTACACCTGATTACTCGATAGTTCTTATGTCACAGATGATCTAGAAACATTTTCATGCAGGGCATCTTCTGTAACCCTGTACAAGTACATTGTAGGATGGTCTTCCTATTTTTGAACTCTTGACAAACCTATTGACTTTTTGCTGAGCTGACTTTTGTAAGGAAAGGCAATTGTGGTCTCATATGAGAGAGAGAAAAAAAAAGAAAAATTCAAACAGCAGCAGCTCTGTTTTCAGCTAGGCTGAGATGACCTACTTTATGGCAAGAAGGTCACAGGTCAAAGTGAAACGTGGTGTGAATGGTATTTAGCTTGTGGAAAGTACAAGTGTAATGCTGTCTTTCACTTGGATTTGAAATTTGGAAAGTCAAGTGGGTATTGTGTAAATGAAGTTTAAGATCAGCCCCAAACTGTTACAAAAGACAAATTTGTCATACTGTCAAAAGGATAAGGAAATTACTCTGTACAGTACACTGTAGGCTATGTGAATTATTCAGAAAGATTATCAACTTTGAATTCATGAGGACATTTATAGTGCATTGAAAGACATTATGTAGAAAATTCATGTTAGAAGGAATGTTTCCTCCTTGTCATGTAGGCATCCACCATGCAAATTGAATCATGTTGTTGCATTGTGATGCTGTGTGCTCCTGATTAGTGCCATGCACGATGATGAGAAAACCCAACATTTAATTTGCAGTTCACCCAACCTAAATTAGAAATACCCATGGCACAGCGTGCACTTTGCTCATCTCCTGGCATCATTAAGTGTCAATTAACGTTGCCGATAAGACATCTGGCTTCTGTCTGGGCTCTAAGATGGAGTCTCACAAAGTCTTCATGATGTTGCATTTCGCCTGGCACTGCAGTGAGTGTACACATTATTCGTGTGTGAGAGTACACTTTAAGCAGTCTACCATCGAGGCTTTGCAATTTGGCCATTTACACTATTAAAGGTTTGCAAGTCTTGTGACAGACACTGCAATGATTGAAACTGATACAATTTGTATAGGGCTATAAAGATTGAAAAGAATATGAACGGGGGTTATGTTTTGTTCATGACACAGTCTATCTAAACGAGGCAAATGCAGTTACAAATAAGACATTATGCCATATGAAAGAAAAAACAACAGTAACAACAACAACAACAATAACAAAAGACCCTAACACAATATGCAGCACCACCTTATAATTCATTTTAAAGCGGCATGTGGCATTAAGAACTCTGTATTAAAGAGGATTGCGATGATGATATGTCTTTGTATTTTGCAGTCTAGTGGTGATATACACCATGGTAGATTGCAGGCATGTATTAAACAAATGTGGCACACGTAGGGGTACAGGGTACGGGTTCCTTGTGTATACTGTCCATGAGCTATTCCAAGTTCTTCTCTGAAAGGCAGGAACACAATTTTGAATGCACAGGCATACTCTGCATTGTTTTGGTCTTCAAAATTTTGCCTACCATGCAACTAAACTTGTAATTCAAATTTGCCTTCGGACTTGCAACAAAAATAAAAATAACAAAAATAACCAGATTAGCATGATTTTTTTTTTTCTCAAAAGCAAGTGTAAAGACAAGTTCTTTTTCCAATCTGAACAGGTGCATAGATTCTTGAGATACCTTCACACATTTGCCTACATGTATTGTATTTGTACATGTATGTGCGTAGGTGCTTGTCAGTGAAAATGATATCCATGTATAGATACACTATACATGTAAATGTTGATGAGATGGTATTGTATGTGGGAGCAACTCAGTGAGCATATCTATTTTGTGCTTCTTCTGAGTGTAGACATTCTACATAAAGTTCTTGTGGTGTGTGTTCATCCAGCTGTTTATCCATTTAATCCACAGATCCATCCATCCAACCTCTAATTTGTGTGTTATTTCCTTTCCATGCTGTAACATGAGAATAATCAGCTACTTACAGTGGTATACATTTGTATGACCATTTAAAAAGACGAAGTGGTTTGTGTCCTTGAGTTGACTGTACACCATCAAGGTCGCAAATGATAACGCAAATGATAAGATCCAATCAACTGTGATGAAGTTTACGACAATATACAATGTAATTATCATAAGGATATATTCACATTACCAACTGATTTTGATAAAAGTACAGTACAGTACATGTAGATCATACAGACATTAGTCAATACCAAATCTTTATTTTTTTAGTCATTAAATGGTTGACCAATGCTACAATGTATGTTAGCTCAGATTCAAGCAAATTGTGTTCAATTATGAATTAAATGGCAGAGTAAAATTTACTGTTGGTAATTGAAAACCACCAAGTCTAAAGTTGATGGTAAAATCAGTTCTTAAAACTTAATTTATGTAATACTGCTGACAACATCTGACAGAATTCATTCATACTACATAAAGCGTGGCGAAGTAGGTCTATGACTCAGTCTCATACTGTAATATTTTTCAGCTTAAAGGTCTGTGTCAAATTCTAAGATTCCATCATTTATGTTCATAAATCCAGATCATGGATTTTGATGAGACATGTTGAGAGAGAATACCAGGTGACAGATGAAAAGCAGTCTGTGGTTTTAGAAATGGCAGATCAGTTGGTGTATGATATTAACTTTAGTCTTCTTTTTATTTTGGGGGTCCTGCAGAAAATGAATTTCCATGATATGGAGGCCAATAAGTCATTCTCATGACTTAAAAGTGTTACACTGTGTCACTAGTTTACATGATGACCCATTGATCTGAAGAAAAGAAATGAATTGTGAAGTGCTGCAATTCAGATTTTGATTGCTTACAAATGCTGATGTACACTTTGTATGCTGCTGATATTGTTATGTTAATTCACAATATGTGTCTTTGCCAGAGGAAATGTCTTCACTTCACCATTCATAGTAAAACTTGTGGACTCCCAGATGCCATTTGTAGAATTTTGTTCAGCAATGCAGTAACTGTCTACAATTCATTTAATCTGCAATGCATCAATTTGTACATGTTCATTAACCTCATGTTTATGATACACCACTTTCTTTTCTTACCCCTTCCTTACTCTTTCTCCAGGGAATATTTCCCAAGAGTTATGTACACATCAAGGAGGTGGAGAGTATTGGGTGAGTATGAAGCACAAGTTTTCATTCCCTCTCAAAACATTCTTAATGTTGCAAGTCTTAGGTATGATTTTGTATACCAGAGCTCCCCCCCCCCCTCCCTCCCTGCCCTCATTAAAGACATTTTTTTTCAAAGCAACATTATAAGCAAAATTCACAGTTTGATTCATCATCTGCTGCACTTGTAAAGAAGTTTTGAAAAGCAGGCAATTAGCACCAGGGTGTGACGGTTTTGGTCAATGTGGGTACTGTTCAAGTGTGAAATCAGCTAGGGCAGAAAGAAAGGGGAAAATGAATGCAAAACGAAAGAAAAAGATTATGGATTTGAAAAGTTGATTTATTGCAAGGTACGCAGCTGATTTTTGTTTGATTTAGGAATGAACAGAATCTGACATGGTCTAGAATGTGCAATTGGCATCAATCCGTTGTTGTTCCTTCAAGCGTAGGGAGATACATGTATTGCACCAAGCTGATCATGCAGGAGTGATTGTGGAAGAAGTCTCAGTACTCCTTATGTGCTTGACTTGTTCCATAAATGTGACTGTTCTGCATTTTGCCCTCATACTGTACAGAATTGGAGCATGTGTCATAATGGTTCCTAATGGTACAACTTGTGATAAGGCTGCATTCACATTGAAGTATTCGGTATTCGTTATTCGCTATTCGCTATTCGCTATTCGGGCACCGAGTACACCATCACCCGCACCGTCAACTCACCATCCCATGCAGTGAGGATTTCTTCCTCCTACATCCCAGCAAATCTTATTAACAATTTCTAAACTGCATCAGAATGTCAGTCTACATGCTTATTTTTGCTAAAGGGCAAATCCAGACCAAAATTGTCATTATTTCATAAACGAGAGACGGTATACGCTGCAAGAAAATCGAACAAGCTTGATTCCCACTTTGCTATACTATTCGCAGCTATTCAGTACTTTCGAATAGTGCCCTCCTATGTGAAGCGGTGTGAGGAAATCCTATTGTTCGATTCAAGCTATTCGCGTGCCCTCGAAAACGAGCCCCGAATACCCAAATAGTATACTTCTATGTGAATGCAGCCTTAGGGATGACATAGGGAGGTTTTTTTTTTTTTTTTGGGGGGGGGGGGGGGGAGGGTGGGGGGAGAAGGGGCAGAGGAGGGTTATCTAGGCTGATTTCAGAATCAATTACTGTTACAGATGGGTGAACATGCAATTGTTATTGTAATCTACACCATGAAGGTGAAGAAACAAAACAAAGCAATGGTTTAATTGAAAATTTCAGTCTACAATATTGTCATTTCCACGACTTAATGCCACACCCTTTGAGAGGGGTTTACACATAGTTTTATAGCTCTAAGATATGACTAATGCTCTGTGGTCATAAAGCCCCATAACTCTGTTTGCTGAGCATCATCTTCAAAATACCACTGATATTTGCCCAAATATTCAGTAAAAGAGGTCACCAATGGTAATCACTGAACATTGTGAGGAAAGTAAACAACATGAGTGGGGATTGGAATGAGCTCAAAGGCATTGTCTATAACAGTGTGCCCTGTTTGAAATATCTCAGCTGAATGGTCCTCAGTGCTGCCGGAGACTCTGATACTGTGTGAATACAAAGCTATTTTGTCTACAGTGTAACAATTAAAAACAAATGAATGCATAAAAAATAGTGAAAAATCTGTAAGCAGGTTTACCAGTATGACACTGTATATTTAATATTTTCCCATAGACAGTAGGGTTAGAATAAACCATGTAATGAATGGTTTATTAACATGACATTTTTTCATAGATCTCCTGATAGTGATATTTTGTATCCTGGATGGTTTTGTTTCATTTGTTTGTTTGTTTTGTTTTGTTTCATGCATTTCATGCATTTGCATGTCATCACACAGCTCAGTCAGCAAAGTTCAACAATTACTGACATTGAGCTACAACAATGTACCACAATATCAGAGACTTTAAAAATATAGGGCCTTGTTGGTTGGTAAATTACCGCACTGTTCCAGATATGTGACAGTATACTTCCTATTCAATCCAACAACACTGCCGGAAATGGGTTTTACTTTTTGTTTGTCTACCAGTACAGTAGGTCCAAATCCTAGTTATAGTGTTTAAATCTAAGAGAAACATTTTGTAGACTCACAAATATATCAAAAGTGTGTGAGGAGTTTGTTTTGGTCTTGGGTGTACAATTACTGCTGATGACAGCTCTATTGCTGGCAGATTGAAAAATGTGAGTGAAATTCAACAGACTTTATGATCAGTGCAATCATTCAGATACCATCTGTAATAGTAATGAGCATAATCTCCTGTTAGCACCTCGAAATAGCAACAGTCATCAGAAGATGTCAACCCGAACATTTATCATCCTGTATTCTTCACGTAAAATGTTAACCGATGTCACACTTATTCTTTTCATATGAAACAATTTTTCTATGATTCTTCTGAAGAACTTGTCTAACACCAAACTTGTCAAAATCGTTACACAGGAGACATTAACATTCCAGTGACAAATATTACATAGTGTTTAGAATGTCAATATAACATTTAGTATGAATATTGCAATTATTGGTCATTTACGAGATTTGCTCAAATATGTTGTTTCATCACAATGCTGATCACGAAAACATAATTTTCTCTACAGTGAATTTTCATTGTAACCCGTTGAGGATGAGTCCCGAGTATACTCGGGCAAGTGTCTTGGATATGGGAAATGCGTGTTGTAGCAAAATCAGACTGGCCTCAACGGGTTAATGTCAGTAGAGCATGTTGGCATTGTCCTATAATTGATATAGACCCTACCAAGTTTGTGAGTGCTGGTACTTGTATAGTTTGAATAATTCATATTGCATAGTACTGTGCATATTATGTGCATAGTGCATCAGCAGATTAACTTAATATACTTGCCCTGCATGTGCATGATGTACTTTATTTGCCAATAATCATGCACATGAAATCAGTGCGTGCCTGCTCAATATCTACGCTAACAGTCAGCCTCACTTTATTTGTGGTGATATTGATTTCCAAGACCGAGGGGAATAGGGGATGGGGTTTGTTTAAGGGGGATGAAATTATGGATTCTCTCCATGGTAGCGCTCTGTTTGTAGCTTATTTTTCTGTAGTCCCTTCTATCCATTGACTCGCATAGTACATGTAACTAAAAGACAAGAACATTTATGAAATATTTGCTAGCAAGTCACTCATTTTTTTTTTCCTGGATGGCCAGATCTACAGTATAGTATTTTCATGTCAAAAGCAAAATCAATTCTTGAATTTTCAGTACCATACTTTGTTTTATTTAAAGTCTTTGATATTTCTAGTTCATTTTGAATATATCCACATTCAAGATTTTCGGATCTTTGAGATGAGTGGAATGTGGATTGCAGGGCATCCATACTTCTCAAAGGGCTTTCTCATACCTTGCTGCTACACAGCTGCTGTAGAAAGAGAAGCAATAATGACTGTACAACAGTATAGCCAATCAATGCTACAATTGTACAAGGTGACATTGTATACAGGTTTTTTTTTTCCATCAACCTTATTTTA
This sequence comes from Diadema antillarum, assembly GCF_040938485.1. Classification (NCBI taxonomy): domain Eukaryota; kingdom Metazoa; phylum Echinodermata; class Echinoidea; order Diadematoida; family Diadematidae; genus Diadema; species Diadema antillarum. The sequence goes on from NW_027271223.1 coordinate 886,026, forward strand.
TTTCAATTCCCTTTTATGATACCTAAACAGCAAAGGTACTGAAATATCTTCGATCAATCTTCATACCAGTGAAACATTCCATAAGTGTCTAGATCTGTGCAAACAACTAGCAACATTGGAATGTCATGAGTAGAACTGCCTTTTCATGAAGCATTTCTTAAGAAAAGAAATCCATCATTGATAATTTTGTTGTTGTCTGTGGGTTTATAAAGTGAAGTGAATTGTAAGAGGGAGTTAGTGAATCCAAGCATTCCATCAGACACACTCATGAAAACAGAATAGTTACTGCTGTCTTTGTCCAACATGACGCTGCTTGATTCATACAGTGTTGATTTGCTTGTCTTGTTGCCAAGTTTGTCTGTGAAGAGAAGGAGGACATTTGACAAGCAATAAAGACCCAGAAAAGTCTCCTACTATGCTATCAACAGGTGGTCTGATGGGTATTCCTAGGGCATGACATACAGATTTACTACATGAACTCTTTTTTGAGCAGGGCAATTTGCCAGCACTCCCCTCAGCTATAATAATCAATGCTGATTCCCGTGGTGACCTCTTGTGTACAACTGACTGCAGGGCTCTTGATAAACAATCTGGTATTTTGATGCCTTCCATGGCACAGTCACCTTAGCTGGATTTTACAGAAAAAACAACAACAAGTAAATGTAGATGAATGGAAGGAAAAAGGTTTCATTAAAATCAGACCTAAGATAAGAAAGTTGATGTGAAAACTTCCAATATTTTCATGAGACAGGAACAACTACATGTATCGTACAACTTGGAAGAGATTGATGACGTCACCACAACTCAAATCTCCCAGGGATCAGTATATCAATCTTCACTTAAATTTGCTTGTATTTGCATGAAATTAGAAACATTGGAAGAGTAAATTGCATCCTTCACATTAACTTCTGTATTTGTAATCTTGTAAAAACCCATCAATAATGGCATTTAGAAGGAAAGGGTACATAGCTGCTTAATCAGCATCAACAACATGATTTTTGTAATATATACACTGTAGATTGTATTTGTGTGCAAACCAAGTGGAGAGTGGTGAGTTAATGAAATTGCCCCTTTGAGGTAGGATGTGTTGTTGTAACCAATATCAGAGATTGGTGAAAAAGTAGCTGCCTCATTTCTTGTCAAAAGTTGAAGACATAACTGTCTTATTTCTTGTCAAATGTTGAAGAAATTATTACTATTGTCTTTGTAGTGTGGAATTGCACTTTGAGATAGCTGCCCTCAGCATAAGGCGTCACTGATGGTCTAGAAAATATGTATTTATGGGGCGTCATTTTGAATTCCTCAACCCATAAATTATTAACTCAAAACTATGTAAAAGTGAGTAGGCAAGACTGGTGATTTTTTCTTTCTTTCTTTACTGGGCCAATTTCAGTAAACTTTGCATACAATGTTTAAAGTTTGGGGGATGAGAGTACTTTTGTACAAAATTTAACATCTGGACAAATATTTAGGTGTGTTATAATTTTTGTGACAGTTTTTAGTGGAGCCAGAAATTTCAGCAATATTCAACACAGTGAAATATTCCTTATGTCTGGTAAATCTTTGAATGCCATTTTGTTTGTCATGTGTGCCTTCTGTAGCATCTCAGAATCGAAGTCGGAAAGAGTAAAACCAAAGGAGACGCCCATCATCCAGGAGCTGACAGCTGTGTTAAGAGAATGGTGCGTCCTGTGGAAGCAGCTCTACGTGGTGAGATACTGGCATGTCTTCTATTCTTTATGTCCACTTATGTACTGTAAACGGGGAAATTTTCGCGGTGTTGAAATTTCTTCGCATTTCGCGGAACCACAAACTAGCATAATGATAAAAGCATGCAAATATTTTTGTTTGGCATATGTTTTTCTAGTTGATTTCCAATGTATGTCTTGATTCCACGCAATAAAAAACATGCAAATCCCATTTTACCCGGCCGAGTGTGAAAAATTACTCACGCAAAGATATCTACTTTTACAATATGTGTCAGCTTTATTCACAGACATCGAAGGTCTGTAGACTGCAACAACTTCTCAGGCATAACAGCATTTCTGACATTCTGTTAGAATCATGTTTAGAATTACACACTGTATAGACACTGAAATGACTCTCCTCACTGGTAACAGCAAACAGTTCTCTGCATACCTTCATGTGAGAGTTCATACTTTTATTGGGAAGATCCTATTGCAAAGGCTCAGCACTAATGTTGATGTAGGGAGTGGAAATGAGGGTGTGTAAGACCAATATCTCAAAAAGTTCACTGTTTCCCCCATCTTTATACATGGTATGCTCTTGCAAGCGTGCTATTGGATGCTGAAAGCTTATTAGTTTATCATGCCATGTTCAGAGAAATCCAATTATGATGGAGGCCAGGGAGATCTTGGTTAATTCAATTTAAAGGTGTACAGCCTGATAATGCCAGTCAATATTGGTAGTGAATCGATGCATACAAATAGCAGTTGATTCCGTCATAGCATGTTGATAGCATACACGTATGTACATACTATTGTAGCTTTGGTTGATTGCCAATATCAAATAACTTAAATGTAAACCACTGGTTTTTAAATAATAGGAATGACCTTGTGAGCCAAAAATATTTCTGCTGCATTAATAAGTGCTTCTTTCAGGGGAAATTAGGATGATGTCTTTGCAATGTAAAAGAGATTTGCAGGTCCTATGGATGATTTCCGTCTGTAATACGCACATTTTGCAGGGGATGCAAGCTGAGTCCCATGGCAGACTTTGATACCCTAGCCGCAGCAATGACAGAATTGAAAGTGCTTCCGCTGTGTAACCCTGGAAGGACAGATTTCATGGTTGCCTTCACCAGTGTTGCTGTTAGAAGGAGGAAATCTGTTCTTTCCTCTCATTCTCTTTCCTTCCCCAGTTTGCTTTCTAGTGGTTTTGATTGAAGACATCAAAGGAGATTTGACTTTAAGAGGGTCTTAGTGCTTGGCAGCGGTAGTTCAGTTTCAAAGGGTTGGTCAAAGTCTGTGATGACAGGATCTTTTAAAACTGGGTCAAGTTTATGAAAAACAAAACCAAAAAAAAAAAAAGGGGGGAGAAGTACAGTAGAGCAGCTACAGATTACCATCATTGACTTCTGGATTTTCTAAGAATGGAAAGCAGGGGATTCCAAGGGATTTGTATAGGCCTATTTGAAAAGAGCCTTTGAGATTGCCATGATTATTTTGAAGTGGGAGATGACAGACGATGAGGTAAATGAAATAAGACAAAGGAGGCAGTAGGAATTAGTTTTGTTTTGTTTTTTCTGCATGGTACAAGTAGTTTTGAAGGTGTCTCAGTCCTTATGTTTGTTACATTCTGTGTGATGGTGTTGCACCAAATCAAATTGAATGCCCAAATTGGTTTCTTTTTCAACCTCGCCTTGTGTGTCCATGACATGTCACATAATTCAATATAAATGACATCTCAGCTGTGAAAATGAATGGTCAAAGAAAAGTTGATGTTACAAAGTCATTTTTAATGGTTTACCTGAGCTGTGTAGAAGAGATGTACGTGTAACTCTGCATAAGTCATTATGCCAGTGATTTTTTTATTCCCCAAGGAATAAAGCTGAGAATCTACTAGTAATTGGGCATATATTGTATGTCCCCTTGAGTGAATAGAGTGGTGTTTTTCCTTCACCAAATCATTGTAATTTTCCTTCAGAATTTCGTGAGGTTTCCACCTTACCAATTCATTGATGAATCTATGTACAGTGTATGCTACTTGACATTTAAGCTCTAGAATTCTCATGAAAAGTTATTCCAGGAAATTACCAAACAAAAAGATTATTTAGATCATAGAGAAAGTCCTGTAAACTAGTTTGCATGTGGAATACTTTTCCCAACAAGGTGAACTACAAATGATGATTAATGAAAAGTTTTTGAAAGGGGCATCATCAGTCCATACTAGTACACATTATGTGTGTCATTGTTTATTTGTTTTTCAGCATGTGATAACTATGTTTTTCTCTTGGGATATGTTCACTGCACGTGTTTATTCATGTTTGGTTGAAAGGCATTGCAGTTTTGATGATAGCAATCATCACTTGACCTCCTTGTGTGATGTCTTCTGCATCCTTTGTGTCATTTCCCTCCTCCTGCTGGTTTGTTGTCATAGAAACGGGACTTGGAGAAGTACAACCTGGTGCACAAAATGCTGGTTGAGCTCATCGACTACCGGAGGCAGATGATTTCAGGCACACTACCAGTGGATGAGATCAAGGAGATGAAGCAACATGTGACGGCCAAGATTGACTTCACCAACAGGCAAGTCTGCCTTCTTGTTTTGGGGTGTGGTTCTGTAAGCATTCCAGAGGATAATACACTGTACATCCTTCACCATATTTAACTATAGATCTTTTATCCCCTTTTTTCTTCTTTTCTTTCTTTCTCTTTCTCCTATTATACTGCTATTACTGTTTCTACTACTTCTACCCTTACTACTACTACTACTACTACTACTACTACTACTACTACTACTACTACTACTACTACATCTATTACTACGACGACGACAACGACTATGACCAGACTACGACCATGACTACTGTTACTACTACAAATACATGTGTACTACACCAATATTACTGCATTTTTTCCACCAGGACCCTGGATGATTGAAATGGCCAAATACTAGTCACCCAAAAACTAGGCGGTGTCATTCGTTTTTCTTAAAATGGGAATACAGTTAAATTGAAAAACACAAAGACACAGAAGCTCTGCATTTTGTAACATAGGTTGCATGTTTCACAACTCTGATTTAAATATCACAACTTATTTCAACTTGATGAATGAGATACCTGTCCTGTGAAGGCAGCTCACAAACAACAACAAATACAAGCACAAGCTAGTACATGTAGTACTCAACAACAAGTAAAGGTGCAGACAGGGATTGCCTTCATTGTTCATTGTCAAACATGAAAGTCCTTAAAGCCAAATGTTTGATATATATACCTAGTCATACTCCAAAGTTCTATCTCGTATGAGGCATTTTTACTGAGATTGAGAAGGTACACTGACAGGGACTTTCACTATTAAAAGAGAAGCACTGGGTGGGACATCCCCATCTGACATTCCAGCCCTGTGAATATCACTGCTCCCAGATGGTTTCCCCGCCCCAGGGTGATGGGCAGGGGTCATGACCCCCACCTCCCAGTGGACTTCCGATAATACCTGGATGCCCCATCCTTCCATATCAATTTCTGTCAAAGTCAAGGGCCAATGTTTACAGTGGCACTTTGGCATCCTTGCCTGTATATCATGCACACTCAAGATTGTATCCCCACGTACCAAACGGAGAAAGTGCCTACCCAACACATTGATTTGCATGTGCATGTATGTTTAATATCCATGTACTTATAAGAAGAAAAGTCCAGGTTTCCTTACAAAAATAGAAATCATGGTATACGAACAGCTTGTTCAAAGCATATCCAATCAGTTGTGTATAGTCTATGGTACACTTCATCTTGCTGCAGTTTTTGTACTGTTATCACATGATCATAAAATAACTTCCATCAATTGTGTAGCAGTTACAGACTAGAATAGATTCATTGCAAATGTTTTTCAAGATGTATAGGTAGTAAGGATGTTTTGGTGATGATTTTGTTTTAGTGGATGGTCTTCAGTGCTATGATATGCCACCAGGGGACAGTTCCTCTGTAAACGTGGTCCTCTTATTAAGTCTTTATGTGCCACGTTCGCACCTCCGACTCTGTCGACGGCGTGCCAACTTCGCATATTCTGCTCAACAAACAAAGCCGCCAAGACCGATCGATAAACCGCTAATTACTGCTAATCCCGCGGCACAATGAAAGCGTTTCTCGTGCTTTTGTTCCTCTCATAAACGGCTTCCATTCTATGTAATGATCGACTATCAAGCGATGTTCCCAACTAGATTTGCTCGTACATTCTAAGTTTCTGTCACGGTTTAATGTGCAAAAGTCATGCCTTTACAGTAATGTAGCAACTGGTCATTCAAAAGAAAAATTGAAAATAGAGTCGTCATACAATTTATATCGAAACAAAGCTTGGCATTCCTCTTTAACTTTGCCTACTATTATGCCCATCTTAACAGAAATTTGTAGAAGTTATAGAAATTGGAAACACAGAATTCTTTCTCAAAGCATGACTACCTTCGTGTCTCAGAATAACATGGCACACAGGGGGTTTCCACCATGGCACGTAAAGAGTTAACAAGTGGGACAGTCAGTTGAGTAGAATGGTATGGTAATTCTGCGTAGGCTTGAGTGAACTGACTTCAGGCTCCGATACCTTGTTGATAGGTATGGAACCTCTCATGTGTGACCATAATCCAAGGTACCCTGTCAAATGGCCAAACGTACACCATCATAATGAACACGCAGGGAATCACATGCACACACTCAAACGTGTGCACACACACACACACACACACACACACACACACAATAAACAGATTACAAGGGATTAGTGACAAGGATAGCGTCTTGTGTACTTTGAAGGTTACTAATACTCTCTAGCTGCAATGTAGATACTGGAAAAACTCAACAAAACAACAGACAAAGAAATAAAGAAGAAATCAAATCTCTTTTCTTCAGTAGAAATCCTCTATATCAAAATGTCTTGAACATAGTCTCAGTCTGAAAGCCAACATTTCACATCTGACAGTAAGCTGATAACAGGCACAAGTCAAAGCTGCTTTTGAATTACACAATAGGCATTGGATTTGTTTAGTGGACTGTTGTACTCAAAGAAAGGAGCACTTTGGCAGAAAAAGAAGCACCCCAAACCTTGAGTATTATGCAGCTGAAGCCTCAAAAACTGTCAACAGAATTGAGGGCATGTAGCTGGAAGCATAGTTACATTGTTTGTCGCGGAGAAATGAAAACATGTGATTATGGAAGTCTTGTGGCTTCCCTCAACAACCTGTCCAACTTCAGTTTTGGGCAATTTTCGTGAAATTTACTCGAAATTTACTCTTGTGAAATCAGAAGGAAAGTACAGTGTTGTACTTGATGAACTGAAGTAATGAGTCTGATTAGCAGCAACCCGACAGACTATGCTGAGGATTGATTCAGGAAATTTGAAGAACTTGTCTTTCAGTGTGTCAATTACAATCTAACCAAAAAGGGGAAAAAAAATAATAAAGAAGTATGCAAACTGAAGGCATTGACCTGATAGAGCACATTCTGCTTACATGTGATGTCAATACAAGTTTCATCCTGATGTCACCAGTTTTGAAGTGCTGATGAGATGTCATAATGAGATTAAGCAGTCGTGTAATTAGATTTTTACACTCTACTTATTGTATTTCGTGTGCCAGTAGTATGGTGGATTAATGTGTATGGCCATGGAATTCCAAAGTGTAGTCCATGTATGAAGACAAAAGAGTTCTCCTAAATAGATGAGGTCGTGCTTTGTATCTACCAATACAACTGGTCTCTGTCCTCAAGACTTACATAGCAGGTTCTCAGAATACCCACTGGTGTGTCCTTGATAGCATTTTCTGCTGGTACTGAATGACTATTTTGATCCAGATTTCACTGCACGACTGATCACATAGTATGTACCCTTGTGTTGCTCTACAGGAAGTTGGGATTGGACCTGGTGATCAGAGATGAAGAGGGCAGCGTTCAGAATCCCACCCAGCTCAGCTCTGTGTCGCTACACAGGATGCATGAAGTGGCCACACAGCGGATCATTGGGCAGCAGGAGACTTCGGTATATGCACTTCCTATTTTCTTAAATTAAACCAAAAGAAACCATACAGCAAGCTCAGAAAATCAGGAAAAAAAGCAACATGTATTCATGACATCACAAGAAACAAGAAAAGTATCTGAAGAGCATGAATTATGGAAAATAATGGCTGTCTTTGCCAGTGCAACAAGAAGATTTGTACTGAAATACAAAAAAAAAAATATTGTACAAAAACATTAGAACAAACTGCTTCATGTCAGTGTATGTGATATAAATTGTGAAACATTTGCTGACAATTGATGAATGTTGAAATGTGTTTGACATTTTCTACATATTTAGAAAGAGAGAGAGGAAAGATTTAATGGTAAAACAGTGATGGTGAATTCTCATACATTTCCTGTATATTCTTTCAGAACTCTTATCTATGGGTATGGGTACTTGAGTAGAATCTCTAATTGTGTAGGAGTAAGTGGATATTAGATTAGTAAGGGATGCCTTGTAAAGAACAGTTTGCTTTGTACCACGTAGGCATAGATGTACAGTTAAAATCATTCCCTTTAAATTGGTTTGGATGGTGGATTGGATGTCTTATTTCAATTTTTGTTCCCCAATTTGTTCAATTCCCAGTTTGATTGGATGTCTTATTTCAATTTTTGTTCCCCAATTTGTTCAATTCCCAGTTTCTACTGAGGACCAAAAAACAGAGTACTGTGTACTCCTACAACCTGTACGTCATGGTGAAGAACGTGGTGTGTAAGATTGGGGAGAATGCCGACGTGCTCATGAGCCTCTACGATGGCAAACTCTTCCAGCATATCAGGTCAGTTTATACCTGGGCAGAATTTGGCAAAACTCTGCATGTTTAACCAAATAACCAGCCTTATTCCACTTACACTGTAGAAGCCAGTACTTGAGAAATATACACCCAGTGCATTTGATGGCGTAAAAGAATGATCCTCAAATCATTAGAGTGTATGATAAAATATGCTAATATGTTAAGGATAGCTCACATAGAGCAGAATTGTATAATGCCATATCAATCAAAAGGTCAAGTCACAAAGAAGCAAGAATGTAGTATCCATAAGTGAAAATCAGTATGCTCTCAGGAATGAACTGCTTATTAAAGACCATGCACAACATTTAAAGCATCAATGAGTCAAGGGAAGGCAAGTTTATGATCAATAATCGTAACCTTTGCCAGGTTGAGATTTGAAGCTGTGAAAGAAAAAAATGACAGAGATTTCCTGATTTCAGAATTATTAAGGGGGTAAATGTTGGTCATCATTATCACATTTATACCTACGACTAAGTGACTATCTTGAATTTTAAAATGTGCAATGTGAAAGCACAGTACAAATTGTAGCTCAGAGGGAGCCAATGCTTTCTTTCTTCCGCTCTCATGAAGTTGAAATACAATCTTCTGTGTTGCATTAAAGCCAGTCGTAATCATTACTGCTGATATGGGCTGTTGAGACATCTGAAATTCTAAGGCAAGCAGTAATACATGCTATTAAAGCACATACTTGGTTTCATGCTGGCCATAAACAGAGAATAATCATGTGTCCTGTGGCAATGATTTGTAACTTTAATCTTTATTCACCAAAGACTCTAAAGAGGTACAAGGCTATGCCTCTGAAAATACAATTATAAGATGTTATAGACAATGCAAGCAGTGACATAAAATACTGGAATCACAAAAGTTCTACCATGTTTTTGTGTTCTGGGAAAAATCACTTTGAAAAGCCATGTGAAATGTTAACTCCTCTAGCAATGTTGTTAACCCATTGAAGGCGAGTCCTGAGTATACTCCGGCAGGTGTCTATGGGAAATGCGTGTTGTAGCAAAATCAAACCATCGTCAATGGGTTAGTATCATGTTGAACAACCAAGCAAGGAAGTGAATGAGATAACCCATAGAAAAGAGAATTCTACAGACAAACAGCAGAAAGTCATGATTCTCTGACATGTCTCTTTCACAGCGAGGCGTATGTAGTCAAATGGAGTAGCAAGGGAACACCAACTGACCTCAGCTTGCTGCACAACCTGAAAACCATCTTCACAGTAAGCATATGCTAATCTTCCACACATGTTTATCAAGATTCTCCTTATACCACATGTGTATTTAAGGTGCCAGCCCTTCTCACATACAGTGCTTCTTTAGATTCATGTGTTGGGTACTAGTACTCATAGTACCATAACAAAATTTATTGATTTATGGCTGGTTGTGGTAAACACATTGGATTTCTCAGTGCCCATTTTTCAAATATCAGTGTCAAGTAGCTGTGGACTAAATCTAATAACCAGCTGAATGAAGTGAAGTATGTTATTGCATGACTATGTGCATGGTGTATTCTACAAATTTTGCTGATACTGTTTCCCAAAATGTTGATAACTTGTTTTGTTTTGTTCTCTATAAGTTTCACAAAGCAATAATAGACTTTTTAAAGGGAAGGTATCCCTCAGGAAAGAACACACTTCTGACAGCGTGAATTGGTCCACTTGCATTTACTACTGAGATGACTGTGTAAAAACTACATTCTAATGAACTTTTCTTTACTTTATATTGTTGACCTAAATGTACATAAACAACAGACATGTTTCTGTCTCTTCTGTCAGTAAGACAAGTCTGAGGGCTTGAAATTTCTTCTTTTTTTTTCTTGGCTGGAGAGGCAAAACTTCCGAGTAGCATCAACTCATATGGAAGTTTTTGTTCTTTTTTAGAACTGTTGATACCAGTAAATCCTGAAATGTTGGTTATTATAGAGTATAATGAATTTCTCTCTTTTTCTCTCCATTTTAGGATCTTGGTGCTAAAGATCTCCAAAGGGACAAGATATTTCTTGTGTGTCAGATCATCAGGATTGGTGAGTGCCTCCATCTCAATCAAAAGATTCCCTCCCCAAACTTGCTGTATGCGCTGTACATTGAAACATTTTGACATGGGTCCATTCATAAAACTGTGCATATAACATTCATTCTTTAATTGATCACATATCTTTAATCCTCCTTTGTTTGTCTGCACATCAGAGTTAGTTTTCTCTTTCCATGAGGCTTGAACATTTCTAAAAACTATGACATCAAATCAGCAAGGGAATAATCACACATTCGAAAAATAATTCACAGAGGCCAATTGAATAGCTCCCAATGAATATAATTCATGAAGTCAAATTGAAAGGCTCCCTTTCCTCAGAATTTTTTCCTCCATTACAGATACTCTGATAGTAGAATCATATAGGGGAAAGAAAAGTCAACAGTTTTTTAGCATTACAGGATGAAGAAGTTTGCACTGAATTCGTTGTTGCGTGTGCATGTCTTTGTGTTACAGGGCGCATGGAACTGAAGGAAGGTGACCACAGCAAGAAGTATACCACGGGACTAAGGAGACCGTGGGGTGTAGCTGCCATGGAGATTACAGATATTGTGTCAGGGAAGATGGACACAGATGATGACAAACAGTACTTTATTCCATTCCAACCGTGAGTATAACTTGGCACGCACACTCAAGCTTTGATCAAACATTTCTTCATTGACTGTGAACACTTTAAAGAGATTATTTTTCTTTCTCTGCATTTAGTTGTAGTTTTGTGTTGATATTTTCATGCCTCTGCCCTGAAGGGTGTTTGAGGCATTGATGATATTTGTGTGTCACTCTTAACATTTACAGAATTATCAAGTCTGCCGTGGTAGTTAGTACCTTGTTTGAGATGAGGCAGTGATTTGGAGGTGAGGTGCTCATTAGGAGATCAAACTTAAGGGGGCTTTCCCAGTGTGAAAGAAGAGAAGCAATGGAAACAGTTTAGAATAATGGATGTACCCTCGGCAGTACTTCATATTCTTACGAGTGGGATGTAATGTTGAGGCACTCAGATATCGCTTTTGAAGAGTTTATTCCCAGGAGTACCTATAATGGGTCTTGAAGTTGAAACCGAGAGTAGAGCCCTCAAATAGATGTGAATGTTTATTTTGTGATCGTCTCATTTCTCATGCTTGAGTTCCTGTGGTGGCCTGGCTGCCATAGAACGTGTGGTGTTTAGCCTGGTGTATTTTTATCTGTATTGTTGGTGTGGCTGGGAGTTCACATTTAGATTGCTCTATCTTTTGCCAGTAGTGTCAATGCCCTGTCACCTAATACTCTATAAATGATCTGTCGTAATCTCTCCCTCCTTTTCTCATATTATTTTTCTCTCTCACACTCTCTCTCTCTCTCTCTGCCTTCATTTCTCTTCCTCTTCCCCCTTCTCTATCAGTCTCTCTCCTCTGATTGTGTCCTTAAGACTTGTGTGGATGGGCAAACATAATAATCATTTCATACTCCTCCACTTTATGCCCTCAATTGCTGTAAATAGGTTTAAAAGTATTGGATCTTGAGAAATAGATGAATCGACCATAAGTTTGTGGTGTGTAGCAATCTATTCATCCCCAAACAAAATATGCAAGTAGAAAAGACAGACATTAAATTGTAATGCATTCTGTGGGAAAGTATGTATGAAAGGATCAGTCACAATCTACAATAACTACAGCTTTTGTTATCAAATGTACATTTTTAAAAAAAGAAGAAGAAAAACTGGAATATATCACAGAGCTGCCAAGTCACACCGATTCTACAAGAAGCTTCCTGAAAAATTCAATATCTCTCTGTGTATGTATTAACAAGAGAATAAAAAAGCCATTCTAAAAAGGGGATCAGTTTCGCCTGTGAAGATGCGTGCAACATGCAAGCACATGTCTCTTTATTGCTCTGTGGAACCTCCATTATTTTGTTATATGAATGTCAGCAGCCTCAGTATCAGTGTATCAGTTGTAGGCATTAAGGAAAATCAGTAAAGTTCAAGTATATCTAGATACCTCATTAGACATCATAACCCAAGTATGATACTGGTAGAGAACCCTACTCCTGCAGTATATTTCTTCACATAATGCAGAAAATGTGTGATTTATTACTCTCAACTGACATGGCCTGAACTAGGCTTATAAAGTGAAACTCTTTTGTTAGTTAAATTCCATTCCCAGGCAGGCCATAAAAGAATAGTAAAATATTCTGCTGAAACTACTCACAATGATGTATAGTAAATAAAGACCGCAAATTTGTTTCAGGGGACTGAACCTCTGCTTATTTAGAGTACAGACTCAGTTGTAAGTATTCCCAAGGAGAACATAACTATGAGGCAGTAGGGAGAGAATTTTTTTTTAGTTTAATTTCAAATTCAATTTTTTTTTTCATATTTCTTGGTGAAAAAAAAATACATCAAATATAACAAAATGAAATGATCCATGATATCCAGCTAGGAAGCATAATAGAATATTGCAAACATATAGAACAAAGTGGCCAATCTATGAAAGATAGAATCTGAGAATAAATGCTAAAGAAATATGATGGACCCTACTTACAACCAAGCTTGTTGAGCGTAGGTCCCAGTATTCAAATCGAGTGTAAAGATTAAGATTTAGTTCAGAGCAGCAAAACCCTGGAAAAATTACTCCTGCCCGTCCAGAAATGCAGAGAAAGTGACTACCTCATTTTACACCTGTCAAGCATGGTCTTTGTGGTATTGTTTTCACTGACATGCTTTGTACCCCATTTCATGGCCAAGTACAGCAATTTCTGTTCTTATCTTACCAATGTGCAATGATAGATACATATGTAGTCGTGTGTGGTCCAAAGAGCAAGTGAAAACAGGAACAGGGCTGTGCCTTACTATGAGAAAACAAGAGGGCTGAAAAGTGAGAGAAGACACTCTTCATGTGGTTTTTACTTCAAGTAAAGGTTTGCAGTGCAAACTTATCAGCTGTTAGATTTAAGAGTTCTTTCAATGGGATGAACATCATACCTAACTATTAATTGACATGCTATCTTTCTACAAAAGAAGAATACACTGGGCTTTGTTGAGGCAGCTGAATGCTACCTTGACACGTTGAAGAACATGAACCCTAAAGCAGGAAGGAACTGCTACATTTCCGTGCCAAACCACATGGTTGCTGTCAGCCAAGTCCAGGACATGCATGGTGTCCCTGGATGATTGGGAGAATTGTAATCCTTGCACAATAGAACCAGCTGTGGGGAAAGTCTGCAAAAAGTTTCAGACGGATGTTTTATCTTTTGCAATAATGGTTTGAACTCGCACACAGCATCTTGAATGGCATTCAAAGAAAGGAAAAGCAATTCTCCACACAAAGCAAAAGATGGAAGAAAGGCAATGTGTTGTTGGTCTTTGTTTATAGTTGTTTTTGGTGGGGCTACAAAGTTTTACAGTGGGGGAATAGCAAGACTGACAATATTTGGAGAAAGTTGCAAGGAGTGTACCTTTGCTGTGTGTATAGGTGTACTGGTCAATGGTCACATGCATATTACCAGTGTGCCATCATTTTGTACTGTAAACATCGATATTTTCTTGTGATTAATTTTTCATGTTTAGTGGCTCAAAAACATATTCGCTGGTTGTTGAATTTGCACTGTGCAACTGTCAACCCATTTACAATGTGCAGAGAAAATTGTCAAGATATTTTCACGGGTTTTAGAATTCTTGCTAGCCAGAAGTGGCATGAAGTACACGAAAATTAATGAACTGTGAAAATTTCTGCGTTTACAGTAGGCAGAAAAAGTGGGTGTGTCCTCCACCACTGGTATTGGAGCTGGACTGCCACAATGTGGCGTATGTACATTGTAAGTGGTTGCAACTAGCAGCAACATGGTTCCAGCAGGCACATAATATACTGCCACTTGTGCCATCATCTGCAACTGCTGTTTTTGACTGTATCAAGCGCTATATTTGATGATACCAAATTCAAGTCTGGTTTCCACAAGTGCAGCCACAAGCATTCAAGTTTCATCATCCAAGTGCATGCACAAGCAGTCGTGCGTTTCATCCACACTTCACCTACATGCTGTCTAGTCATAATTGCATGCACCTGTTGTAATCTTAGTATGACTTTGGCCTTTGAGACATTTCTTTGTGTGAGTGCATGATCACATACCCATTTGGAGAGCAGAGGAATGTAAAAAGTGCACTGCCTTTTTATTTCCCTGAAGCACTTTGTGTCAATGATGTGCAACATGAATCAGAACCTGTAAGGATGCTGTGGTAAAAATCAGCTCTTGTGTGGTTAACCCTGGCCTAACTACAAGGAATTAGATAAAAACCTCTGACAAATCCGCATTTTAATGGACTCATTGTCCTTGGAGTTCGTTTCCTCAGAGGTGAAAATAACCTCATATATCTCATAGACCCATATCAGATGACACAATAAAGGTACTTATTTCTGAAAGCCCCAATGAAAGAGTTTCCCAAATTACCAATTTTAACAGCTGATAGAGTCATCGTGTTGATGTCACCAATCTTTTCTAGTTTTGGGCCATTAATGCCATCTTGTTCCACCATAGATTGCTCATAATGAATAAGTTTTCCTGTTACATCCTTGACCCATGTTTAAGTGGATTGTTGTTTTTATTTGACTGGAAGGAGGACAAAGATTTCAGCTCTCTTTTGTGAAGATCAACTTACTTGTAGAATTATGGTATGCCATTACTTTCCTTTTTCAGTTTTACATAGTGTATTCAGAATCCACTTCGAATTGTTATCAAAATGTACAGACATATTCGTTTGTCACTTTCTTTTGTATATCAGTGGCTGCATGAAAAAGTCACAATTTTTATTTTCATTAAGAAGTTCCAAGAAACTGTTTGAAGACACATACAGCATACCATAATTTTAAGTTTCTTTTGACTTTGAATGTCTATTTGACTTCTTTGTAAAACAACCCCAGAAAACTTTGTTCATTAATAAAGCCAGATCTTGGAATGAGATGTGAGGTCAGTGTGTTACAAATGAGATAAGTCCAATGCATGATAAGGCATCAAACTGAGATTGCAGTTCAACTCCAGTTCCAAATTTACTTCAATAAATAGAATAAAATCATACAGGCAGGAATGGTAGAAATTCCTTCAACATCTGACATGTCAAAAAGAGAAAATTCTCAAGATCTTCATATTATGGCACATGTTTTCTTTGAAATCAGTGCAAGTTAGATATTGAAGGTGGTATTCTCACAAGTCTCCCTCTGACTCGCACACAAATCTTTACTTCATTTCCTTTGTTACAAAGAAATCATGAAGAACACTTGCTTGTTCTATTTGACTTTATTGTTGTAAAACAAAAAATCAAGCAATGATGATTTGTAGAGATGAAGAAGTTGTAGTTGCTATAAGGGGTTCAACCAAAAACTTCATAATTGCAGTATTTATGTATAGAAACCACTTTATAGAGAATCAAGGGGTGCTGACATCATTGAATCATTTAATATTCATTTGTTTTAAAAACCAGTGGCACTGTTTTAATAGTGAAACATGTGAAACTTGAAGATTTCCACCACTTTCCTGGAATTTTACAACTATGTCAGTTTTTACTACTCTGTTTTATTGGTTTTACTCCTCAAACAAGGAGTGGCTTTGCACTTTAAGCTCTTCATGGTTTTATTTGTGTGGGAAATGCTGAATCATTTCTTGATCTGTGTGTAGCAAGGCAGCCACCGAACTAGTGGCAATGCTGAGATGGAATAACATGGACATTGCCAATGGTAGCTTACATAGAAACCTGATGCACCCCAGTCAAACGTTTTCGTTAGAGTCTCTGCCAATATTCAGGTATCCAATATCCTCCACACTCTTACAAGCCCTGCAGACTCCTTGCGATGGTACTACAAGAATATCATATCCCTTTATTCAAGTAAAGTAGTGTTCTCATCTGTAGTGAAGATGAGCATCAGGAGGATACAGTATGTAATTTTAGTAAAAGCCGTGCCAAGTTTCAGGGTATTCTAGCTGGCGTGGATCATGCTTTTTGTTTGGTTAGCAGACCAATTTCATGGTTGATAGGGAGGTTCATTTTACATCTGGGAGTTTGTGGACATGTTAGCACTGGACATTAATGGAATGATAGAAGAAGAGGAAGAAGAAGAAGAAGAAGAAGAAGAAGAAGATAATAGGTTACAAGCATCCAGTGTTATGATTATTGTCAATATTACTCTCTATATAGTGTGATGTACATATGATTTTTCTGTGAACAAGGCACAAATTCCATGTCCATGATTGCTGCTCTGTTTCAGATAATATAGTTGGGTTTTGGGGTTTTTTTTGGACTGTTTTTCTCTTCTCTATGGCAGTGTTGTATAGGAAGACATTCAGTTGTACTGCATCGCAAAGTTCTGTTGTATATTATGATAACCAATGAATGTGGGAATGATGTTCATGAGTGCAAAAGTGAAAACAAGGTTTGTTTACATACTGCATGTAAGTGTTATCAGAACCTACGTAACCTTTCTCCAGTTTTAGATCATGTTCACCCCCCCCCCCCCAAAAAAAAAAAATGTATTCTTTTTATTGACTATTTCTTCTTTATTATTTTGGCTCAGGCTTTTTTTAAAACCATTAACCCTGCATAAAACAGATATTATTTGATTATGAACATTTTGTTAATACTGTGTAAGACCCAAATTTAGAAGTAGGTTTGTTTACATGTGTTTTTATTGCCAGCAAACTACGTGATCGTTTTGCAGTTACAGTTCATGTGCACTGTCCTTTCTACCACGCTGTGTAGCTTTGGCTCAGACTTCTCTTTGGCGCAGGTTTCCATTCACCATGCAGTAAAGAGAGATGGATATACATGTACATACTGTACATATGTGTGGAAACATTTTTTGGTGGAAATATAAAGCAATATTTTCACATTTCATGACTTGTGAGTTACAGCTGATCATATTTAATGTAATTTTTTATTTCAATGTAATATTTCATCTTTTTCTGACATATCGGTGGAAACCTCTGAAAGTTATCTTCATGTTTATATTGAGTAAAGTCTGAAATATGTTGTTATCCATTAAAACAGATCACACTTTAGCCAGAGTAACAACAACAGGATTATCAACACCACTGTAGAATACCCCCCCCCCCCATAACGCCATATTATGTTAACAGATATCCATTTTGATTGAAAGATTATTATTGAATCGTGATTAAAGCAGCCACAAGTTCACAGGGCAAAGAGAGCGTGATGGTGACTAACACCAACACTATGCAGCATCATTAATATCCTAATAATGATTTCATTATTATTATTGTTAATAGCACGCTTACCACAATCTGTTGAGTCTGCTCTTCTTAATGCCATAACTATAAAAGCTGTTTGTCAGTTTGAATTGAAGCTGTTAGCCACACAACTGCTATTAATGGCATTCCAATCTACCAATGACATTCCATCTATTCATTTGATGTGCACCCAGTGGCGAACTAATGATCCATGTAGTGGGTCTTAATCACATTAAGGGTGTTTATTAAAAGTGATGTGGGATATAAAGTAATGTGGGATATAATGCTTGAGGGATATGATATCAGTTGTGAGGTATCCAAGCAGTGTATGACTGTAGTCATTGTGCATTCTACCTTGGAAGTACTGTTCTGAGAAAACATACCTCAAGTTACATACAGATGTTCATGGGTACTGTTTTGGTATTTATCACCACCAGAATCATTGATAGGTTACTTGTGGTACAGCTGTGTCAGTATGTTTGTTCGAATATGTTTTAATGCCTGCACTTCTGTTGCAACTGAGTTCTTGATTGTTCTCTGTTGTCTGAGCAGTTGGAAGAGTCTAGAGATAAAATATATATGTGTATTTTGTATATATATATATATATATATATATATATATATATATATATATATATATATACATATATAGACGATGAAGACAAACAAGTTGACATAATGCATTAGATTCCAACTTCATTTATTCGTAAACCCAATTTTCGATCCTGCACAGATCTTCCTCAGGTTACCCTGAGGAAGATCCGTGCAGGATCGAAAATTTGGTTTACAAATAAATGAAGTTGGAAAATAATGCATTACGTCAACTTGTTTGTCTTCATCGTCTTCATGCTCTTATTCCAACATGCGATAATAATACCATTTTATATATATATATATATATATATATTTATATATATATATATATATATATATATAGAGAGAGAGAGAGAGAGAGAGAAACAGACACATATTCATGTGACAGGATGATATGGTCTACATATACAGGAATGGCCTTTGCTTGGATGACATATTATGTGCTCCCTTTGAAAATTGATCATTCAATCTATAAATCATTGTCTTCTAACTGGATTGGACTGTAGAAATGGTTGATGGTGACTGTCTCATATGTACGCATACGACATTTTCAGCTCCATTGGACAGCATCTACAGTGTAGGTTAAGTCAGAGCAGTGCATCACACTTTTAGCATAGGATATTTTGCATACGCTGTCATAAAGATGAGAAATGATAGAGACCAAACACATTCAATCACTGTAGCTCCACTACCCCATTCATAATGGTATCACACTTTAGTACCATTGAAATTACAAGAGAGTTTTAAGAGAGTTACAAGAGAGTTTTAAGAGAGTAGATCTAGAATGCTTTACTTCATGGCATGCTTCAGTTATGGCATCAATTTCTACCCTAAAGCACTGCAGTGCAGCACTGCTAAAAGTCATGGCCGTTTCCTCAATTAACACTGCTAGGTCTTCTCTCTCCGATGTGAAGCTCTTTCTTCCATCCTAAATTAAAGTGTGTACCTACATATGCAAGTGGTCGAAAGGTAAATGTACAAAAGAAAATCAAACAAACAAACACAAACCTGTATTTACAAGAATGAATGCCATGGTGTAGTTACAAATAGTAACACAGCCGATCCTCTGAAGTTGTACTCTTTATTATGCATGGGTAATTGTAGACACATACGCAAGTAGGCACTGACAATACTTCCATTCAAGTTAAGATCATGGTTTTAATGGTTCACAAACAGTGGGAGATGCAGGCTTTTGTTTATAAGTTTCAGTTGACATTGTGCTTCATGAAATCATTCTTTATGAGAGGTGAATTTAAAAAAATCATGTGAAATATGATATAGCTTATGATTTTAAAGGCAGAGTAACATTTACTCAATCAAATCAGTTTTGATATAGCTTATATTTTCCAAAATGATGAAATGAAATAAAAGATGGGTCCCATTCTTTGGTATTTTTATTCATATAGCTCTCTCTACTGTTTGAGTCCCATTTGGCATTTGGTGTTTTTAATTGTATGTTTTACACATATACTCTTGATGTGCAGGGATCTTGAAAAGTTGCACAACACAGTTGTTTTGTTTGTATGCAAATGACCTTCACAGTGGATGTTGTTATTTTTATTACCAATACGCTAATAGCATGCATTACAAGATTGGCAAAGGGACAGAAGACCATTAACTGAAATAGAATTATCGGTTTTTGGATTGCTATGCAAAAGTTGATTTTATTTTTGATGCCATTCACACATGGCCAAGAAAATCACTTGCGCAGCAAGTTGGATGATAGAACTAAAATTATCGATAGGTTTTTTTGTTTGTTTGTTTGTCAACAGGCTTGGAGGAGAAAACAACACACGACTGGATATGTAGTGTAGAAAGATGAGAGAAAATGAGCAAACAGAAAGAGTAAAATACAAAGAAGGAAACCATGAGTAATATTATGCTTACTCAACTTGACTTTACCTCTGTCATAGCATCTTCATCTGAATCTTCCTTGTCAGTTTTGGAGCAAACAAATACTTCATTGATTATCATCATGCCTCCCAAACAGCCACAAAAGTTTTACATGAAGTACCTGGTAGTACACTAAACATGTGTGTTGGTGATTGTTGTATAATGTGGAATGTTGTTTTGATGAAAGTATTGATTAGGCATCTGACCATTTGTTATACAGCAGAATATTTGTCTCAGTTTTGATGGCATATACAGCCTAAGTGCTCTGACACTGAAATTAGAAACATAATCTGGGGATTGCTCCCTTAAAGTGGATATTCAAGGTCTTTGCATGAGAATGAAATGATCATGCCTTGTTACAAATTAATCATATGAATGTCTTGTCATACAGCAATGCCCACTTTGCATATAAAGTATTATGTGCAATTCTTCAGAGTCATTTGTCAACTTTACAGGGAATTCTTTCATTCAATATGACTACAGATGTGAAGACAACTATTAATCAGATTTAGGACAGATGACAAAGTTATTGATTTAGTCAGATTTGATATTCACCTTTTCTACAATAACTGACAATATGTATTGCGATAATTTCATCAGCATGGCATTTTCATGTAGGATTTGGTCCTGTTTTGTTTGAAATCTTGTTTTATCAAAGTACTTTAATAACAATGATATCTGAATTGTTTTTTTTCTTTCGTGTCTCTCTTCTACAGTTGCCCCAGTGATGACAGTCTGGACAGTGTTATCAGGAGGTTTGTCCAAGCCAAAGAGGTCAACCACAAAGGTCAAGGCATCTGGGTGACCCTCAAAATGCTGCATGGAGAGGTCAAACAGGTGGGCAAGGACCTTCCAAGTCCCAAAGTGCTCTTGAAATACTAATGAGTCTTGATATACTGTGCTGATACTGTGGCTCTGACAATGATATACCACTTACGAAGCTCTACAGAGCTCCTATTCTTTTGGTTTGCTTTGCTTTGCTCTTTTTTTTAAGACCATGAAGGAGAGCATGATTTAATCTCTAGAACTAGAGACTGAATCTTATACCTGGATGAGGGTTGGACTTACATGTGAAGTGTTGAAATGTTCTAGGCTACTGTGTTTGGTAGAATCAGTCACTCAATCTTTTCTCTCATTTTCTGTTAATCCATTTGTATCTCTTTCTGTGCTCTTCTGCTTTAAAGGAGAGCAAAACCCAAATGTATATGGGATTGAGTGATAGCAAGCAAAATAGGTAGAACACATCAGCAAAGTTTGAGGAAAATCAGACAATTCATTCATAAGTTGTGAATGTTTAAAATTTTTGTGCAGGCATCACTGGATGAGAAGACTGCAACACTTCGTGATGCTACATATGGTCAATGATATGAAGGAAATATAAAGGAAATTCAACATATAGCACTTGACTTACCTCTTTTAGCAAGTGTGGGGGGGGGGGGGGGGGAGGGGAATAATATGAACCTTAACCTACATCAGTAACAAGTCAAGGAAATGTGCACTTTTCATTAAAAAAATGAAATTTTGTGGAATTCTCTTTACATTTTCTGTATATCTTTGTACATCCAATGGAACATTTGTGACATCATGGCTGTCTTAGTCTTCTCATCCAGCGAAGGTGTAGCAGAAATTTAAGTATTGATAACTTTTCTATGGATTTTTGGATTTTTCTCAAACTTTGCTGGTGTGTTCTAATGCTGTTGCATTACCTCAGTTCACATACATGTAAATATTTAGGTTTCATTCTCCTTTAGGGCATTAAATCTGCCATCATGTTTCAGACATGCCTGTCAGACAGACAGAATCAAAATGTTCTCAGACCAGGCAGCATGAATTGATGTTGGTTACTACTTCTATTTTGAATATGAACGTCCCGCCGCATTTTTTTTTTCAAGTGGGGAAGATGTCAGGGGACAGAATTTTATGTGATCTCATAGGACTAGGAATCTGACAAAACTGGTCATCCTGCACACTTTGCCGATGAATTATTTGAAATCAGCTGGCTGTAGCCTGGCCACTATTTCAGCAAAAGGCTGTCTCATAGAATTATGATTGACGCACCCATTACACTTGTCAGACCTTCACTGTTGAGTGCCGTCATAAAATGAATTTAGATTTGTCCAGATACTCTGTCATGCATAGTCAACAATCCTTGTTCAATTAAACCTTGTTGTTGATCAGGTCACTCTCTAGTTTGAAAACAGGAAAGTGCTTGGAGAGCACACAATTCCACTAAGGCAGCTTATAGTAGATAGCCTGCACTCTTTTCTTTCCATAATCTGTACCATTTTCTTTACAATAAGAGACATTTGTGTTTGCGCTTCATAGATATGTTGTATTATAACATTGCTGAACTTGTGATGAATAATATGTTAACCACTCTTGTCAAGACTTCTTCTCGTTATGATGTTAGACAGCTTTTGAAAATTTATGGCCCTGTGAAAGTAACTTGAATGAGATAAAGTGCCTTACCATAACATGGCAATTTGAAGAGTAGAGAGATGTTCAGTCTCTCTCACACACACAACTTCCTTCTTTTTTTTTCGTTGCAGGTCTATAAAGAGTATCCACACCTGCTGGATAGCAAGACAGCTGTTTCAAGGAAGATGGGTTTCCCTGAAGTCATTATGCCTGGTATGATAGAAACATATTTCATACTCATCATGGTTTTAAAGGGATGGTCTAGTTTTGGTTGAGAGGGGGATTCAGATTTTATTTATTTATTTCATTTTTTTTTATTTTTTTTTTATTTTTTTTTATTTTTTTTTATTTTTTGGGGGGGAGTTAATTAGAAACCTCTTATATGCAATATCTAAGAGCTATTATAGGAATCATAAGTTTATGTGATGAAAATTGGTTTTGAAATGGCTGCATTACATGATATATGAAGGAAAAGTTTGGAAGGGAACTCTGCTTTAAAACAAACCACAATGTTTAAAGTTCTGATTGTTCACTCCTCTCAGGCTGTATTCGCTATTTTGTTATGCAAAAAAAAAGAAAAAATGCAGTCATTACTTTGTACACAAAATTCCACATCCATTTTGACACTTAGTATGCATAGTCTCAAACAAATTTCTTTGAATGAATTTTATTGAACATTTTGTTAGTTTGTATAATGAAATAAATGGTAAATTGATATCATCAATGTCACAGAGTGAAACATAATAGTTCTCCCACTATTGTATCTCTCCTGACCCCCCCATGACAAAACAATTGCAAACAAACAAGATCATGCTTTCAGTAATGCACTCATGTTTTAAAGGTACAAGTCATAATCTGCTCAAAGTGAAAGCAAAAAGAAAAAAAAAATGATATATGCATACAGTGAGAAGTTAAGATACAGAATGTTTTGCTCTTTAATTACTACTGTGTTACATATACCCATTTACATACAGTGCATTGTATGATGCCATTTGCTTCAAATGCAGGTCTATTGCTGTAAAAACAAGAACAAAAAAGTGCAGCAATTGGTATGACCAACGTGGACGGTGTGTTGAGAAGTTGATGCCCTCTTATTCTTCATATTCTTTAGCTGATAAGGGTCATCAAATTTAATGGCTACATTGTTGAGTGTAAACCAATTAAAGGGACTGGGGATGAGTGTTCGGTTGTGCAAAACATGCGAAAGAGAAGGTGCTTTGGGTATAAAATGAAAGGTAGATATGTAACTTAACATGTGTGAAAATATCTTGGAAATCGGAATCTTCTCAAATGTTTTAAAAAGCGAAAAACAAAACATACTTTTCTGGAAAAAGACCCTTCGATACGATGGCGATACGTATTTGAATTGCGGAATACTGCTTGTTGACTGCGAACATCAAGCCAACTTACAGCGAAATCAAGCCAACATGCCGAGTGAGCTGCGGAACTACTAGTAGTTATACGTAGAGCAATTGTGGCTAGCTCTACGGCTGGCTGTGCTATGGGCGCGGCGAGCGCTGGCCGCACTTCACTTGCCATAACTCGCATCATCATACACAGTGTCCAGTGCTAGTGACTTCTAAGCTCGAGCTGCTGTACGATCTTGCGTGTTTTCATTTGATGAGAGCGCTAACCTAAAATCAAAGGACTCCTCCTTTTCAGATTCACATGTCCTTCTTCCAAGATATTATGAGAGCTAGTTCTATCGTCAGAAGACTCGGTAGCAACGTATCCTAAAAGCCATCAAACTCCATTCATTACAAGATTCTTCGTTGAGAAGTACCGAAAGCGGGATAGGTGAATGCGGTAAAGTAATACGTAGCCCGACCAGACGCCGGGCGGGCTATATGTACAGCGACTGGGCTGTGCGTGTACGTACATAGAAACTTTTCCGGGTAAGGACGGACACAGCCGGCCCAGCGCTAGGTCGGTACCATGTACGCAGTAACTGCCGTGCTTCGCACGGCGTCTGGTCGGGCTACGTAGAAAAAAAAATCAACGAAATCTCAATTTACAATAATTTACAATTCATGTAATTATTACATGAAACACAAACGGGTTGTGTTATTACATGTACATGCAATTCAATGCAATCTTCATGGCAAACCCATTTTTTTTTTCTTCAAAGATTTGAAACACAAGTACCGAGTAGGCCAGAGAATTCGAAGTATCCGGTACAATGTTATATCTAAACTTGCATTGGAACTAACCAATAGTTCATTTTTATTACCGGTACAACTTGTCATGTATTTGTAATTTCATGTGACTTTAATAGTTGTAACATTTATTGTGGATGATTTTCTTCACAATTGACACATGCACATACTAGGTTAGAAAGTTGGTCATTGGTATGGCTTAGGCCTTACCTATTTTCTGTATAAATAGGGTTAATTGGAATTATTTCACAGATACACACAAAAATGTTGGGAATCAGATCATTTTCAGTCTTCTAGACTGAATAATGTGACACCTGTAATAGTCTAATAACCAATCCAACAATTTCTGAGGCTATCTTATACATTTTCTTATTTATCGTATGTACAATGCAACCATGCATGATGCAATGTCTTGTTCACCTATACAAGGAGAAAATCAAGACACAAGGAATAATCTGTTCAAGTCAATTATTTCCACATAGGTCAACAACATTCACTCAGTTTTATCTAGAACCCTGATTGGGTTTTTATCATCAGAACACATTTTTTTCTCATTGGTGAATTGACATTTAACAATTAGGCCTGTATACACAGGTAATATCTTGTGATATTTCAGTGAATTTAAATCTAACACATTACTTATGTAGGGCTAGGGTTCACTTAGCTCTCTAGCACTCATCACACTAAAAGCAAACTAGGGCAGCACACATGTGTTACTTGGAAGGAGTCCCCTGGCTAACTAACTTGTAGCCAGTTTATTCTTCACATAATTTTGGCATGGGTTTACATGTAAATGTGGGTTGTTACATAAATGTGACCCGCGACAACGGTTTCAGGCAAAAGTCGCAAGAGCAAATTCCCTCCTGACGGGGGTACAAAGATTTTGACCATTATTTTTGTCGATTTAGGGTTTTTGCAGAAATCGAATCTTTGATATGTTTTCTACATCTACACTAAATTTCAGAGCATAAGACTAAGGTTTTCCTATCGAAAATGGAATTTTAAGCACCCTATGTTGGATCGCAGTCGTCAGTTTTGAGCTTCTTTCGAACGCCGCGCCAATATCCCCAGCGTTGCTACGGCGCAGGGTTGCGCATGCGATTGGCTGGTGCGTCGCATACATTTACATAATTCGGCTTACGGAGACACCAGTTGCAGCGTCTGGGGAATGCTTTGTCCACGCGTGCACGATTACATGCTCCATTGTTCTTGCTATAGTGGTTTTACGCTCGCTCTGTAGTGCGTGCTCTTCGTTTGGCTTTCTATCCAAACTATTCTACCGCAATGTTCGACAACGGAAGTGAAACAAAAAATCATGCAGCATGACATAAACGTGTGAAAAGAAAACTAGTTATTCTCAGGTTTGTCTACTTGCACATGTAGTAAAAATTATGACAGCAGACTGACTCAATGGAAGGTAGATGAGAGGAAAGGAGCAGTCACATGTGACTAATTATATTCATACTACACGTCAAGATCGCATCAAACTAATGAGTCATGTTTGTTTGTTTGTTTTAATTTCAGTAACACCATGAACAAAGCAACATATGAATGTCTTGTAAAAGCAAAACAAACAGGAAGCGTTACCCTTGCGAGCACAAAGACAACTTTAGACAAGTCAACCACAATGAAAACGCGATTTGTAAATGTGTGGATTTGACACCGCTCCAGTTACATGCACACGGTCATGGTGGATGCCATTGCGTAATGCGTGCACCATACACATGTTCATGTACACCATACGTGCAATTATCGTATTCGCCATCTTGAAAGACGTACTGTAAACAAACCCGAGCGAAACGCATTGTTTTTCGGCTCCATACGCTGAGCTCCAAGGAAGGTGCCCGGGAAATTTGACTCTCTCAGTGAGCCAATCAGAACGCGATACGGTTGCTAAAGGTGGAGCTTAACATCGATTGGCTCCATTGTACGGATGGGTGATTCTCCCCTCGCATCGCCGCTCGGACATTGTCTTTGAGAAAGAGGTGAATCTTCAAAGCCTGTTTTCTCGCAATTTTGTCAGGCTAACAACTTAAAAAATGCATTTGATTTCTCTTTCTATGCCCACTTATGGTGCCGGAGAATACACGTGTTTTATATCAACGCAAAGCTTAGGTAATGGGCAATGTGATTCAGTGAAAAAATGAATTTTCAAAATTCCCGACTTTTGCCTGAAACCGTTGTCGCCGGTCACAAATATGCATACACAAAATCAACATAACAAAACATGCAAATAAAGAAACAAAGGTTAAAACTAAATATTCATAATAATATGTAAATGATGTGCAGGCTTGGGTGATTTAGGCATGATTTCAGTATTACAGGGAACAATGGGTGAGAAGTGAAAGAGTGGAAAATGTCATGTGATATGTGGTGTGTCTGTGATACAATTGTGGGTGGGGTGTGTGGATGCATGTGGATGTGAATACCGGTACTACTGTATGTGTGGGTTGACGTATTTATGTGTAGAGGGGTGGTACCTGTAATAAAAGAAGGGGGGATACACTTATAATAAAAGGTTCAAAATAAATCCCTACACTTACGTTATACTACCATGCATAAATACAAATTTCATGTGCACATATAAATTGCATGTGTACATGGGACCTACATTAGAAGTTGTGTGTACCAGGGTACACTGACCTTACATTTTCTTTTATCTTTGCATGTATATTTGCATTTGGTGTTGCATCATGAGCACAGGTTCTAATTGCAAATGTGCTACATGTATTTAGAAACTGCTCTCACAGTAATGTGATGTGATATACAATGTAGAGATAACAAATCTGTGCTGGCTACTTGCATGTAGGCCTATATCTTTTAAATATAAAATGTCATAATAGAAATAATTGTAACGCAAAGATTGCCAATTGACACAGGTAAGGTAATCATTTGCAGAAAAAAAAGAAAAAAGAAACTGCTCAGCATTCTGTCATTAGTCAATTTGGGCATCTACACATTATACTCCTATCATATTGAACAATTATGATAATAACACTATAACATGTAAATTAAAAGAACCTTACAAATGCAACGACTTTCAAATAACTTGTACATTTGCAGGGAAAAAATATTGAAGTGAAAGTCCAAGAATCAATGTCACAGGGTTAATGACTTCAAGTACAAAGAACACTATACTATTTCAGTGTGGAGACCTTCTACATATTGCATTGTCAAAACACAATTGGTTTAGGGTTTGAGCATATACAATTATATCAGTAGAACATCATGTAGGGACCTACCAAAATGTATATTACAATGTATTTTTATATCTATGTGAATGAAAACTGAACATCTTGTTTGAAGCACTTCCAACACATTTGTTTATCAAAATTCATACTTTTTTTTTTTTGGCCACAAAATATAGATGCAATGAATATTACAAGGGCACAAACTCCATTTACCACAAAAATATTGTCCTCATAATAATGTGATTTGATAGAGTTATCACAAAATTTTGTGCTGAAAAAGTGTCTTCCAAAATGCTGATGGACAATGCTACTGTGTAGGACCTGCTGTGCCACTTGAATGTAACACATGGCATGATATCAGTGATCACATAAATGATGAGGATAATAATCATTATGAAGATGATGATAGTAATAAAAAATTAGCAACAACAACAATAGTAGTAGTAGTAATAATAATAATAGTTAGAGCAATAATGAAATGTGTGAAAGGCCCTTCAGTGATGTACACTGTTGTGCATGACAGCCCTGCTTAAGTTCACTTTAAAACACTGATGCAATATTTTATCGTAACGGAGTAATTGTAGTTTTTCACCTCTGAAACACCTGGGAAACACAGGGGGAAAAAAGACCAAATGAAAAACAAGAGACCCGCGGGTCACGCGCTCACCTGAGTATCGCAATTTCACCTTCCATGCATTCTTGCACACTCTTACCTGAGAACATTGGAAACTTTAGGCTCGGGGGGGGGGGGGGGGGGGGAGAGGGGGCAGGCAGTCCTGGATCTGAATCTGCAATTAACAAACTTGGAACTAAAGTCATCAATGTTCAAACTCATAGGTATTAACTTTGCTTTATCATTTCTGGTTCTAGAGCAGAAGATTTTAAATATTCCTCAATGTGGGGGGGGGGGGGGGGTGGGCCCCCTAGGGGGCCCCCAAGAGGGACATGGTGCCCCCTAGGGGGCCCCCAAGAGGGACATGGTGCCCATTTGAAGGAATTGAGATTCTATCCCCCTAGGGATGCTACCTGCTAAGTTTGGTCAAAATTCATCTTGAGGTTTTCAAGAAGAAGATGAACATGTACAATTCAGGCTCCATTACAAGTGTTGGACTTCTCCCCAGCCCTCTCCTGGGTCCTAAGGGCGTGGGGGGGGGGGGGGGGGGGGGGGAATGAATCCGCCAACCCCATGAAAAAAACTTGAAACTACAGTCATCAATGTACTAACTCATAGTATCATCTAAGCCCTATCATTTCTGGTTCTAGAGAAGATTTTTAAAGGTTCCTTAATTTTAGGGGGTTTGGCCCCCTAGGGACCCCCAGGTGGGCAATGGTGCCCATTTGAACAAATTGAGATCCTATCCCCCTAGGGATGCTACCTACCAAGTTTGGTGAAAATCAGACATGGCGATCTCAAAGTGAAGATGAAAATGTACAATTTAGGCCCCATGTAGGACCCCTCCCCACCCCCTCACCTGGGTCCCAAGGGGGGCACCCCTGATTCCCCCATGAACAAACTTGAAACTACAGTCATCAATGTACTTACTCATAGTATCATCTAAGCC
Organism: Diadema antillarum; assembly: GCF_040938485.1. NCBI lineage: Eukaryota > Metazoa > Echinodermata > Echinoidea > Diadematoida > Diadematidae > Diadema > Diadema antillarum. The sequence goes on from NW_027271223.1 coordinate 915,593, forward strand.
CTATCACTTCTGGTTCTAGAGAAGATTTTTAAAGGTTCCTTAATTTTAGGGGTTTGGCCCCCTAGGGACCCCCCAGGTGGGCAATGGTGCCCATTTGAACAAATTGAGATCCTATCCCCCTAGGGATGCTACCTACCAAGTTTGGTGAAAATCAGATATGGCGATCTCAAAGTGAAGATGAAAATGTACAATTTAGGCCCCATTAGGACTCCTCCCCACCCCCCTCCCCTGGGTCCCAAGGGGGGCACCCCTGATTCCCCCATGAACAAACTTGAAACTACAGTCATCAATGTACTTACTCATAGTATCAATTAAGCCCTATCACTTCTGGTTCTAGAGAAGAAGATTTTTAAAGATTCCTTAATTTTAGGGTGTTTGGGCCCCCCTGGGGCCCCCCAGGTGGGCCATGGTGCCCATTTGAACAAATTGAGATCCTATCTCCCTAGGATGCTACCTGCCAAGTTTGGTGAAAATCGGTCATGGGGTTCTCGAGAAGAAGATGAAAATGTAAAAAGTTTACGCACGACGGACGACGCACGACGGACGCCGGACGAAGAGCGATCGCAATAGCTCACTTGAGCCTTCGGCTCAGGTGAGCTAAAAAAGGACAAAACACTTTGTGCCTGGATATTGCAGCCCTTTCAGTTTCCAGTAACAGTTTAACGCACATGCAGTTTAGGAGTTTACAGGATTTATTTTCCCTACTTGCTACATGGGGCAAGAACAAATTTTCCAGGCAATCAATTCACTGTTTCATTCTGATTCACACATTTGAGTACTAACATGTTTGTTGTTACCTCACAGGAAAGACAGAAATAGAGAGTTCAGAGATATAAATGTAGTGTCATATCAGTTATCACTGCCATCACATGAATGTAGTCTATGATTGGAATTGATGTTATTCATGTTCAATGTGCATTTATCAGAATCCCCAACAATCCTGGTACAAAGGTGCAGCTTTTTCATTACTAACATGTCTTTTGCTATAATACACAATGAAGGCATAAATTGACAGTAGGCCTACAGGAAGAACTGGTGTCAGAGCTATTATCATTGCCATCACTTGGATGCACTCAACATAATTATGATATTGAAGTCATCCAAGTTCAGTTTTCAAACATTTGCCAGCCACAAAGAAGAACATGAGAGGGGATGTCACTGGCTTCATGGAGCTAAGTAGTTGGGAGGGCTGGTTCTGATTGATGAGAGGGGATGTCACTGGCTTCACTGAGCTTGGTGGCAGGGAGGGCTGGTTTCCACTGGCGAGATGGATGTCACAGGTCTCACCGAGCTGCGTAGCCTATAAGAGGCAGTCTTATTTGGCGAGAGGGGGTGTCACTGGCTTCAACAACCTGGATATCTGTGATGGCACTTGGATGTGATGCTAGCTGTTCCACTGCAATAGAGGCCAACAAGCACATTCTATTGATCTCTCATCTAATGACTGAATGTTGGTAATAAAGTAACTACTACACATTTACAATGAAAAATTATTTTACTACTCATATAGACTCAATTAACTATTCAGTAATACACATAGTAAATATTCTCTTTAAAGACTATCATTCAAGCAATGACAAGTTTAGTACTGATGAAAGCAATTATGTTATATGCTGAAAGTCCAATGAAAATAGCTCATTTTATTTATGATATTTACATAAAAATTCCCTAATATGCATGCCAAAGGGACGTCTTCATCATCTACTGTAAAAGTGGAAATTTCTTGCGGTGTTGGTTGAAATTTTCACGCATTTCGCGTAAGCCGAAACTAGCGCGAAAATAAAAGCATGCGAATATTTTTGCTCGCCATTTGTTCAAGTAGTTGATGTCTTGATTCCGCGGAACTATAAACATGCGAAGCTCTTCTTACCCCGCCGACCGCAAAAAAATTAGTCGCGCTAAAATATCCACTTTTACAGTAACCTGTTATCTCCTTACATCTGCCCAGGCTCTGATAAAATCAATATCTGTCAGCACTCTCACCAGGTTTTGATCCACTTCAATTTGACCCAAGTCCTTTCCTCAGAGTAGCATTTTCCTCCACAACTAATTGGAGAAGGCAACGGCATTCATGAACTTGTCCTTTTTCCATTTCACAGGGGCATCTGGACTGGAGTTCATCTGTATATCAGACACAATGAAAGGCATTAACACGGACTTACAATTAGGATAGTCCCGTTAGTTCTTCACCAATCTGTAAATTTAGTCACAGAACTTGCTATCCCATGTATTTCAGTGTAGAGTCTACCAGGTAGCTTTATCTTGTAGTGCTCACATACATGCAACAGAGAAAACTCCATGAAATATGTTAGAAATAGACTGTCTACTGTAGAACTTAAATAGCAAAAAGGAAAATAAGACCTACAGAGACCCTAGCCAAATTTTTGATGAGTTGACACTGCACATGACATCGGGATGACCTCAGCCTCTCATTGTGCATCTGGGTAATTCTGTGAAGTTGGGGCACGAAGTGTGACATTTTAGCATAACTCAATACTAATTATGCTATACATGTATTGTTTAAAGGCTTTGCAGTTGTATTGAGACCATACATTTTCCTGGAAATTTTGTGCCATTCCGACTCAATTTTGATGAAATTATTAAAACGATATGTAATGGTGTCCTGTAGCATCGTGACGTGTCCATGTAGCATCGTGATAGTAAACATTTGGTCCTAAAAGACAAATTAAGGCAATTAGCTTGACCAAAATTTGATATAATATGCATAATTACTAGATTAGTCAGATAGCTAAATATGTTAACTCTCCTTTCCACAGTTTTACACAAAATAGGACACCGCATAGCATCGTGATACATTTTGTAATTTTCTTTTAAAATTGAAACTGTGTACAGGAAATTTGAGATATTTAGCTATCTTATTCATAACTTGTAAATATGCATATTGCATCAAATTTTGGTCAAGCTCATTGCCATAATTTGTCTCTTTGGACCAAATCTTAAAATATCACGATGCTACGTGGACACGTCACGATGCTCCAGGACACAGTGTTACATATTGTTTAATAACTTCATTAAAATTGAGTCTGAATGGCACAAAATTTCCAGGAAAATGTGTGGCCTCAATGCAAATGTAAAGCCTACAAACAATAAATGTATAGCATAATTGATATTGAGTTATGCTGACATGTATTTTGTCAATATCACGATGCTACATACATGGACACTGCCCCAACTTCATGGAATTACCCATCTACAAAGTAGGCCCTATTTATTTATATGTTGTGTATACAACCTCATATCGGGCCTATGATGTCTTTCAATCCAGCCACATGCAAGGGATTTGGGGGTCTGTATAATTCCACATACAATCATATAGTAGGCCTATATGTGGCTGCAATGTACAAACTATGTAACTTGTAACCCTAAAAGTAATGATCAAGACAACCATAATCTTATTAACCACTACCACAGCTTTGGGTTTTAAAAAAAAATGTTATAAGTTAAATTACAGCAAGAATAAGAACAGCATCGTTTGAGAACACAGAGTTATCTATTCAATTTATTGATGTTTTGTGTACTAAATATCAACATTAACTTTCATTTGCAGGTTCAAAACAGTTGTTGGATCTAGGTGTATTAAAATAGTACCGGGTAATTAAAGTTAGTTTGTACAAAACTTTTGTACCAACGGAAGGGCTGGTCTCAATGGGCAAGAGGGGATGTCACTGGCTTCATCAAGCTGGGAGGGCTGGTCTCGACTGATGAGAGGGGACATCACTGGCTTCACCAAGCCGGGTATAGGCTAGCTGGTCGAAACTGACGAGAGGGAATGTCACTGGCTTCATCAAGCTGGTTAGCTAGGAGGGCTGGTCTCAATTGATGAGAGGGGATGTCACTGGCTTCACCGAGCTGGGTAGCTGGTCAAAACTGACGAGAGGGAATTTCACTGGCTTCATCAAGCTGGGTAGCTGGGAGGGCTGGTCTCAACTGACCAGAGGGGCTGTCACTGGCTTCACTGAGCTGCCTAGTCAGGATGGTCCTTGAATGCGATGCTGGCTGTTGCTCTACAAAAGATACCCACAATAATATCTGACAGACCTTTCTCAACAATTAGCACCTACTGTGCTACAAAGCATACACCATTAACCACTACACTATAGAGACTGAGTGAACTGCGCTACAATGCATACGCCATTAGCCACTTATGTATGTACGCACAATAGATACACTTCAATCAACATTTTTGCAATGCCATGTGTACCGGAGACAATAACAAGGTACTGGTACCTTACCAAACATGTGAATTCACGTTTTTGGTCCGATCATAGCTGTGATGACAACATATACACAGTTGAGTCTCCACAAAGTATTTTGTAAAAACCGAGAGTTACCAGATTCGCTGACACTTTCATTCATTCAGTGTCGTTTCGTAAAATTGGATTTCTCGCCTATCGCCAATTTGTAACAAACGTCAGTTCTGATGAGTGTCGTAACTTTCTTATTTCGACATTTTGAGACCCATAATTTGACATGAAGGTAGAATAGGGCAACATAATCCAGAATACGGTAAAATAGGAATTCGCGTATTTACATGCAAAACACAAATAGCGTGCCATTTCTTACTGTGAACAGCGATTTATGTGTAATAGAGAAGCACATTTCAAAAAGGAGAAATGTTGAGCCAAATTTGGGATGTCATTCATAGGCAAAAAAATTTCCATGTTAACTTATGGTAACTATACACAGCCCAGTTGCTGTACGTAGGTACATAGCGACAGGATTCGCACAGCGTACCGTACTTACAGCGTCTACCACTCCTAGTCCGAGGCCCTTTTTCTCTGCCATTATAGCTGTAGCCCGACCACACACTGTAAGTACACTGTGCGAATCCTGTCGCTACGTACGTACAGCGACTGGGCTGTGTATAGTTACCATAACTGGAAATTTGTTTGCCTATGAATGACATCCCAAATTTGGCTCAACATTTCTCCTTTTTGAAATGTGCTTCTCTATTAATTACACATAAATCGCTGTTCACATTAAGAAATGGCACGCTAATAAAGTGTTTTGCATGTAGATAATACGCGAATTCCTATTTTACCGTATACTGGATTATGTTGCCCTATTCTACTTTCATGTCATTAAATTATGGGTCTCAAAATACATAGGTCTAAGATACCTACCATACCTCAATCGCATTCTGAATACACCTTTTTGTGAATCTGCATGTAGCCTTTCTCCACATATGTGAGTATTAAAAATCTCAGGCAAACTCTGATAGGCCTACAAGTATATCTTTTAGTTTAATAGAAAAATGTTAGGGTGTGGCATAGGACACCTAACAAAATTACTAATCTAGGCCTACTATCAGTATTACTAAATAGTAGGCCAATCGTGTGTGTAGATCCTCTAAGTGACATCTCTATCAATTAATGTTACACTAACAACACTAAACACTGTAACAGTTATAGGTCCTACTCACACTGAACTAGTATGAGTATGACTATGAGGTCTTCCGAGTTTCACAAATTTATTACCGATCCAGCCGAAGTGAAATGACATCTCTGTCGTTCAGCCCCTTATCTTCTAGTGTCTTGAGGGGAATTGGGACTCTACATTTTATTTTTCTGTCACCATCTCCATACTCTGTCACTGGTTTTCATGGTCTTCCTCTTCTTGGAGACAGATCTCTCGCTCTCCACATGCGGCTCCATTGTTAGTGTGGATGGTATTTATACGCAGCCAGCAGATCAGAGTTCAAGTGGACCCGTGCCAGCTACAAGCTGCCGGGCGGATCCCGGGAAATGCACCGATAACGCTCGCTAGCCAGTGAACAGGCACCCGGGTTTCGCCTCGCAATAGGGGCGATATCTTGGGCTTGCTTTTCGCCGAGGAGAAGGCAATACATTAACGCTGTGCCAAAATCGGACAAAAGAGGGAGGCAAAAACAACACTTGAACGGAGAGCCTCTAAGCCGACCCCCCGTGATTTTGACAAGCGTTACATGTAACGCTCTTCAAAAAATCATAGATATCTTCATAATGCCGTATTTTTCATCGATTCTTTTTCATTGCTTAGTCCTTTCATAGACATTGGTCCTTGTTTTTGCCTGTTTCACTTCATGAAATAGCACTTTTGCATTTTGGGTTCCAACACTCATCCCCAGTCCCTTTAATATGAAGACACACTCATTGTGAAATTTTGCATTTTCTCTACATGTGACATGTGATAACCATTTAAAGCATCATTAATCCCAAAGTGCATCTGCCTTTGGACTTTCATTGTGCTGGTGTGAATATGATATGAATTGGCTTACTTTAAAAAAGAATAAATAAATTGAGATACTTTAAAAAATGCACAGCTCTGTTAGAGTTGTTCATGAGGTGTAGTGATATCCTGGGTAGTTGTGTCTCCTGTCTTTAATAGTATAAAAGACTCCAAGACAATCAATTTGTACCAAACATAAAGTGCCACTATTTCACTTACTCTATGATTTTCCATTTCCATTACCATTTTTTGTCATTGGGTTTGTTTGTTTTGGGTTTTTTTTTTGTGAAACAGTGATAGCCCAGAATTACTAAAGTCCATCCAAAATGAATTTCCCTTTTCTATTCCAATCTACAGGTGATGTGAGGAATGATGTGTACATCACCCTCCTACAAGGTGACTTTGACAGGGGAACGAGACCAAAGGCTCGCAACGTGGAGGTCAACGTCTCCGTCTGCACAGAAGAAGGCAAAGTCTTGCAGGTAGGCCACACTGACTTTGTACGTCCTCAATGTCAAAGGTTAATGGAGCTTATGGACCAAGAGTGCTAGTTGCAAACTTCAGACATCAAATGCCTGGAAGGTTCACATATGTTGCATATTTGAAATGGCTAATTACCTACATGTGAAAGAGCAGATACTTAAAGGTGGGTGAAATGTACAAGATAAATTTCACTTGTGCATGCTGTCAAATCTATTTGTATCATATGAAAACAAACAAAAAATTTGTTATCATATCAAGTAATTACTTACGTGAGAGCACATAAGTGTATGAAGCTCTTTAGAATTACACATGAATGAGTGCACGTCACCCTCTGTGATGGACAGGATCTAAATCTGGTAAAGTGGTCAGCGCCATGCATTTACTGGAGGAAGGTGTCTGATATCATAGCTAAACCCTGGCAGCCAGCCATAGTGTACAAGCATTAACACTCCGTCTTATAGTCGCAAACAAAGAAGTAAGGTTTAATTTTGTGTCGTCTGACCCAAGGGTGAAACTTGGCAAGAGTAGTAGTTACTATTTGTGTTTAGTATCTCATCTTATCACATCTACATTGGAGATATGGATGAGAAACTGTTTGATGAAAAACTATATAGATTACTAAGGACATAAATCATTTGTGCACCTGTTATGTGCAATGATGATGTACAGCTTTAACAGTGATTGATTTGTTCCAAATGCATTGTGCAGTATATGGTGGTTGAAGTACCCCTCACATATACAATGTATACGTATGTATAACCAGATGTACATGTAAGATGTATGTATAATTATGTGTATTCTAGTTGTCATTATTGTTATTGTTATTGATAGAGTTGTTAGCTTCATTGTTATGAGTACTATAACTACTACTGCTATCATGTGATATAAATTGATTTAATGTGCTTTTGCTTGTCAGAATGCCATTTGTACAGCATCTGGTGAGCCACCGGCCAGCACCTACAGATCTGTGGTCTACTACCAAGTCAAGAACCCCAAGTACCATGAAATATTCAAGGTATCTGTGAAGCAGCAACAACTACCAGCTCTTAGAAACCATTACGTTTATTTGTTTTTGGAAGGTTATTTCACATGACAATTGTACTCACAGTTCAATCTGTCGAACTGTTTTGATATATCATCATTCTTTTGAATTGATCTGCACACATTTGTGTGTCACATTTGTGCTTTCAAATGTAGTGAAGCTTTCAGCAATTATTTATCCTAATAGGTACCTCATCACCTCAAACTGCATTTATCAAGTTGTGAAACACTCAGCAACACATTTGTATAATTGCGTGTGCCATTTGTCTTACGCACACGATATAAATGATCATATGCAGTCACTGCTGTGAATCTATGATGCAGTGCTTAAAGGGGATGGCTAGTAACTGATCAGTGGGAATCAGTGGGAATGCTGGAGGATGATTGTTGCGATCCTTGTGGGATTCATTTAAGAGTACATTATATATCTATTGTTGTGTGAAAATTGTTTGCTTCAGAATGGTCTCATATTCAAGTAATGTGCAGTTCAATGTTTCCAGGTTAGCGTGCCTGGTCAGTGACGGGGCATTAATCTGCACATTACTTGAATATGAGACCGTTCTGAAGCAAATCATTTTCACACAACAATAGATATATAATGTACTCTTAAATGAATCCCACAAGGATTGGAACAATCATCCCTCAGCATTCCCACTGATTCCCACTGATCGGTTACTACCCATCCCCTTTAAGTCATGCAACTTGTCAATTTGAGCTGCTTTATTTCGCTTAGCATACATACACACACTCTCTCTCTCCCTCTGTTGATATCTATGTAACTATCTCTTTGTCTTTCTATTTCATTATTATATTCATTTGTCTGTATATTGTATCTATCTCTCAATCCATCTATCTGTGCTGTCAATCTATCAGTCTATCCATATGTCTATTTGTGGACACACTCAAAACATCTGCATGCATAGAAATCACTCAAATATTGCAAAATAGGTATTTCATAAGCTCCCATGTGTTTCATAATTGCATTTATTATGCTAGATGAGCTCCCATGTGGAGACATTTTTTTCCCCTTCTCTTATGAGTTCCACTTTGGAGTCATTTGTTATTATGAGCTTCCTCGTGGAGACATTTTTATCAGCATAGGTTTGAAAAATAACATTTGATCTGCTTGTGAAATCATTTGATTTGATATCAGTATTGCTTGGAACTAATTATTTTTCAATAGAGCCTCATTTGTTAATCTATTCATTTTAATTGTTTTTTCCATAACAGCAACAACAACAACAACATAGATATCAACTTTCAACTTTGTTCTATTTATCAAAGTGACCAACAAGTCTAATTATTATTTCATCCCTATCTGTGGTGTCCAGGTGGCTATTCCTATTGACCAGTTCTGTCAGCCCAATACCCACGTCCGCTTTACGTTCAGGCATAGATCGGCCACAGAAGGTACGTATGCTCGGGCTTCATAATAATTGATAGTGTAGATCGAACCAACAATTAACAGTGCAAATCAAGCAAGTAAAATGCAATTAGTTTTATGAAAATCAAACATCAAGAAAGGAGAGTTACTTTAGTGAGAATGACATGTGTTTCACAAAACAGCTGTGTAATTCATAACTATGCATGCAACTGAAAAGAGGTTTTGGTGTCTTTGCCTCAGAACTGTGCTGTTAATATGACTTTACTGCTTTGTGGAATGATTATCATAGTAATATGTATCTTGTTCAGGCTAACCTTTGTTAAATATGACATCCCCTCTTTACCCATCATACTGTATATATGTGTGTGTGTGTATGTATGTGTGTATGTATGTATGTATGTATGTATTTAGTATTATTAAAGGATCAGTGTTTTATTGTAAAGGTTCATTGATCTTTCTTGTTGACCTTCATTCTTGTAAACTTATGCCATATTTTTTCATCTGTTCATGCACCTTTCCCTATATCTGATTAGACCAGTATATTCCAGTTAAATGGTTATTCTGGTTTGGTAATGTACTTTACTGTTTTACAACTGTTTGTGTTGTTTTTATTTATGATGAGTGGCAATAAACTTGAAATGAATTGACTGTGATTGTGCCACAAGTTGTTTCCTTGCCTCTATATGCAAATGACAATGAATGTCCCTGTTGCTTTGTCCCCAGCCAAAGACAAGCAGGAGAAATATTTTGCCATGGCCTACCTCAAGCTGATGACAGACATCGGCACCACTATTACCAACGGCACACATGAACTGGTCATTTACAAGGTGAGAAAGTTTCTTTATCATCACCAGGGGGGTGTTTCATCAATTTAGTTATTTCCCCGTCTCTCTGGAATAAACTTCCTTTCCATATTCGTAATGCTGATAACATTGATAAGTTCAAGTCATCGTTGAAAACTTATCTGTTTACTCAACTTTAATTATGTTGTTTTGCTATATCATAATACGTATATTTACATAATGCTGTATTTTATTTTAATGTCATACTTTTTTTGTTGTTTTTTTTTTTTCGGATCAATGCGCTTAGAACCATCAGTATTAAGCGCTATATAAATGTTATTCATTATCATTATCATTATCATTTAGTCAGCGCAGACAAGTTGTCAGTCTCTGACAATTTTAGCAAAATCCTTGGTTTTGATTGGCTTAGAAGCTCTGGTCACTGACTGTTACTATGGTTATTGTCAGAGACTGACAACTTGTCAGTGCTGACAACTTTCATGAAACGGTACCCTGGTCTCATTTCTTGTATAGTCCATATCATATGAAGCTTATATTCCATCCCTCCAACATCAGATTCCCTAGCCCCAAAAGTCATCAATAAATGTCAGCTTTAACTTGAATGCCCCTGGAAAGTTTGAAAATCATGGCCTTCTTGTCAGTGGAAGTGGAATGTGGACCTGAAGGGTACATTTCAATTGACTCACCACCTACTAATCATGTGGATACTGGCTGTTTGTGTTTGTTTTGTGTCTGTGTGTTTGTGTATGTAAGACAGACAAGATAATTACTGACAGTTTTCCCTTCCTCCCTTTTCCACTTTTTACCCCCTCCCATCCTAGTGTGACAAGAACATGGAGTCGAGCACGGCGTACCTGAATATGCCGTCAACAAGGAATGAGCTGAAGGCCTATGAGGAGAAGCACCAGAGCCACGCCTCCCAGCACCAGAAGGGACTCACCATTAGCAGCAAGGACACCTTTGTCCTTTCTACTGTCGTGTGCTCCACCAAGCTGACCCAGAATGGTACAACCTCTAAATCACATCCCCCTGCTCCCCTCCTCCTCCAACCGCCCCCCCCCCTGCCTTCTGCTTCCTAGGCAGGGAGAACAGCTCACTAAATGTGTGGTGTGCACCTTGCTATACATGTCTTATGTGAAATTCTTTGTAGTAATTGTAAGTTACTAGTAAAATGCCCTCATCATCTTCATTCACATCAAATTGCTATTCTGTTGTCGTTACTTCACTTGTCATCAATCTTAAAATGATAGTTAATGATAGTGATGATAATGATAAAAATGATAATGACCACAGTAGCAGTCTCAGTATGTTCATCATCAGCAGCATTAATATTGTCACTATCAACATCATTTGTATCATTAAACTTATAGCATTGGTGTGATGTCATATTATGGATTATAGAGCCAAGTATATACTACTGTGGTTATGATATTGGTCATTTCTAACATAGTGTGTAAACTTTTATTTTCGCGAGATGTTGTTTTTCAAATTGACACGGAGGCTATAGGACATGCACTCTTCCCCTATATGCGCATGGCAACATTTTTGCACGTTAGATTCGCGATCCAGCTGTGATTTGCAAAATTCACAAAAATTATACCGTCACAAAAATAACAGCTTATGCAGTACTCTTACCACCAATATGGCAGAGACAGATTTTAACATCAGAATAAGAATCTGTTAAAGACTGTCATGGCCATTGTCAAATTAATTTGAAAAGGGGACAAAATGAATGTATTCAGCTTGTTGAGAGTTTATAACCTTGATTTTGCTCCTCAGCTGAAGTGAATCTTGATTTAAGTTTGGTATGTGAGCTAAATGAAGGAGAGCCCCATAGGTTAAGTGGCTTGGTGTGCTGGTTGTATCTACAGTGGATTTGCTTGGACTGCTGAAATGGCGAGCGGAGCCAGATAGCATCCGACAGAGTCTGGAGTACCTCATGAAGGTGGATGGGGAGGAGGTTGTCAAGGTAACTGAAATCGACAATGATAACGTAAACATGGAGACTCCATTGCATGAACAAGAAAAGTGGCAATCACTTAGGACCAAAATTTATATTAAAAGGGTCTTCAGAGGCTTTACAAGTTATGTCTTGTAATTGCTTTTCATTGTACTTTTTTTTTTTAAACTGTGATAATTGTTTATACAAAAGTGCAGCAACAATCTGCATATTTCTTTTAAAGCCAAATTATTGCTTGTACTAAAAAAGCAGCATGGTCATAGTGCTGTACAATTTGCATTTTAGTGATGTTGTCAAGCTACATATGTATATGTAAGTATTCTAAAACAATATCAATAAGCAAGAATAAAAGTAGATTGCACTCTGTGAAATATACAACACAAATAGACTTGAATATACTTGTATGTACATTCCATTGGGACTAGGAAATACTACACACAGTGACATAAACGTTGAATAAATTCTGTCTACAGATTAGAGATCATGAGGCTGCTGGTGTGATATTATTAAAGAGTGTTAATGGTGAAGAATATATTTCTCTCCTGTTTCAGTTTCTACAAGACACTCTGGATGCCTTGTTTAGCATCATGGCAGAGAACCCTCAGTCTGAAGAGTATGATAAACCAGTCTTCAATGCAGTGGTAAGTTTATACTTACAATGTTGTGTTACGTATACATAAATTATTATGTATGTGTATGTATGTATATTTTATGTACATGTATGTATGTGTGTGTGTGTGTGATTGTGACTTCTGATTTCATTCTTGTGATCCTCGTATGGTAAGTAAATCTGGTTTCAAATGATTGATGGCCTTAAATTGTCACTGGCCTTATTCGTACACATTCAATCCGAGTGAATGCCTGTGATTTATGTAATAAATTTGTATTGAATGAAATAAGATAAGAATTACTAAGAATAAAAAGTGTGTGTGTGTTTTGTGACTGCATTGCAGGGTGGGTACCATCCGTAGATAGCATGCAAGACATGGGGATGGAAAAATTAATAGGAGAATCAGTTTAGAATAGCAAGTTATGTGGAGATTACTCCTTCATATCATTTTCTTTTTCAGGAGTATTGATGTAGAGTTTAGAGATGTTTTAATGTATAATGTAATTTTTATAGCCATTTATTCATGCCATGTCTGTGTTTAATGATCTTGACAGATATTCATATAATTTTTATAGCCATTTATTCATGCAATGTCTGTGTGTAATGTCCTGATAGATATTCATCATGATATGGAATTTAGAGATGTTTTAATGTATGATATAATTTTTATAGCCATTTATTCATGCAATGTCTGTGTGTAATGTCCTGACAGATATTCATCATGATATAGAATTTAGAGATGTTTTAATGTATAATATAATTTTTATAGCCATTTATTCATGCAATGTCTGTTTGTAATGTCCTGATAGATATTCATCATGATATAGAATTTAGAAATGTTTTAATGTATAATATAATTTTATAGCCATTTATTCATGCAATGTCTGTGTGTAATGTCCTGATAGATATTCATCATGATATAGAATTTAGAGATGTTTTAATGTATAATATAATTTTTATAGCCATTTATTCATGCAATGTCTGTGTGTAATGTCCTGACAGATGTTCATCATAGGCTTAATAGCAGACAGGAAATACCAACAGTTTAGACCAGTACTGGACACCTACATCAACGAACATTACAGTGTCACGTTCGCAGATCAGTGAGTATCCTGACAATGTACGTTGTAGATGCTAAACTAGTAATTACATCCATTTTCTGGAAGGGATCTTGAAGGGGTCTGTATGTTATGTAAAGTTTTGATAAAAAGAGATTGTGAATCTGATAAGATTAATGGGTTTCTTGTGTGTTATTTGAACATGTGATAACCTTGCCTTTTTCTTATACTAAGCAAATTTACTTATGGATGTCACTCACCCAAACAACAGTTACAAAAAAATTGCAGCAGTTGGTGAAATGTAAATAAAAAATGTCATCTAATCCTTTTTCTACATTTGTGTGCATTTTAAAACTTGTTACTCTTGTGATCAAATCAAAGATAATGACATTTGAATAAACCTCAATTGTAAAAATGGGAGATATATTCATGGAGACAAAAAGTTCACTGGCTGGGAAGAGGAAAAGGGCATCAACCCCCGAAACACTTTATGTTGGTGCTGTCCTTCAGCTTGTGAATTGATGAGTTGACCTCCTGAGTGTTAGCTTAATGGAGTCTCATATTCCTATCCGTCTCTCGACAGTAAACTAGCCAAGGTACTCAAGGATTACCTAGACAGTGCCAATGAGGAGGATGGCCCCACTCAGCTGCTGCAGGCCCTCAAGGCCATCGAATACCTCTTCAAGTTCATCCTCAGGTCGCGCAAGCTCTTTGTGGCGTGAGTGGCCTTTCACCTTTCCATTCCCTGAGACTCAGTGATCTGTCCCTTCTGAACTGTTTCAATCTAGATATGTTACAATGTCATTGTGTGTCTACATTTGATTCAGATAATAGTTCTAGTGCTGAAAAGTTTTTTTAAAAAAGTACAGCAACTTCGGGACCATCAGGAACACAGAGAATAAGCTTAACACAGCTGTGACATTGTGTATACTACTACTTTTTTTATTTTCTGTGATTTTCAGCCTGTTGTTAAGTGTATAAGAAGCTGCAGAAGGTGAGATTGTTGAACCAATACAGAATAGGATGGAGTCATCTGAGAAGGCAGCTACAACAGTTGTACTGCTTCATTTTCTATTTAGACATTGATTTTCTCCTTTTTTGGGGGGGGGGGCGGAGATGAAAGATGATGTTTGGTCAAGTTATGCTAGACTCTACACTACCTCAGTCACTTGGAATTACATGTCAACTCTGTAATCTGTTCATCCTCTTTTGTTTCTAAAAAGGTTACATGGTGAAGCCACAGGCAAGCAAGGATTTGAGTCTTCCATGAGGGAGGTCTTCCGTTCTCTTAACTGGCTCATGACATACACAGACGACAGGATAGTGTTGTGTCAGGTAGGCGAGAATGCCCCAGTTATTGCACAGTCTTAAATCAAGAATATCACTTGTTTGTAAACATAAGCAACCTCTAAGAGTCATTTACATCTGAGTCAGCATCACAAGAAAAGTTGTATCAAGCTGTTTGTCCCAAATAATTTGTACTCGTAGTTAATGTGTATGTCTATTTCATTGATCTTTTTTTCAAATTAGATTAGTAATACAAAATCCAAATGAAAGCATTTGTGAGCTTATGCATTAAGGGTTCTTCCACTGAAGGTTAAGTGAATGTGGAAAAATGTAATACTTCTTCCTTACAAGTTTTCAGAGGCAGTTGTTAGCTCACCTGAGCCGAAGGCTCAAGTGAGCTATTGCGATCATTCTTCATCAGGCGTCCATCGTCCGTAGTGCGTAAACTTTTTACATTTTCATCTTCTTCTTGAAAACCCCAAGACCGATTTTCACCAAACTTGGCAGGTAGCATCCCTAGGGGGTTAGGATCAGAAGTGATAGAGCTAAGTTAATACTATGAATGGGTACATTAATGACTGTAGTTCCAAGTTTGTTCATGGCAGATCCAGGGGTGCCCCCCTTGGGAGGGGGGGGGGATGGGGAGATCCAAATGGGGGCCTAAATTATACATTTTCATCTTCTTGAAAACCTCATGATGGATTTCCACCAAACTTGGCAGGTATTATCCCTAGGGGATTAGGATCTCAATTTGTTAAAGCGGGCACCATGTCCCACCTGGGGGGCCCGCAGGGGGTCCAACCCCCACCCCCTCCCAAATTAAGGTATCTTTAAAATTCTTCTTCTCTAGAACCAGAAGTGATAGAGCTAAGTTAATACTATGAGTTAGTACATTGATGACTGTAGTTTCAAGTTTGTTCATGGCGAAATCAGGGGTGCCCCCCCCCCACTTGGGACCCAGGGAAGGGGGGTGGGGAGGGGTCCTAATGGGGCCTAAATTGTACATTTCCATCTTCTTCTTGAGAACCCCGTTACCCGTTTTCACCAAACTTGGCAATTAGCATCCCTAGGGGCATAGGGTCTCAATTTGTTCAAACGGGCACCCTGTCCTACCTGGAAGGCCCCAAGGGGCCCAAACCTCCCAAAATTAAGGAATCTTTAAAAATCTTCTCTAGAATCAGAAGTAATAGAGCTAAGTTGATACTATGAGTTAGTACATTAATGACTGTAGTGTCAAGTTTGTTCATAGCAGATCCAGGGGTGCCCCCCTTTGGAGCAGGGCTCACCTGGGTGGGGAGGTCCAAATTGGGGCCTTAATTGCACATTTTCATCTTCTTCTTGAAAACTTTACGATAAATTTTCACCAAACTTGGCAGGTAGTATCCCTAGGGGGTTAGGATCTCAATTTGTTAAAATGGGCTCCATGCCCCGCCCAGGGGGCCCCGGGGGGGCCCAAACCCCCCAAATTAAGGAATCTTTAAAAAAAGTCTTCTTCTCTAGAACCAGAAGTGATAGAGCTAAAATTGATACTATGAGTGTGTGTGTGTGTGTGGGGGGGGGATCCAAATTTTGGCCCCAATTATACATTTCCATCTTCTACTTTAGAATGCCTGGTCAAATTCTGGTAGAGCTGTGTGTAATTTAGATTAGTAACTGTGTGAAAGGTGAACTTGCGATACTCAGGTGAGCGCAAGACCCCCGGGCTCTTGTATTTAATTTGTTTTAGCTCGAGCCCCCTCCCCTTCCCCTACATTCCCTTGTAATGGAGGCTCCTGCCTTTTTACATATAAAGAATGATATGTGAGAAAAGAAAGCAGGAGTGACTGTTGGTCCACATAATGACTGACCTCACTCTGTCATCTGTAGGGAGCCGCCATGAGATTCCTGCCACACATCATCCAAGACATGATGACACAATTCAACCCCAAGGAGCTGGCCATCCACCTCAAGGAGTTCATTCTCAACTTGCCGCCGGACCGCCTGGTCAAGCAGAAACTGGAGTGTCTGAGAGACTTTGTGCAGAGTGACATTTTCCAAGTCAGAGGTATTGTGACAGTGGGCCACCATTCCTCTCTTGCAACTCTTCTCTAGATCACTAAAATGATTATATCATTTACAATTCTTGGGGATGAGGTTGTCCTGAGCATTGATATGGAAATGAGGCATCCATTGTGCAATTACTAGAGAGATTTAGATCTGCAGCTCTAATGGTTATGACGTGCCTTCTCCCAGGTTGGACAATGGGAACAGCTGATTCACACATGTGCAGAACATAATTTTTTGCCAAATAGCCACCTTGTAGGATTAGTGTCTCAGATCTAAAGCTCGCTAATATACACCTGAAAACACACACACACACACACACACACACACACACACACACACACAGGTAGATAGAGGATACAGCAGTGTAACACTGCCCCCATGTGACATTTTTGCGTGTACTCTTCTGGCCATATCTTTTGTAGAATTTCATTTACATTTTGTATGTAGGTGTATCATAGTTAAATTTTGACGGCTGTCATTCAAGGATTGTTAACTTAGACAAAGTCTTCCTCCTTGGTAGCCATCTGTACACCTGGGTAGAGAGGAGTATCATGTATAAAGTGTTTTGTTTCAGTTTCTAAATTAGTGTATTCTATGAGCAGATTTTAAAACCATGATGATTTGTTTTATGTAAATTGAAAACAAGGATCAATGAAATACTATTAACCTGTTGAGGACGGGCTTATTTTGCTACAACACACATTTCCCATTAACGCTTGACCGAGTATACTCGGGACTCGTTCTCTCCAGGTTAACAATTCCAGTATCCGTTACACAAGTGCCAAGGTTGGACTTGAACTTTGGACCCTCAAATGACCATGGCACCTCCTAGTATGTCTACCACCCCTGTACTTTGCGTTTCCCAATATACCTCCAGTATTAACCCATTGAGGACGGTTTGATTGCGCTACAACACGCATTTCCCATAGACACTTGACCGAGTGTACTCGGGACTTGTCCTCAACGGGTTAAGGATGCACTGGTTTCGTTTCTCACCACAGAATGCCGTGCAGTGCTGCTACCAATGATGAGCAACCAGCTCCAAGTGTTGATTGAGAAGCGAGAGGAGATGAAGTCATGCGCCGAGCTCTTCTCAGAGATACTTGACACACTGTGGCAGCCCAAAACGGTGAGTCGAGGAGCAGCACATCACTCGGCTTGCATGGATTATTTCATACAGCTTGCCAGGACCTTCCTTCACCCCCTTATCACTCTTCGCCTTCCCCATTTAGTTTTTTCTCTGCCCCAGTTTCATTTATTCCTCAAAAACAATTAGCGAGGACAATCTCTCTTCTTCATTTTCCTCCCCACCCAGTTGTTATTGATTACTCCGTTACTCTCTGACTGGCAACCTTTCTGAGAAAACCTCGCTTGTTTTGTTTTTTCTTAACCATTCCTTTGTCACTCTTTTTATAAGGAGTCAAGAAATGCCCCACCTGTTTGTTCTTATCCCAACTTTGCATTAGAAACTATTTATATATTTATATAGATTTGATATATTAATTTGGTTTCAGTTATGTGAGATGTCATTTCAATACTAAGTGTGTCTTATGTCTTAAAGATTTGTCATTTTCAAGTAGAGGCATTGCCAGTGAAAGTGTTAAATGTGTTTTGTGCAAGTGTGTGTGTTGGGGGTGGGGGGAGGGGAGAATAGCACCAGATAATAATAGTGAAATCAAATTATCAGCATAGCATGTTGCATCATTATCCCATCTCCCATGAGACTATTATTATTATTAGTAGTAGTAGTAGTAGTAGTAGAAGTATTAGTATAATTATTATTATGATTATTATTGTTTTTATTTTTATTATTTTATTATTATTATTATTATTATTATTATTAATATTATTATTATTATTATTATTATTAATATTATTATTATTATTATTATTATTATTATTATTATTATTATTATTATTATTATTGTCATTATCATTATCAATATTATTAATATTAATATTAGTAATATATATAGATATATATATTATTCATTCAGCCAAATGGAAATGGTAATAACATTAATATAACATACATGCACATGGAAATGACACAGTTGATGTATAACACATACACAGTTCACGTATAACACAAAGTATGAACAGGGCTGCAATACATGGGCTAGGGCTCACAAAAGTAAATATTTTACTGTTTCCCTTAGGCATGTGAGCACTCATGTAATGTACTATTGTACACATTACACGAGGGCTCACATTGCATACATTAAAGGCTCACTTGCATTTCTCTTCTCTCTTACAGAAATGTACTCATGGAGACACGTCAGAGCTGATGCACACGCTGCTCAGGACTTTGATTCAAGCCGTCATCCACATGTTCTTGAACAATGAAGAAAAGCTCATTGTGAGTATTGATCTCTAAATTCTAGACACCCCTGTGACAGTGTAGCTGAAAAAGAGATAGGGAAGCTGACATCAGTCAGATGGCAGTGAGGATGTATTTCTATATATCAGCTGACAAGACAAGGATTGAGAGTGCTCTGTCTCATTTCTTGCCCTCCAAATACTTTGATATTTGAGTTTATTTGATTGGTGTGTGCAAAATCAAAGTCAGAAAGAAATCATAGTTAGATGGTTGTGAAGATTTATTTTCTCTTTTTAGTGTTGTTTGGGAAAAACAATGCCCTAAGTAATTTTCTATGTTTCATCAAATGTGATTCCTTACACACAGGGGTTGTCATTTTACCTCTGTAACATTGGCGGTATTCTGTCAGTTTTCAAGTGTTACAAAAGTATTTGATTTTCTGTTTCTTTGTAGCAATCCAGATCCACATTAGATGATTAATGTAGATCCATCTAATTTGTTGATCCCACTAGATTAGGGAGTCTAAATTGACAAGTTTTTTTTTTTTTTTTTTGGGGGGGGGTTGATCTATTGATGAATAAGCACAAAACAGTAATTACATTTCAAGTATATTAGTGTGCATGTGTAAGCATCCTTGTTTCGTGAATGACAGGAAGTCAAGGGCTTAATGAAGTCCATGTGGCAATGTTAGTTGAAAAGTTCATAGTATTTTAGGTCCACAGGGTCAGTGGATTGACATTATGTTGATTGTTTGCAGGGCAAGTATGTGGCCCTCATGATAGGACTCCTGCGCCAGATGGGGGACTACCACTACCAGGAGTACATCAACAACTTCCCGACCCGGACTGACCTCACTGACTTCCTCATGGAGATCTTCTGTGTCTTCAAGGACCTCGTCACCAAGAACGTCTTCCCATCAGACTGGTCTATGATGATCCTCCAGCAAAACAAGTGGGTGCTGCTAGAGTACCTGTAGCTGAGGTCGCCACCTCACAAAATGACAAGCACTTGAATGCCTATTGTGTACATGTTTTGATATTGTTTTTCAGTCCTTTTAGCTTTGTAGTGTAAATGTGTTCTCATTAAGCAACACATAAAGTTGTGATTGAAGCCATGAATTACACACCTGGTACATGATGTGTGAGCGTGGTTGTGTGTATGCATGTGTGTGTCTGTTTCTCCTGCTTCTCTTGGAGTAGGAATTTAGAATGAAAAAGCATTGTACTGTCATTGAATAACAGCTTAGTAAGGCTATCTACTCAAGCCCATTTGCAGCAACGGTAGTGCCATGAGGCAAGACACTTCACCCTTAATGCCTAGTTCTTTTGATCCAGATTGTAAGCTGTTCATCCCAAGGTTGCTTGCTATGAGCATTTATTCGTTTCCAAAATGGACACATGATGTAAGTCCAGACACGTATAAGGAGCATGCTGAAGACTCTAAAATGAGGAACATGGTGCAACATGACGATATCATTCATACATCAACTTCACCTTGCCAATCATGAAGTGTTTGATTAATGAAATAAGTACTTGACTGCTTTCACCATTCAGAGAAAAAAATATTTTTGATTCACTCTGTCATGTCAGATATCATTTTTATCTTTTGAGGGTGTATTTCAACTTTGTCTGCTGTTTGCATGAATAGCAATGACTTTAGACCGAATGTGATAACAAGAGAGCAAGTCAAAAAGACTGCCTTTTGCAATGGGAATGAAATGATTTTGTAATGTCTTCTGTCTCAATTTTCTCTTCTCTTCTTTCCCCCTGTGCAGTGTAATCCTGCTTGCCATGAAGCAGTTTGCACGCGTTCTCCACCGCTCCTTCGTCAAGATCGAGGAGTTCGAGTTTGATCTGTGGAACAACTTCTTCCATCTGGCTGTGTCCTTCGTCACCCACGAATCCCTGCAGCTAGAGGGACACCTACAATCCAAACGCAACAGTGTCATTGACATGTAAGTATTGCAATGGCAGCGGGATGAATGCACTGTGGAGCCATGTGTTCTGCGCTATGCTGTAATGTGTGCAAATCAGTGTTAAAAGTTGTATAAGTGTATCGCAATGAATGTCATTGCTATTGAAATGTCCATATTGATACATTTATATGTATAGTACTATTCTGCCATAAGTAAGGGGCAAATGATTTCTAACCTAGATAAAACTGTGTGTGCTCATAACCTATTTTGCCACAAATAAGGGATGTGGTACATTTTTTCATGTACAGTATTTACAAGTATATGCTTGATGCTAAACTTTCTAAGCTGTAGGGTTAAAGGGGAAGGCTAGTAACTGATCAGTGGGAATCAGTGGAAATGCTGGGAGATGATTGTTCCAATCCTTATGGGATTCATTCAAGAGTTCATTGTATATCTACTGTTGTGTGAAAATGATTTGCTTCAGAATGGTCTCATATTCAAGTAATGTGCAGTTTAATGCTTCCAGGTTAGCGTCCCTGGTCAGTGACGGAGCATTAATCTGCACATTACTTGAATATGAGACCGTTCTGAAGCAAATCATTTTCACACAGCAATAGATATACAATGAACTCTTGAATGAATCGCATAAGGATTGGAACAATCATCTCCCAGCATTTCCACTGATTCCCACTGATCAGTTACTAGCCTTCCCCTTTAACCAAAATCTAGTGGAAGTGCGACACTATGCATAAATTGAAATATGAAGCGTAAAAGTCTCAAAGTCCTCTTGCATCTGCAGGAGACTTCCTTGACAAAAATTACTATTTCTTCACATCCTGACAAAAGACCTCACTGATTTTGAAATATTGTATAGATGGATGTAAGGCACAAATATTCATCTGTGTATATTGCCTCTGAGTTTGCTGGGTAAATGTTTGGCAGCTCTGCATTATGTTGGTAGGTAAAGCGACATCTTTGTGTTAGTAAACAGGTGTCCCTATGTAACATCTTTTTAGAGGACTCTACTGCTATGTGTGTGTTGATGCAGGTATGGTGACATGCGGAGGACAGTGGCCTTTGAGATCATCCGCACCATGTGGAACTACCTGGGCAAGAACAAGATCAAGTTCATCCCGGGCATGATTGGGCCCTTCCTGGAGGTGGCCCTGGTGCCCGAGGTGGAGCTACGGCGGGCCACGATACCAATCTTCTACGACATGATCAACTGCGAGTTCAGCATCAAGAACAACTTCAAGATGGTTAGTTGGGGTCCATTTGTGGTCATGGTGATAGTAGTTTGTCTTCTTTTTTGAAATGTAACAATGTAACACCACATAGTGCATGCTCCACATGCTTCACTTGTTACTGTATACACAGTGTATTTAACAAGTCTTAGTTTTTTGCGAATCGGGGCTTCCCAATGATTTTGTGAGTGGTTAAATTTTTTGTGTGTTTAGTGGCATCTGGGAAATGTTATGCACTTCAGATGATGTTTATGATTTGACCAGTATTTAAAGCCCACATCTGATAAATTTGTAGTTGTGCAGAATACTGGTAGAGTCAACAAACCTAACCATTTTCATAAGCTATTTCTCACCCCAAGGAAATGGAGAGGCTCAAACTTGTGGCTGAAATTTTGCAGATAGATGGAATATTGATGCACATTGTTTTGATATCACTCTCTCTTTTGTATTCCTTCCTCAGTTTGAACGGGAAATCATCGGTCAGCTGGATGCCCTGGTAGAAGGAGGTAGAGGGGATGAACAATTCAAGGATATCTTCAAAGAGATGTAAGTCTACTTTTGTCCTCATTACCAGCCAATGAGAGGCAGTCAGCCTTTTGTAAGTTGATCTTGTACTTGTCGAAACCTTCAATGTGTTAATGCTGTATCAGTTTAAAGGCTGTGTCATTTTTCTTTTATTGTAAAGCCAGAGATGTCCTTTTTTATGTTGAAGGTTAGTCTTGCTACATGTACATTAGGAACTTCTTCATTCCACATAGATTTACCCTGTATCCATTGAATAGATGGCTTGATTGGCCTTGATTAACTTTGATCACATAGTGATTGTGGTGATGTAATAACATGCCTTAGGGCGGGATCTGGACCAAGTGTGTACCTGACTATCAAAAGGTATCAGCTTTGAGGCCAGTGAGACCAGCTGAGCAATATTGTAGGTAAAAGTCCTTTCACTCAGTTACAACACACATTGAAAGTCAAGTGTGTGTACAAGGATCACAACTCCTACATGCTGAAGTTTTACCTTTTTTGCAAGCTAAACAGTAAAGTAAAGTGCTCTATTACACACACATATCTCAAAAGGGAAAATCATGTAAACCCTGTGTGGGGTGCCCAAGGTGATCACTAATGATGACTAGCACATTGTATCAACCAGCCATATTGTGCTATACAAAAGAAGATGAAAACTTTTGTGCTCCAATCCTTTTCCAGCCTGGTAGATTTCTGTGAGAAGCATCAGTACTTGCGGGAGAGTGGGGTGAACTTTGTGATCATGGTGGCCAAGCTGCTGGACAGACTGCTGAACTACCGGGCCATCATGCACACAGACAACAAGGAGAACAGGATGAGCTGCATTGTCAACCTCCTGGTAAGGATCGGGATGATGATCTGATGATAATGATTATAAAGGGAGGGAAGAGGATGACTTTTTGATGTTGATGCTGATGGTCATGTTATGGTCATGATATTAAAGATATGGATGGTATTGATGTTGATGCTGATGGTATTTATTATTGTAAGGATGAGGACGAAAAGGTTATAATGATAGTAATAGTTAAAATGGTAATGGTCATATCTCTGTGTCCTTGATAGAGTTCTACATCGTGTTAGTGATGGGGCTGATGATGGTTATGGTTGTAGAACTGATGAAGATAGTGATGTTAGTAATGGCAGTGATGTTTAGAATGGCAATGATGTTTGCTGATAGATACATTAAAGATGATGGTGATAGTAAGCATTCTCTTCTGACGGTAACGCTGGTGTCTCTGTAATCATCAAACCTGTTGCATAATTAGAAAGTTATAGGATTGAATTAGTGAGAATTTTTTTTGCAAAGAATGAGAGTGAAAATAGACAAAATGCTGCAAGAGATAAGCACATGCCTCCTCTAGCTTTATTTTAGTTCTGCATGACTGATGCTGGTCCTTTGAACAGAATCATTTCCTTCCTTGTTAAATGCCCTTCCATATTTTGGATCCTGAAGGAAGTAGTTGATACATATCTTACAATTTACGTGCGACAGGACTGGACAGAATTTGTGCTTATAATCGTACACATTTACCAGAAATTGTCTCATGATTACGTGTACAATCATGCTTATTTCTCTGACAGAATTTCTACAAGGATATTGACCGCCAAGACATGTACACACGCTACCTCTACAAGCTTTGCGATTTGCACCTGGAGTGCGACAACTACACAGAAGCTGCCTTCACATTGCAACTGCAGGCTGATAGACAGAAGGTATTAAACACAATCTTGAAGTACTCCACACTCTTACTTAGACAAAGAATCGATTAAGAAGGGGGCAATCTTATTTGATGTTTTGAAGGAGCTGGTTTATGCTTGGTTTCAGTAGGAATAAATTATTCGTTGAACAAAAACTTTCACTATGAATTCATTGTGGTCAATTTCTTTAGTGTACATGTTGCAGTGATGAACAGATTGCAAGTGCCCACATTGTACCGAGATAAGTGTGCTGGATTTAGTAACATGACATGACTAATGAATTGATGCGGACATCAATATGTATGGAGAAGTGAAAGATATTTCCAAATAGACTTGCAGCAATAAGACAGGTTTTTTTTTTTTCATGCATGATGTTTAACAAAGGTCAAGAAAGACAGACACATCTGCACTACTCAGAAGAAGAGAAGAAAAAGGAAGACTACAACAAGAACAAGAGCATCAAAATACTGCAAAACAAGAATTTTAATAAAGATTATGTGCAGGGATGACATAGAAAGCTTTAAATTTTTCATTCGGTTTTGAATGGTGTGTTTATGCTCCGTGTATCACAATCTCAGATTTCATATACTATTGGAAACAATTTGATTTCCATGTATGTAATCTTTAACAAGAAACATGCCTAGCCTAGAGAAATCCCCTCTCTGTCATTGTCTAACCAACCCTATAGTGGACAGACACACCACTTTATATCACGAGTGAGAAGTACCCTGACGCCGTCACCGAGAGGCAGCTGAAAGAAGTCCTGTACTATGACATCATTGAATTCTTCGACAAGGGCAAGGTGTGTGCTGACAGTCAACCCATAGTGCAAATTAAGGATTGCAACTGATTGACAAATTACCCTACATCAACGTAAATAAGCACTGAATTGATCAGTGTTTTAGTAGTAGCCATGATAAAAATATCATGGGTGTACGTACTCGAGCAGGATTTGAACCCTCGACCTCCTGATCTCGAGACAGGTTTCATGTCCACTAAACCATTGAGCTTTCGCCTGACAGCAAGCGTTGGTTCTAATCCTTATAGCATGCAGCAGGTACTGCGTAATTATTCAAATTCATAGAATTATTCCGTCGAGATTTTTTTGAAGACATCCCAACGGAAGAATTTCATGAATTTGAAAAATTAAGGATTGTTCATTTTTTGTCACCCATAGACTTTGAATGAGATTGATTGGCTTTTGGTATACAATAGGTTGACTAGTATATGCACCTTGTGATAGCACAAATATTGTTTGCGATCGCTCTTTGCGGCGCTTATTTTGAGGTTTAAATTATTTATATGTTTTATTGGAAGTTGATGTAGATATGCCACAGCAGAATATGTTTATGCCTAACTGAGATATCTGTATGCAACAGCTGTGAGTGAGAGATTGCGTACTGCATCCAGTAGAAGATGAGAGTTTTTATCCTCTTTCTATCCGCTCTCCCTACCCTACCTTAAAGGGAAACACAAACAATGTTGAATGAAAGCAAGAGATTATTAAGCAGAGAAGTGAAGATATGAAGTATGAGCTTTCCTCAATTTGTCTGCCCTCTGTGCAAATGAAATTTATAAGATCACAACTGCTCATCTATATTTTTTCCTACATGTTTGTTAAGATTATAGATCAGCAGTTGTGATCTGAACAAATTTCATTTTTCCAGAGGGCAGATAAATTGAAGAAAACTTACACCTCACAAACAATGTTTATGAATTCTTTGGTAGGGATATCATCAATAAACATGACTGCTTTGTACCAAGCAAAATAGCAGACATTCCCTTACTCTCACTGTATTGGTGACCCTGTAGTAGTAAACAGACAGACCACATCTCATGACTAGTGAAAAGTCCCCATTAATATTTGGTCACAGAGGGGTAGTCTGTCGATCCTATGGAATGAAGAATCTTTTATTTTGAGTTGTAAGCTACTGTGCCAAGTTTGGAAGAAAAGAGGAAGTATAGTGAAAGAAAGACTTGGTGTGTGTTGATGACATATCACAGCAGGTAATTTGTCTGATTGACCCGACAGATGTGGGAGAGGGGGATTTCTCGCTGCAAGGAACTTTGCAATCAGTACGAGAGGGAAACATTTGACTATGTGCAGCTCAGCGTGATTCTGGTGAGTTATGTTGGCACCTGCAGCCGGTATGGATGATATCAGGCATACACACACACAATAATAACGATGATAATATATCAATTTATTAAGCGCGAAACCTATAGACATATATTCTTCTGCGCTGCGAAAGCTTATGATGTACTTAGTGATAATAAACAGTTAAATAAAAAGATGTGTTTTGTGTCCTGATTCAAAGACTGTTACAGTTAGGGATTTCCTGACTTCTAATGATTACACACAATACACATGTACAGAAAACTATATTGATACATTTGAATACATATAAATATTTGCCAGTGTTGATAATGTGGTCACCCACTGCAGTTAAACTTCAATGGCTCTGACCGTGAAAGACGTGAGACAAAAGATCTTTTAAACAAAATATTTTATTTAGAAAGTAAGCAATTTGTTGTTGTTTGTGGTTTTTTGTATTACTAGGAAATTATGTTCAAATTTCTTCTGAAAGGAAAGCATAATTGGGTTTACATTGCAGTGTCAAGGTGCCAATTTATGTACATGTGGTATGTACAACACAAGATGTATATGAATTTATGTGATAAACAGTTGATTTAATACATTACTCATTTGTTTTCATTGTGCAGAATTATTGACATTTTTTTCTATGTTTATGGACTGAATTCTTGATTGTGCTGTTATGATAACAGAGGAGACAAGCAGACCTCTATGATAACATCATGAAGCAACCCAGGCCAGCCCCAGAGTACTTCAAGGTCTGGTATATTGGCCAAGGATTCCCGGCTTTCTTGAGGGTAGGTCAAAGGTCAATGAGCCCAACCATCTTTGAGTATTGTTTTTTACATTGATAGACCTATCATGCAGTTTTATTATTAAGATCATACACTTTGCAAGTGTTAAAATGTTCTCATTCTAGGGGGATATGCTCCAAAGAATTAATGGACACTGATGATAAAATATAGGTCAATGAGAAAGACATGTGAAAGTAAGGTACAATACATTTCTTTAATGTGACTATTAAGATCAATAAAGATATTCTATACTTGATAGTTTTGGAACAAGTTCTTGTCATTCTGTAATCACTAATGCTAGTACAAGACAATTTTGCAATATTGCCTGCATGCCTGCATTACAATTGAGACATACAAGATGGTCATACCATTGAAGCTTTCATCATTTACATTATTGGATGCTGAAAATGATCAGGATGCATTCATTGGGTTTCATTTTATAGACTTTTCCTCACACAATAACCAAGAATTTACATAGTGCCAAAATACTGAAGAAGTGAACATGAATAGGCATTTGAAACATTGCTGGTTCTCTGTGATTTGCCTTTCAGAATCGAGTCTTCATCTACAGGGGGAAGGAGTACGAGAGGTTGGCAGACTTTGTTGCTAGGCAACAGCAGCTGTATCCCAATGCCACCCTCCTAAACAAGACCACACCCCCTGACAAGGAGCTCTTTGATAACAAGGGACAGAGTATCCTTTTCGCCTCTTAGGAAGTCTTCTCATTGTGTTCATCTTAACCCGTTGAGGACGAGCTGATTTTGCTACAACACACATTTCCCATAGACACTTGCCCGAGTATACTTGGGACTCATCTTTAACGGGTTAACAGTGTTTTTGGTTACATTTTGTATCATGTACTATTTTTCCTGTATCAGAGAGCGAGTTGAATTGTTGGATTGTGCTAGCTGCTCATGTTAGGACTGCAACTGCTTCTTGCACTGACATATCTTGGCAAGACTGTTATTCTGCAATGCCTGTCTGTATTGTCCAGGAGTGGGTGTAGTCTTCTAAAGATGACACTTTGCGCAGTTACAATTAGGGAAAATGGAAGTCTGGAATATTGCTCTCGAGGGACTAAAGATACTACAAGTATTTGATAATGTACAAGGTCAAAAGTTCAGCAATGAGAGATGGATATTTTCATCATTGAATCTATACTCTTATCTTTGAGAAAAAAGTATGTGATTAGGAAGGTGTTTGACAATATGATTCAGACGGTTTGTGTTAACTTTTTTACCCCATGGTGTTCAACTTACAATGTACAGTATGTAGGTTTAGTCAGCCTGTGCATGTTCAGTGAAACTTTAATTTTTTTTTCTTTTGTTTCTTACACACAAGAATGTCACCAGTGATCCTTAGATAAAATAGTGTATTAAACCAGAAAATGACTGGATGCCATAGCCACCTGCTTCTTTTCAAATAACACTGGCTTACTGTGCTGTATTTTATTGTTGACCCCATTTACAAATGCAGTGAGGTGGCTCAGTCAGAAGCATGTATGCCTTGCAATCAAATGGTGGGGATTGAATCCCCATGAGTATTGCTGAGCAATGTTGTATGTTAACATGCTATCCCCTCTAAGAACGCAAAACACTCTGTCCCTCAGATAGGATGTAAAGTGGAGATCCCCTGTGTGAGAGAGTTACAACATGTAAAAGATCCCGCTTCACATCCCTCATAAAGAGTAGAGTGTGAACCAACCCAAGTGGTCTGCCACATACACTCACCTTAAAAGAGGGAATAATCCCTTTGTGGTCTACCCCACAAGAGCCATGTGACTAGCATTAGTCAGTAGACGATATCGACCTCATGCTGTAGGAGTGAGTGAATGAACGTGTCAGCCTCATGCTGTAGGAGTGAATGAATGAACACTTCATATGGGAATGCTCCTTAACTCTGCTTTCTTCCAGTCTTGCAAATTGTCCCAGTTCAACCAAAGAGAGACAACAAGAAGGAGTTCAGAGGGAAGAACATCAGTGAGCAGATTCTCAGGTATTCAACTGAAAACATTCACATTCTACTACCTGTGTCAAACATTATCAATTATCTCCTAAACTTTTCCATTGAATCTATGTGTGGGTGAGATCGATCATTGTTTACCATTCATCCGGTTTGTTGAAACCATGTATTTCATATCATATCAATAGACTTCTACTTTCAGGATTACATGAAGTAAGGAACCAATCATTGATTCATTTGATGTCTGCTTGATCCTGAGAAAGAGCTGTATTCACTTTTTTTATTGTATATGTGTGTGTTTTAAAGCTCTCTAGGCATTTACTGAAGATTTGATTGACTCGTGTCATCTATTTTACTTCTATGGGGAAGGGAAAGGGGAATGAAAAATAGTAATCAGCACATTTCATTTTGTTGGTTGAAAATTTTAACAGAAGGTTGACACTTTAACTGCTGTCTATGTGACCCATGTACTCTATCCTACAGCTACTACTCAGTGAATGAGGTGCAGAAGTTTACCTACTCAAGACCTTTCCACAAAGAGCAGAAGGACCGAGATAATGAGTTCAAGACCATGTGGATTGAGAGGACACACTTCAGCACAGAGTACAAACTGCCGGGCATCCTGCGCTGGTTTGAAGTCACAGACACTTTTACGGTCAGTTTGTGATATTTTAAAAAACTTATTGATGGACAGTCATTTGTATTGATCTTGCAATAGCTTGCTTGAAGATAGCATTACCATGATATATAAAAGTTTTTAAAGGGTGTGTACAGTTCTGGTCGAGGTGAGGATTTAGCTTTTAACATTTTGCGAGATATTCAGAAACCAGTCAATGAGATGTTAAAGAGCATGCAATTCTATGGGGTATCAAAAGTTTATTTGCTGAAAATCGGTTTTGAAGTGGCCAAGATATCCAAAAACAAAGTGAAACAAGGAGATCCTAATAAAGTTGTGGCCTGTAGTCTTTTATTATTATCACTTTTTTGGATATCTCAGCCATTAGAAAATCAATTTTCATCAAATAAACATTGCATCCTTCTTAAAATAACATGCTCTTTCATATTTCATAAGAGGATTCTCATTATCTCACTTAGGAATGTAAAAAACATGTATCCCCACCTCAACTAGTACTGTACAGCCCCTTTAAGTTCATATTTATATTAATTTTTTTTTCTCTCTCTTTATAGTTCACCTGAGCCAGACTTAAAGTGAGCTATTGCAATCATTCATCCTCCGACATCCATCATGCATAAACTTTTTTTAAATTTTCATCTTCTTTTTGGAAACCACACAACGAATCTCACCAAACTTGGGAGGTACATAATTGTAGCATCCCTATGGGAATAGGGTCTCAATGTGTTCAAATATTTAAAAAAATACGAGAACATCTAAGAAACACAAAAACTGGCGCAAGTGGAGAGGTGAATAAGTTTGTGTGTCAAAATGGTGTGATTGAGAATGTTTCATTTCATATGAATGAAGAGCCCTGTTGAGATTCAGTTTTCAGTGATGTCAGAATTTTATCAGTTTATCTTTGTTACACTGAAGGATAAATAAAGTGTCTTTACAAGCCTACCAACTCACAGGTTTACTAGATTTTCATTGTCTAATTCTTACTGGCTTGACTCCTGCAGGAAGAGCTGAGTCCCATCCAGAATGCCATCGAGAACATGGAGGACGTCAACCGAAAGTTGAGGGCGCTCATCATCCAGCATGAGGAGGACCCCAACCTTCCCATCAACCCTCTCAGCCTGCAGCTCAATGGGGTCATTGACTCAGCTGTCATGGGCGGACCAGTCATGTATGAACGGGTGAGTTGCAAGAGGATCCATCAGGACTCTTGAATGCTATCCCTCAATTATGTGTGCACCCATATCAGCTCTTAGTTTTTCAGCGAGCCATTAAAATTATTTTCCCAAAATTTGAATAGAGTGCAAGGGAGACAATCCCACTAGGAGAAAAACTGTGTTGCAGTACTCCAATATAGCATCACAGCACAAGTGAAAGAATGTGATGAATAATACGTCACTGACAATTACTTAATACTAGGGTTTGGTTAGGTAAATTAATGATCCTTCCACATGACCGCACCGGAAAATGGGCAAATGATGCCAACCCCTCACGGCTAGCAAATGGTATCAACCAGAAATGTTGTGCCATAGAAAGAAGAAAAAGTTACTTGATTTTGTACAGGTTACAAAACAGAATAGTAGTAGACGAAAGACAAAAAAAAATGTGAAAATCTTCCTGACACATATGGTATGTTGTCCTCAGTGACTGAATGTGGAAATAAATCAAATCAGTACATAATATATAAATGAATGAATCAAATCAAATCAAATCAAATCACTTCCTAAATTGGATAGTAAGATGAAGAAGATGTTTGCTATCTCGTTGATTCTACTCTCAGGCATTCTGTGTGGAGGAATACATCACCAAACATCCCGAGGATGTTATCCACATCACAAGACTGAAGGAGCTCTTTGCTGAACAGGTACAGTATCACTGTATGCCACCTTGTTCTCTTACTTTGTTGAAAAAGCTAAAATGCAAAGGGCAGAATGACAGACATCAGTCACTCAAGTTGATTTACAATAACTTATTTGTCTCGGTCTTTGTAAGGCGATTTGCCAAACATTTCAAGGTAGAGGTACTGGGTAAGATGCATCTTCAACAAAATTGTAATTCATGCTGTGTTTCTTTTGTCCATGGCTGACCAAGAGACGTAGCAATCCTTTGTATTCAACATTGAGTGCATAGATGTGGTAGCCTGTTGCATTCATATGCTTGCATGATTGTTATAGTGGGCAGTTAAAGACGTGGTGGAGTGGAGACATTCTCTGCCCACTGGGGTATGTTCCAAAACCACAAATACCAGCAATTAGCAGAAATGTGCATTGAAGCATGCAGTCATTGGTAACGGTCAACTCCCGTCAAGATTCTGTGGCTGTGTGTGTACTGAATACATAGAGATCAGTGATAAAGCTGTTCACAATTCATTACAGGGATCCTCTAATACTATCAGACCTGAGCCAGCTTACTCACTCTGTGGTATCCCCACATGGACCAGATCTTTTATCTACCAGTGTTGTCTCTGTTTCGCACATAGATCCCTCTCGTCGAGCTAGGCCTGACGCTGCACAGGAACAAGATGTCTGATGACCTTCGACCTTTCCAGCAGAAGATGGAGGCCCAGTTCCAGAAGAGGAGGCAGATCGTGGAGGAGCGATATGGCAAGAAGGTTGGCAGAGATGTGGGGAGAGGAGTGTGCAGCAGGAAGGAGAGATGAGAGGAAGATGGGAAGACATGAGGGGTAGAAGGTTGAATGTAGGAATGGAAGATGCACCATTGGAGAGAGGGGAGAAAAGGATTAGAATGATTTAGTGCTTGGAGGGATGAAGAAGAGGTTAAAAAGAGGAATATTTGAACAGTAAAAAAAATGAGACAAAACTGTCCAAGGAGGCTGAATGTACATTTGTAAATAATAATAACAATAGTTAATATTTTTATAGGGCCCTTTTTACTTGATACAAAGCACTATGAGATGTCATCCCTGGTTGCCCCTGGCCACCCATCCCTGGTTCAGAGGAAAAGACTGAATACATGTGAAAAGATAGGGTAATCTGGTGCAAGTTGTGGCCAAGATGATTATTCAGCTTAAAGAGAAAGAATATGAGAAGTGGGGAAGATGGAATAGAATGATAAGTGATGTGGAAAGATGGTTACTGAAGACTGAAAGTGTGTGAAGTGTGTAAAAAGTGTGCATGATGGTTGACCAAAATACACACAGAGGAACAAAGCACGGAGTGAAAAGGTGGGCGAACCATAACAGAAAACATCATCATCAGTCTCATTCTGGATTTTTGAGAGATGGAGGAAAGACTTCCCAGAGCTGAATATTCTCATTGACCTTTACCCTTCTTTTATTGCACAGTTGATAGAGAATTTTGCCCTGACACCAAACGACAAGCTGATCCAGTCTTTCGCCAGGCGACATTCGCGAGGCCAGACATATTCGGGGCGCCCTCTCTCTGTCACGTCCACTTCTTCCACCTCGTCTGACACGCAAGGCTCGCGGAGCAGCATCATCTCAAATCCAGAGAAAGAGTAAGTCTTGGAGAGATACAGGCATGTCCCAATGCCACGCCAAGTTAGTATATAAATGCTATGCAATAACTCTGCAGTTTCACCCGAGGATAAATGCATGAATGCCTCGCCCCAGCAGTTTGTTATTACCCCGCAGTGACACTAGACACAGTAGCCTTTGCAAATCTTTTAATTGTTGCCAACTTTGTCTTGCAGTGTGGAATTTAGTTTTGGAACAACCTATGTAAGATTACTGCTCTAAATGTTCATGCATTGAGCAGTGGACAGTGAAAATTGTGCCCAAGTATGCTGTATGTCCCTAGAGATGCCGTGATGTACAGTGATCTGCTCCATCAGGTGAATTTGACTTCTGACCCTTAATTATACATTGGATATATATTGGTTCTTTTATATGAGTAAACATTCTTAACTACAGTCAAATGTGTAACCTAGTTCCTCCCCTAATGTACACATTTACCTGTCAATGTATGGCAAATAAGAGCTGCATGCTATATAGATAGAAGAAGAAAAGTGGGAAAGCTTCATTGTGTTCCTCCCCTGTGTGAATAGTGAATATCTGAGAGTCACTACTAAGCATACAGCATTAGGACTAGATACAAGTGGAAGTGTCAAACAGAGTCTTACCCTCCACCCAGCTCCATCCCCCCCCCCCCCCCCCCCGTCCTTGCCCTATGCATTACGACACAAGCTGCATACATTGTTCTTGCTGTTGCATTGTACGAAATCAATTTCTTGCCTTGTGTACTGGATTAAAAAGCTGCTTGTCCCTTAATTTTTTTGATTGGTTTGTTGTCGTTTTCCAGTTGCCCTGAAAAACTGCACAGAAAACTGTAGCTATTTGACACAAATGATATTGTGACTACTGTAGCATTCAAAGCTTATTGATGTGAGTGTGGGCACAAAACAGCTGTTTGAAGTTCAAACTGCTGATAACTATCGGTATACACCTCCATGTACCCAATTTTTGTACACTGCACGACTCGGGGAAAGGGTCTATTTACTCTGAAACATGTCTTGAAATACTTTGAATATAGAATCCTCCGTCACTCTCCGCACCCTGGGCACCGTTTCATGAAAGTTGTCAGCCCTGACAAGTTGTCAGTTTCTGACAGTCACCACAGAAACAGTCGGTGACCTGAGCTTCTCAGCCAATCAAAACCAAGGATTTTACTGAAATTGTCAGAGACTGACAGCTTTCTATCAGAGCTGACAACTTTGATGAATCCATGTCCAGATGAATCAGTCTGCTACCCCAGTCCTCTTCCTGTGCACAGTTTCCACAGGGTGGTGGGCTTTCCTTCAAATCAGTGAAGAGCACAAATTGTATGTAATGTCACATTCTCTGGGGAGCGATGCCTGTCCTTCAATATCAAGTACCTCTCATCCCCAGTTTGCATCCCACAAATATTTTGTACAAGTGTGTATGTTGTATGGATGAAATACATTTTCCAGAAGGTGAATGTTTTTAGTGTGTTTTAGTTACAAACTGTTTTTTTTTTTTAAATTGCATTCTGCAAGACTTTGAATTGTTGTGTATTTATTTGTGCATTGTTACCGAAAACTTTTGATGTGAACATTTTCAGTTTGCATGAAGTTGAGTGATTTACATTTTTTTAATGCAGTATGTTAGAGGATACTTTGATATCGTAAGGTATAATCAATTGACTAAAACATTGGTGAAAAGCAATTATATTTCCAACCTTTACACATCAAATGAAAACATATTGCAGGCTTTGCATTGCTGTCAGCTGTAGTAGCAAAATTAACATTGCTGCAGCATTTTATGAATCAAATACAAATAGTTATCATTCTATAAAATAGGTCGTCTATAAGTCTCAAGACCCAACCCTCCTTTAATGTTTGGATGGAGGTTGAACAAGGACCCTGCACGCATCCTTTTGAGTGGGGCCATGTAACCCTAATGCATGCATTGTCTTTTGTCAGCTTTCTGAGTGTGCAGCAGAAACTCACAAATAAGCACCGGTCGTTGTCGTAAGTATCTCGCAAAGACAAGGTGGCCGTC
Organism: Diadema antillarum; assembly: GCF_040938485.1. Classification (NCBI taxonomy): domain Eukaryota; kingdom Metazoa; phylum Echinodermata; class Echinoidea; order Diadematoida; family Diadematidae; genus Diadema; species Diadema antillarum. The sequence continues at coordinate 951,177 of NW_027271223.1, forward strand.
TTTCTCTCACAAATTTATCTTCATCGATATTAACAAGATTACATCCATCCATGTCTTGTGAAATATGTAACGAGTGTACATTATCTTCTTCACCAAAGACCAAAGACTTGTGTATGAAAGACCAACACCCATTTATGTTTCCTCGGTGTAATAATGAACAACAAAGCACATTATATGTAGGTTTAATAGATTGAAAGAACAGGGATATCAATTTTACGCCTTTAAGTAGCATCCTTTTCCCTGGACTAAATGAATTGATTTTTCTCTCACTGTTATTCAAGTCATGGAAATATTTGGGAAACCTTTGAGTGTCTCAGTCTACGAAATTTGTCACATTTCAGTATTTGTAAATAAGCAAGTTTCTAGATCCATCTTTCTTTGTTTAGTTTCGATTCTCATCCTCTCTTTCTGTTACTGACTTTATTTACACCAAGCAGTAAACAATGATTAGAGTGCTTTTCTTTGCATGTATTGATGCATTTCCCTCAGGTTTTTATTACTTTTGAATCTATCATAAGAGTAGGAATTGAAATGAAAACTTTGTACTGAGTGTATGAAACAAACAATAGTTCCTACAATGATTGTGCACCCTAATCAATTACAGATGAATGAGAAAAAATTGGAGAAAATTTCTTTACTCCTATGGAAATTGTATTCAAGTTTCCCTCTCCAAATCAGGCAGTACACTTGGATTAAGAATACACCAAGCAAATGAGACTAATATATTGTAATGATATTTCAGTCCCAAATGTTTCTGTTTACAGGTATCTGACAGTGTCTAGTGTATAATCCTAGTATACATGATATAAACAAACTTTTAGGGAATCCCCCTCCCCATGATTGAGGAAATGCTCGGATATCAAAAACACAAAACAAAACAACAAAAATCTGTATAGATGGACTCTTTATCTGTTGGTACAGCTCATGTGTCAAGGAAAACAATTTACAAGAGTTTATAATCATTTTCTTGTTACAGTTTCTGATTTATTCTTTCGGCTTCTATTCTTGTATTTACTGCTGTTATAATTGATAGATATTACTCTATCATATTTATCATTATTACTTTTATACTTTTATTTTTAGATTGGCCATTTATCCTGATAGAGCATTAGCATTACTTTGTTTATTTATCTTGACATTTTTATGTCACATCTGAAATATGTCTGTTGGGTGTTGGTCTATGGCCTGTTCTCCTTGATATCATTTCATACACACTTTATTCACACATTTTATTTGCACACACACACATTATCAGCTTTCTTGTAACTACTCTTTGTAACTAATATGTTATAGGAACAGTCCTGTGTTAGTGTGTGTCTGCAAAACAAAGGGCATTGTTCTGATCCCTTAACCTGAAAATGCATTTGTATAGTACGAGGGATGTGTGGGACAGTTCTTCTTCATGAATGATCCAACTGAACCAGAGATGAGTAGTCTAGTCTTTTACATTATTTAGACAATGAAAAGAGGAAAGTTTGATGGATGTGCAGATAATCCTTTCTTTGTTTAATAACATTGACTGCATACTATTATTGCTTGTACAAGCTCATTAACTGGGCCAGTTTTTGTAAGGGTGATTAATCTCCACATACATTTGATATGCCTGTATGAACAAGAAGTAGATTCATGGTTTTTATCCTAACTCTGGAAATACCAAATTTATATATCCACATTACCATTAAATATTATTTCCCTGCCTGGTAGAATGTATATATGTGTGTACATGTAGATGACTGCATGCTTCATAGCGAAAGCTATCTATATATGACATAGCGATAGAATGTATACTCAAATGATTACACATGTAGTTTATGCTCATGTGCATGTTTCACATTCATTCACTGAATGCAATCGTCTTCATATAAGCAGTAGACGACAGCATGAATCTTGTAGATAGCTGAGACTTCACAGTCAATTTATAACCAAGTGTATGTAAATCATGCACATGAAGGTAATATGAGCTGTTTATCATATGTGCATTCATATCCATCGACATTCCTCATAGCAGTAACAGGTGATATTCGAATTTTAGCCACCTGTAGAGAGATTAGAAACTACAGTGTGCACTGTGCTTGGCCTACTATTACAGGGTTCCAAGTCATCTGTAAATAGACCCTTTCATACATGCCTATTATGTTCTTCCACTCCCAGAAATATCAGCTTGCCAACAATGGCCTTATTACAAAGGCAACTCTCTCTGTCGTGAGTATTTCCCTGGAAACCTGCAAAACTTTTGTTTCATTTTTCTCTTAAAAATCCAAAATGATCTTTTTGTGAGACTTGCAGCAAATTTTCATTCCAAGATCATAGCACACAGCATATGGTGCTTCTTGTTCATTGTCCCAGTCTTGTCAAAGCTTAAAAGTTTCTGTCGCAGTGAATACTTCATGGTTTGGACATCAATCCACAAATGTGCTTTTCAACTATGCTTTCAATTGTACATGCATATGGAAAGGATGGCTCCTCCACAGGTGACTCAAGAACTGTGTACAATCACAGCACATGAAAGTGAAATAATTCACATCCATGCTCAAGACCTGAGATTGTTGGGGACATATATGTTCACCAGCACATGAAGTAGCCTCAAAATAGTTAAGGTGAAGAAAGTAGGAAGTAGTGACATTACACTTCTAAACCACATACCATTGTTAATTTAAATACACTGTATTCTTTTCTATCTTTAATATTGCTTTTCTCACCGATTCTTGGTGGTGTGTTATGGTTATATTCAATTTCACTTATAATAGATGATTTTATTTTTGAAAAACTCAGTGCATAGGTATAGAAAAAGCTTTAATGGCAAGTACACACATAACATTCAATCATCTTTAGAACGCGTGGTAGTTATTGTGGTCTCACTGAAAAGTAGATGTACTTCTAAAGATTAACAAGCTTGATTACTATCAAGGTACAGCTGAAATTATTTGACTGACCCAGATTTTTCATACATTTTTTGTTGTTGCCTCTGATAAACATACTCTTCCATGAGAACAATAATTGGAACTTGGTAGTAAGTCTGCCTGAGCATTTTAGTATGTTTAATGCAGTTATCTTCCATTATTCAGTGGAAGAATATTTTTAGCGTACTTGCATTGATATGCATTAGTGTGAAGTGTAGACTGTTACATCCATTTTCATCGTGCTCAAGTCTTTGGTAACTATGTCGAGCATTGCACTGAAAGTAACTCAAAGGCCCGAATTCACGAAAGTGGTGCAAATGAAACCATGGTTTAAACCATGGACAAAAACCATGGAGCGCAAGTGTCGCACGGAATATTTCATTACGAAATTGGTCATTTCGTCAACAAAATGACCATTTCTTTAACGAAATTATCATTTCGTGGACGAAATGTTCATTTTGGTACAAACTAATCATTTCATCGATGAAATGACTGATTTCGTAACGAAATATTCCGTGCGACACTTGGCGCTCCATGGTTTTTGTCTATGGTTTAAACCATGGTTTCATTTGTACCACCTTTGTGAATTCGGGCCAAAAAGTCAAAGTGCCAAGAGATGCAGTGCATACAGCAATGTGAATATCAGGATGATTGACGCATATCGTTGCTGGGGTGACAAGACCTCGTATCTACAAAATGTCAAATGTTCAGGAGAGCCAAAAAACATGGCGGCCAAAGCACTATAGCGAATGGGAAAGTCTTTCCTTTGACATGCCATGGTGGCTTCATTTTTGGAGTAAGACAGCTAGGATTTGGACAGGACATCACTTAACCCATTATTTGACCATTAATCTAAAAAAGTCATTTTCACCAAAAATTTCAGATACAAGGTCTTGTCACCCTAGTGACGATATGAAAGTTTCAGCTTTGCAAAAAGAATCACCAGGTACTCTGGATTCTTACAGTTGATTTCTTGCCTTTTGCAATGATATGCTTCTAAAGATTAATGATGTGTAGGGAAGAAGATGGAGGGATCCTAATATGCAAGATCAGAAGTAAAATATCATCATTCTCTTGCTGACCAAGTCAGGTGCATTTTTTTTTCTTTTTTCTATTTTTGCTTTATATGTGGACTCTCACATGCAGACAGGACACATTTCATTGCCAGACTCTTACTGGCCAGCCTTTTTAAATGATATATCAACAACCACTTCAGTCCCTGCTGGGATATTTTTATTTTCAACATTGTCTTTGTAAATCATGGTTTGCCTTTACAAAACTAATGCTGTCTGATCACATATCAGGCATCTCTCTGAGTACTTTTTATTTTTTGAAGTACAGTTGAACCTCTTGTATCCGGACAAGTCGGGACCGGGGCTCATCCGGATAAGGGATTTGACCGGATACGGGAGACTCAATGCTTTATACATGTACATATACATACACATGTACTGATGTAGCCCATTGTAGTACCACATGTAGTAATGTGTATAACGCAACCTTTTCATTGTTACACTCAGTAACAGACCCCAAAATAGAGGTTCGTGTTTGCAAGAATGAAATCATTTTCTTTTATAAATTCTTGGGATGATTTAACCTAAATAATTATTAAGAAATGTGTCAAGTACATGTAATTCATGTGTGTTTGTGTAGGAGTTCTCAAGGAGTTGGGAATCCCCCTTTCCTCCCGTAATTGTTTAAAAAAAATGAATAAATCACGGCGAGATTGCGTCCGTATAATAGAGAGATCCGGATAAAGGGAGGCCGGATAAAAGAGGTTCAACTGTAATGAGATTAAAATTGCATCTAGTGTTCACAGTTTGTAACACATTTTCTTAATTTACTGATACAGCTCGTGCTGTTGGTGATGTTTGGAAGTAAAATCATACAAAGTTGTGATAAAACAAACATCAATATTTCTGACGCTCCTTTGAAATTGAGAGACAATACCCTTTTAAGCTACGATCATGAGAAATATTTGTACAAAGTCACATGGGGGAGGGGGGCAGGAAAGTGTGGTGAATGGAGTCTCTCCAAATTAATGTATATTTGGCACATTGTATGCTATTCAGAGATTCATTTCATCTTAGATATTTAACAATACTGTCCTACCATTACATGTTACCTGGCACACTTCATAGCATTTTACTTTCCTTGTGTCATATATTATACATTTATGCTGTATAGACTTGTAAGTGTGCCTTTTCATAGTGATTCATCCACTGGTTACATATTGCACTGTTTGCACTGTGAATCTGACACACCGTGTACCTTGACAGATTTTCACATACAACATTGTTGTTACGCAAACACCAACCCTATGTTTCCAGACATTCTTCATTCTTCGCCTGTCAGTAGAGATTTTCGAATCTCATGGGAAGCAGGAAATGTTGTATTGTCAAGTTTAATGTATACAATGCCAACTTTTGGAAAGTAATTCAGTATGCTCAACTTCATTGAAGATCAAGAGGATGTGGAGCAGTTTGTTTCCTACTAATTTCTACCATATAGAGAGCCATGTTTGGACTTAAAGGGGAAGGCTAGTAACTGATCAGTGGGAATCAGTGGAAATGCTGGGAGATGATTGTTCCAATCCTTATGGGATTCATTCAAGAGTTCATTGTATATCTATTGTTGTGTGAAAATGATTTGCTTTCCAATGGTCTCATATTCAAGTAATGTGCAGTTTAATGCTTCCAGGTTAGCGTCCCTGGTCAGTGACGGAGCATTAATCTGCACATTACTTGAATATGAGACCGTTCTGAAGCAAATCATTTTCACACAACAATAGATATACAATGAACTCTTGAATGAATCCCATAAGGATTGTAACAATCATCTCCCAGCATTTCCACTGATTTTCACTGATCAGTCACTAGCCTTCCCCTTTAACCTACACTTGGTCTTGCCAGTGCTTACATCATCCACCACTGCTGCACTTGATTCCAGAAATAATCATAGATTTCATCTTTCTTCAAGTGTTCTCATGTTTGTGTTCTAGTGATTGTGGTCATACCACATAAGCAGGTTGCCATCATTGTAGCTTTGTGATTATGCGGCTTGAAATTTTACTCTTGTGTGTTTTCCCATGTGCCCATTTGACCTAGCCTAGGCACAGTCATTGCTTGAGACTTCAATTTTCTTCTTTTACTTAATATTTCATCTTATCATAATTAGATATGATATGATTGTGATTTTGTCAAGTGTGGTATTCACTGCCACATTACTGTCATAGTATCGAATGATGGTGACATAAGACAGGACTCGACACTAACGGTGGCCCGGGGCCGGCAAAAATGAAAGTCGGGCCACAAAATTTCAAAAAGGGCAAATTTGGTGGTCCGCCTCTGGCCACCAAAAATGTTTGAAAAGTATGTCTGGCCCAATAAATTTGTAACTTTTTGTGCCGGAAAATAGCAGTTAAATTACTTTAAAGGATGGATGGAAAGGACTGAATGAGTTCCTGATCAGAGTGAGTGTTGCAAGTTTGTTGAGGTTTATTTATGAGTAGATATGTCCAGCTTCCAATTTTTACTATGATAAAACTTAAATATTTGACTCATTTAAAAAAAAAAAAAGACTTTTAATGTTTTTTATTGGGGGTTTTTTCGGGCCACCAAAAATTTGAAATTGATGATTTTGGTTGCCCCATCGGGCCACCAAAAAAAAAAAAGTTAGTGTGGAGCCCTGCATAAGACAAAATATTTCTAAACCTTTTAAATGTGGAGGAGTGCAAATGCAAGTTTTACCACATAGTTTGAGTGGTGGTAATTATTCACAGTGCACAGTTTGTGTTTTGACTATTTTTGTGCCAATTTCGCATGCCCAACTCAGTTGAGGGCGTACCTGGTACCAAGTTTGCATGTTTTCCTCAAATGCACAAACCTGCCCGAACCGGTCAATGAATTGCCAAATGCCACAGTACAATGAAAACTTCACTCGCGATTCCCTTCCACTCACATGTAGCTTGCGTTGTGTGGTGACTGAATGTCAAGCGGTGTTCCCTAAGGATTTTTCGAATAAATTCTAAATTTTCTGTCACAGTTGTGTGTGCAAAAGTCATGCCTCCCAGACTTGGACAATAATGTTGCTACTGGCCATTTGAAAGAAAAATAATCATAGATTTGTCATAAAATTTACATTGTAGCCAAGCTTGGAATTTTCTCAAAAACTGTATTCATTGCATGTGTAGCATAAAAGATTTGTAAACAAGTTACATGGATTTTAAAAACAATGTTTTCACAAAGCATGCCTGCGTTGCATAGTCAGAATAGTGTGGCACACTGTGGTTTACACTGTGGCTCAAAAAGAGTTTGATATAGGAATTAAGTTTGTGTTGGCATAGAAATTGATTCTGAGTCTAACATTTTCAGTTTTTCAGCGAGCATAATTGGACAAACAATAAGGCTCAAAATTTGACAGTCTCATAATGTGTAGCAAAATCTGACTGCATGGTGTTGTAGGCATGCACAAAAATGTGAGCAAAATGTTGTGAGGTTTTTGATGCTCTTTACACCATAATGTAGAGGCAGTTTAGTCTTCATATCCAAATTTGTCAAGCTTGTCCAGGGCAATGGTAGTGGTACCCCCTACTTAATTGTAGCTGGTAAGAGTGGCTTGAAACCAGAAGGGCTTGCTGAAAAAATAAAACAAAAACAAAAGTTGCTCCTTGCAAAGCTATGGTCAAGAAGCCAGAGTTCTGCATAGATTTGTGTTATCTCTTGTTAGTTTTTCTCTGCTATGAAAGCTCATAGCTCACAGATGGGACATTGGACAGTGTACACATGTAGATGAGCAATATACAAATAGATAGTGGTTGAATTTTGCGCTTGTTTGGAATGAAGAGATTTTAGCTCTGTAGGTGTAGAGTAGCCTTCGTTTGAAGTCACTTGATGCAGGAAGCAGAGTAGGCTTTTAGTCTTCACATCATATAAAATGTGCTACAAAGACTTCTTTGAGGGATTTAAAGGTATCACTTCTCAAGTCTGTAGATTAAAGTTTAGTTATTTCTCTGAGTAAAGAATGTAAGATTGCAGTTCTGATTGACATTGCTGCAGGAGAATAATACCTGAGTGGTGACGCAGCCGTGAAGTAAAAACTTGATTGAAGCGAGTATTTTGCAGCCTAATAGATAATAACTGAATGTTGAAAGTGTTCATAGAAATGTGCAATATTCCCATAAAAGGGTGATTTGTTTTGCATGTTGGTATTTAAACAGTTCTTGGCTATGCTGTAAATTCGAATTCAAATGCAGGCCTAGTCACTACCATGTGGGGAAATCAGTGAGTTCTGTCTTGTCAAGTGGTCATTCTTTTTTTTTGTACCAAGTCACTTCCTCATCAGCCACTACTATTATGTAAATAAGATATATGCCTTGTCTCAGCTTGCAAAGGTCATTAACTGTTATGTTTTTTGATTCCTGTCATTATATTCCCTTGAACAGCATTCACAGTCACTCCATAGGTAGTGCTGCTTCAATACTCTGGGGATTTTTTTTTTCTTTTACCCCTGGAAATATTGATAATAAAGGCAGCCATTGATGTCTTTTGTTTCTGTCTTCCTGTTTTATACAACTCCTTTGATGACCCTTACAGCAACCAGAGCATATCCAGCAAAACGTCAGACAAGCACAAGGATAAGGGTCAGGGAAGTCCGAGTCGAAGCTCACCGGCCAAGATCCATCGGAACAGCCGCGACCTCTCAAATGAGGACCTGGGTCTCGCAGCAAGCACACCTTCCAAAGAGGCACCCAAGCCGATCATTCTAGATGAGAAGGTGAGTTTTATTGCTAGAGAGGTAATCCCAGACACAAGTTCACTGTCTCACTGATAGCCCATTCACACTGACTGTGAAACACCACAACATTAGAAATATTCTGACATTTAGGGGATATTTGGACTGCATCAATAGCCACATGAATCATCCTCGGAACAATTGCACTGCAGGATATGATTTCTGTAACCTCACATGCAGTTTGCTGCAATGCTTTGCAACGTCTTGATTTTTGTGACACAACTTTTCACTCAATGTTTTGGATTCCTCCAAGCTTGCAGCCAGCTGGACAGACTAATGTCACGCCATTCGCATGAAAAAGACTACATTGCAATGGCACAAAACCTGGTGATGTTTCTTTCTCGCCATAATTTTGCAATTATTTGTTGCAGTTTGAATGGAAGGATGAAGCATCATGATTTGTATTGTCACAATAAAAATGGTCCTAATTATTTTGTTTTATCTTGTCAAAAGGATAGAGACAGAAATAGCTGCACACCTGTATGTGAAGACAGTTGATATAAGTATGTTTCCTCATGATAAGTCATGTGTGTTTTAAAGAAGATCCCAGAAATAAAGTACTATAACCATCCTATGTGTACATTTGGCAGCCCTGGGCCACTAGACATTGCTAGTGTTCAGGCCTATTCTCTCTACAATTTTGTTATTCTTTATATCCCATTGTATTCTTTTGTAACCATTGCATTAAAATGGGCAGACTCCTTGGGTGTCGTACCAGTGACAAGGAATTAAGAAAGATACATTTATTGAATAGATTTATGTTGAAAAGATGTATATACCAAGATACATTATTGTTGTTCCATGAATTGCATTCATATCAGTTCTTTTATGTATCTTGGTGTCATTATTACAAGAGAGAAAATATACATTTTTGGATCTTAAAGTGCAGTAGTCAAATCTGCAGAGATGTTTATTACCAAATTCACTGCATTGGTCTAGATAGCCATTTGCTCTTGATAACTAGTCAAGTATTTGCATAGTAATCTACAATTTCTATGTGTGAAGATTAAACTCACAAAATGGCAGATAAGGTTTAGTCTCATGCACATATATTTGTATACTGGGGCCACATTTAGGCCTACTACAGAAATAAGGAGAGCAAAAAGAAAGACAAGAAAACAGAGTTTATCCAGCTTTGTGTACTGCATGGTGCCAGTGGATGTAGAAGTTCAGTAGACCCCATGCTTGATACCTTTCCTCCTTTTTGCACTGAATTCACGGCTCACCCTGATTACCCAGACTCTTCACATATATAGCATACCTTTATGGAATAAAAGTGCACTCAATCTAAGTGTATGGGGCCCATCATCATAGTGGTGAAATGAAGTCACGGATACTGAAACTGTAAATGTGATTTGACTGCAAAGTTTGAGTTTGATTCATGTTCCAAAATTGAAAGGTCGATATCTGAACTACTATGTGTTTTAATTTCAAACCCAAAGAATGTCTTCATATAAACACAAAGCTTTCTTTTTTCTTCTTTTTCTGAAGCATGTCACTGGGAATACTCGATTTGAACTATTTGGAGTTAGATGCCCTATTTTGTATGCTGGGCCACACCCTAAAACATCATAGCTGATCTTCATAACTCTGTATATTTCCAGTGACAACCTTTCTTTCTTACCTTTTTTATAGCTAGTTCTGCATAAAATATTCAAAAGCAAACTGTCTGGAAATTGTTGATTAGTGGAAACAGAAATTCAATGTCAAGTGACTTTAAAAAGAGCTATCGTGATGATGGGTCACATACAGTAGCTGATGAAGTTTGTCATGTACTTAACCATACTGAGTCGAGCTTTTTAAGTTGGTTGCCATCAGCGCATTATGATGTACTCTGGCCTCGACATCTTCCAGTTCACCATCCAGTTTGCAGTTGCATATGTTCCAGCTATTGATTTGCATGTTGGTTCCTTGCATTCTCAAACATGTCTGTGAATCAGTTATGACTGAAATGATTGATGCAGTACACTGTGGAGAGTTTAATGTATTCATTGTTCAGCTTCACCACTTTTTAGCAAGGTAATTTGTATGCTACCACCCCCCCCCCTTTTTTTTGTGTGTGTATGTATGTGTGTGTGCTGTCTGTGAAGGAGCTATAGCTGAACTGGTAAACTTGTCGATGTCATCAGGTCCAGTAGTTATAATTGCTAGCACAATATGTCATGAAATTTTGTATCGCTAACTTTTTCCCCGTGTCATTTTGACTTACATACATTTCAGCCTTCCAAGCTCGGGAAATGAAGCTTATCAGAACCAATAAAAACAACAGAGCTATCCTCTTCATGACTTCAATAATTTGAGAATCACATACACTTGCAGACTGGTGCATTACCACTATGTGTATGTTCTCAAGCATGTATTAGAATGAAAATCAACAAATCGACAGTCTGCATGATATAACACCCGTTTGTTATTCTGTATGTCAGTATTTATTGTAGAATAAATATGTTCTTCTACCTCACTTCTATGTAGGTATACTACATTGTATCTGGGAAGAGGAAGAAAGAATTACAAATATCTTCTTTTAGACTGTTGGATTATGCTGCTTTCTCTCATATCACGTTCTCATTAAACAGTCCTTGTTTCATTAACTATGGCAGTTGACAAAAGTGGAAAAAAAATAGCCTACAGCCCAAACTCTTGCATTTTTTCTTTTTTTTTGCTAAACACTGTAGAAAAGGTCAAGAACCACTGAAATGTAGCAGTATTTGTGTGACATAATTAACACTTTCTCTCTCCGTTATGATTCTGAAATTTCTCAAGAAAATTCATTTTATGAAATTAGAAATCTGGACATGATAGTTTCTTTTTGTGACTTTATGCATCTCAACCTGAAACGTGGGAGAGTCGTTAGTAAATCAACAAGTATTTTTTTTTATGTTCTTTTCTCGTCTTGTCTCCCTGTCTGTATAGAGCTACATGCCACTGTTCCAGCAGGTACTCACTCAATCTTTTAATAGAACAAATACCAAAGTAGCCCTGCCCCTACTTTTTGTTTTGTTTTTTGCTTGCTGACACTCCAAGAGCAAGAATCGTTTCCATAGTTGCACAGCGAGGAGCCAAAAACATTTTAAGCAATTATTGTGCGTTCTCCATGAAAACTAGTCATACCACCATCCAAAATCAATTACACTTCGGAAAAAAACCAACAACTCTTGCAACGCTGAATTATAGGGTTTCAGTTCTGCTGTTATCAAAAGAGCCCTATGAAGAGAAGTTGAATAATTGAATTGAATTGAATTACTGAATAATGTTGTTTTTGAAAATGTTCCTATGCAAAGATTCATATGCTCCTGTTTAATAGTGTTAAGAGAAAATGCTGGAAATATTGTTGAATGAACCTATCGTTGAGATCAGATAGTGAACATTTTTTTGTAATAATGTGGAGCAGAGATACCTCTGTACTCAGAAATAACTGGATGCTTGTGCAACTATGTGAGACAAAATGAAAGTGCATGCGTATTCCTGCTGAAGGCTTCTTTCAATATAATTTTCAGTGCACTATCCCAAATCTGTCTGTGTTCTTGATATCTGTCAGTGATATTCTACTCCTCTATGTCTGTCTTGCTCTAGTGACATAGTGTGTCTTCGGTTTCTGTGAAATTTACTGGTTTCTCAAATGGGCTTACAAGTAATTCTATATTTTTGAGTGTTTGATAGGAAATGCCTTGTTTGTGAATGTGTGTGTCTACTTTTAATACTATGTATTTAAAAAAAAAACTTTGGGATAGAGGGGGGAAAACTCCACTAATAGACATTTGTAATGACAGACTTTTACTATGTTAAAGAGTAATGTTAGTGGCAGTGATTTGCTGACATATTTCAAGAAGATGGGGGGGGGGGGAGAGAAAAAGTAATACAGCCATCAAAAAATTATGGGACAATTTTGCTGTCTTACCATCCTATAGAATACATCCACAGAAGGGAGCTGTTGTCATTCATTTGAGTGCTGTTGGGACATTCATATATGACTTTTACTCTTTAAATAACAAGAATTATAAAAAGAACATAGCTCCAAGTGACGTGTGTCAAATCTAGGTTGGCTCTGTCTAAATAGCAGACATTTTTAAAACTTGAATGTACAGTTCTGTGCAAGTAGTATTCTTTAACAAGAAAATAGATGTAGAATTTGCAATGTAAGTATCATTATATAAAGTGCTTACAAAATTGTTATTCATGAGAACATCGTACATTTAAATTTTTTTTTTCTTGAAAAACTTTGTGATACTCAACCCCCTCACCATTAGCTTTATTCAAATATATACAAGGTACAAATATACACTTTGGTATTTTTCAGTTTTGGGTTTTGTTTTGTTTTGTTTTGTTTTTTGAGGGTGGTATGGGATGGGCATTGTGTTTTGTATTTTAGGACTTTTATAAATTGGTAGCAGCAGTACCTCTTCCAAACAGTTAGGGTCATTTTCACTAATTCAGATGTTATAACGTGTTTAATTAAACTTGTAAAGTTTTAAATGTTTTATAAAGTTTCACAGTGTTTCTCACCATTTTCCAGGTTGTGAGCTTGTTTGGGTTTTTTTTGTGTGTGTGTGTGTGTTTGTCTTTGAGGTGGGGATGGGGTAGCTTTTCTCTGGTGTGGCTTTTTTGTTAAATTTACTCATGATGTGGCATGTTTGTTTTACACCTGCTGTAATGCTGCATTATGTGTAATGCATGAAGAAGTAATGTGATGTCAAGTCAACTGCCAAAGAACTGTTGTTTTAAAGCTTACACACCAATTCCTGATGAATTTGTCAGTTGAAGAGTTAAAAAAAACAACAACAAGAGGACTATCAAAACTTTGAGAATAAAGTTGTCCAGGAATAGAGGGATAAGAATGATTGAAACTTTTATGGATCCTACAAGAAAGTACAATAAACTTCTTTGCATATAAATGCTTTGATACCTGCTGAATAGAATTCCACATTACCAAAGTCCAAGATCTTTATTCAGGAACAATGAATGACAACATTGGAATGATTGGAAATAAGGAAGACTATTAAATTCATTTGACAATTTGAAGTTGCATTAGAAGCTCATTAATGAAGAATAGTTGGAGGCAGAGATAGAGGTTAAAAGAGACAGGACATAAAATATGCAAAGCATACTCTGTGGCTGCCCTGTAATATCTTCACTGCCCTATTAATCAAGCATTTTGTTGTGCATGTTCATTTTCTGAAAGTTAAGAATTTTTTGTTGTTGCCCTCCTTTTTTTCTACCCTTCCCCATTATGGCACTTCTCTAGCCTGCTCTCAATCAAAACCTACTTTTGCATACCCTCCTATGTTTTTTGTGTAATTAAAGCCAATTGTATCAGTTGTCACTATTTGGACCAGTTTCCTGTTTCTTTTCTTTTTCCTTTTTGAGCAATAAAGGACCATAGTGCGTTATTTCAATTTGGCTTCCTTGTATAATGTAGTGAGCAATATCTTTGACTAGAATGCCGAATGTACCTGTTTTAAACAAAAAAAAAAAATATATATATATATATATATATATATATATCATAAATAATTCATGTTTCAAACTTGTGCTCTCCAGTTCATTATCACATTCTGAATACAGTAAAACAAAATATTTTAGCAGCATGAAATTTTCACAAATTGTCACTGGCATTCAATGCATATAGTGTAGACAAGAACTTTTACGTGCATTTTAATTTTGCGAATCTTGGCTCTCGAGAAATTTGCAAAATTAAGATGCACGGGAACATTCTTCGTTTTAGAATATACAGAGATATCACCCATATTATGCTTGGATGCTCTTGCTTTTGAAATGCTACTTTCTGCTGGATATATTGTTTCTAAAGATCCTCAGGGAGCTAAAAGATTGAAATCACAAGCTCTCTGTTAAATGATGACAATTTGACAATTACGGGGAATTGATTTTTGTTGGTCATATGTCATTGTTGGACTTTCATAGAATGCAAAAAGAAAACATGTTTCATTTTTTCTTTTTCATTATGAAATGATTACTCAAACTAGAGAGTTTACAGTGTTGTGTAGGTGACCAAGTAAAAGAAGAGTTTTTTATAATGAAGATTTATTCATTCAGATGGAAGTATGGTAGACAAATATGCAAGTCACTTTTGATATTGAACAGTGTCTGTTTCTTAATAGCTATAAGGCAAAAGTCAATACCTTTTAAACTTTTAGATAGATGTAGGAAATCCTGTATCTCTGAGGTAGTAAAAGCCAAAAGCAATCTTGTAAATAGAGGTATCGTTACCAGAGGTATGTTTATTTTGTGTTTTTACCCCCCAAGCACTGTTGAATGATAAAGGCATGATATGATTTCACTTTCTTCTTCCCCAAACTTTAATGATGTGTGTTAGTGTGCAGGGTAGTTACCCAGTGTAATGAACAAGAAAGGCATTTTTGCTTGTTGGCATGTACCAGGTTTGTTTTTTTTTTCTTTGTAAAGCGCTTCAAAACATGTTTGTCCTAAGTGCTATAAAGATTTTCCATATTTAGGTGCTCCGAGTATCCTCTCGGATCACCTTCTGCATTATTATTTATTATTTTACTGCTGGAAGATGATGGGAGTGTGTGTTAATAAAGCATGTATGATGAGCTGCTAAGTTTTCCTGATTCCAGAGGAAGTTGCCTAAAATATAGAATATCTCTTCATGTCTTGACAAGAGATGAAACAAGTTTTCCTGATTTAGGATCATTTGTGTGTGTTAATGGACTGTTTGCATGTACTACAGAAATTAACCATCAAATGTGTACAGGGGATTGTCAAATGTTTTTTTGACTAATTTTACCTTATCTGTTGTAATTTCCTACAAATGTGGCAGGTTGGAAGAGACAAATATCACAAATGTACGTTTCGGTAGAGATCTTACCAGTACAGTGGTGGATCCAGAGGGGGGCGCACCAGGTGCGCATCCCGTCTTTATTTTTTGATAAAACAACAGAAGTAAAGAGAAAAAAGGGGGGCATGCTCCCCCTTTGTTTGTAAAGGGGCCTCCCCTTTATGGAATTCCTGGATCCGCCCCTGCAGTACAGTTGTCAGATTGTCTCAAACTCAAAGGTAGAATTCCCACACTTTCTTGAAGTGATTGCATTGTATTGCATTAATCTGTCCCCCATCTTTGATGGAACATAAACCCTTTTCATAATTCAATATATTGAATATGAACATATCTATGTCATTTATGAGTGTACAACACAACTCCTGTATACATTTGATGGACATGATACTGTCCATGTTGAACCAGAATACATGCATGCTATCTTCAGTCAATGGAGTTGATGCCTTTCTGGTCCCAGCTAGAGAGATGTCCCCCAAGACTGATGGATGCATGACTGTGCATGATGTTTAAAATGCTTCAATGAACATGTCATCCTATGTCTGTACACCCACAAGTGAATGCATAAAATGTCTGGATGTTGTCAAAACTCTCTCTCCCACTGCCCTAGCAGGGATTCTCCCTTAGAAGACGTAGAAAGCAGTCTGACAGCTCGGTAAATTCCCCTTTTTGCATGCCAAGTATTCTCTGCCGCTCATATTATCTCATTTTATTTCAATTCTTTCACTTAAAACATGTTTCTAGGGTTATGATCACCAGTGTGTCAGTTTGCTTTTTTAATAGTCAAATTTATTTATTTTTTGTTATTTTCTATCTCATATTATTCATTTGTAGTGGGTTTTAGAACTTTTTAGAACTTAAAATGCCAGCACTATTTGTATATATGAATACAATCTACAAACTGCATAATTAGCCAGGTATTTATTTTATTTGTATATATGAATACAATCTAGCAAACTGCATAATTAGCCAGGTGTACATTTATTTTATTTGTATATTCAGGTTCATGCTAGTGCGTAATAGTTTTTTTGCGAAGTTCTGTTACATTAGAATTAGTTGGCATATTTTCTATTATTCACTTTTGTTTTTGTGTTTTGTTTTGTTTTGTTTTTAGAGCAGCTATCTGATAAATTCCTGGAGTATGGTTGACAGCTCATGAAAGGCACTGATAGGGGACAGCAATATCATATACTTCAATATCATATACCTCAATGTCATATACCTCATCATATACCCCATGTTTCAATATCATATACCTCATGTCTCAATATGAAAAGTTTGACTGTAAAACAGGTTATGTGCCATTTTTAAACAATTTTGAGTAAATTCATTGTCAGATGGAGCAAAATAAAGCCTTTGCGGTGATACCTCACTTGTTGCATAACAAAGAATAATTATTTTTGAAGTCGTGATAAAAGAACCTAATATTTTCATATTATTTTCTCTGTTTTTTACAGCGGCTTTTATGGCAAATACTGTATCTCAAATTAGTAAGAGTGAAGTTCAGGGATCAAACCCTTCCTATAGAATTTATGCATCAGTCAATATTTTAGGATGTAAACGTTGATGCTGTGAGTTTGACCTGAATGCAGGAATGTGCAGGGTGGCAAGGAGCTGTGCAAAAAACCAGATTCCAGGACCAGGTGGATTTTCAAAATAATTTTATAGAGGATGTGCTGGTAGGGATCATGAGGCAACACATCTGTTATATAAACCTGAAGCCCACAATGCACTTTCCACCTCTGCTTTTTGGGTAGTGAGGGTGTTTGCCACCCCCAGTTGTTCCCCTATAAAAACTGATCATCTCATGAGCCGTCAACCATTTCACAGGAACACAGTCACACTGGATGAAGGAGACATCCACCGGTAGTGGTATTTGGGATCACAAATGCATGCAAAACCTTGGCTTCTACTCACATAGACGATGTAGACATGGACAGGAATTTAGTTCATATGACATCAGATAGTCTAGGGCCATAGTCCTGTCTAAATTCAGCAAGGAGATGTGAGGTTGAATAAATTAAGTAGTTTCATGTGGCTTTGAAAGCAAATGTGAAAATCAATCACAGTACAAAACTTCAGTGTCATTTGTCATGGGAATTTTACTCATTTTTGTAGTAAGAAGTGTGTGAGATGAAACTTGACATAACTGTGTAAGAAGTATTACTATTTATTGAAACCAAGTGACAAGGTGTACTAGTATTTGCTTTAGCTCTATTCAATCCATGTGAAGCAATTCAGCCGGAAAATGTGATGCTTCTACCCTGAAAAAGTAGTGTAATGCGGTTGCGTGCATAATTGGTGAATCACAGATATATCACAGATCATTAGTGAATCACAGATTTTTTAAGAGACCATGGCAAACACCA
The DNA here is from genome assembly GCF_040938485.1 of Diadema antillarum. Classification (NCBI taxonomy): domain Eukaryota; kingdom Metazoa; phylum Echinodermata; class Echinoidea; order Diadematoida; family Diadematidae; genus Diadema; species Diadema antillarum. Next base: position 969,050 of record NW_027271223.1, read on the forward strand.
GCAAATTCAAGAGACATTGTATTGTGTTTGTTTGTTCATTTGTTTTTGGGGATGGGATAGGAAATATCTCCATGTGAGAAATCAAGCTAATAACACTGTATTGTGGGCAAAACTTGCAAATGAGTGCAGGGTCCAGAATAATTACTTTGAAAAACATGTCTTTCTTTTTTTCTTTGGTTTTCAGTTCAATATGTCTCATCACCAGATAAAGCTCTTCTGTACATAAGTACAAAGTACACATTCACATGTATACAGCAATGTTTACAATTGTAGCACACTTCTTAGTGTAATTTTTGTATAAGCAATTAGTCGTGAGTTTGTTCTTGCAGAATATTGTATGTTAGAGGTATGGACAACTTTAAGGGATTGTTCAGTACTGTTTCATTTTTTTTTTCTTTAGTTTATGGAACAAACTTTTCTTTTTTTTTCAGGTCAGCTTGAATATATGTGTGCATCCTCTTGACTATAAATTGCTCAGAAATAAAAGCGGCAGTGCTTCATGGATAGCAGCAAAGCTGAGTTGCAATTATGATTGAAATGATGGCAGCTTTATTCAAATTTTTGTTTCAGTCCATGCCCCACTAACCTCCCCAGATCAAGATTAAAACAATGCCTTCTGTTGGAGCTTTTTCTTCTTGCAATAATCCAATTTTTAAATCTTTTTCGTTATTTATTACTTTGCTTCTGTTAATGCCCCTTCAAAGGCTTTTTTGTTTTTCTGAATATTATAATTATATCTGTTTAAGCTCAAAACTTTGCGTGCAGTTTGGAGAATGAAAGGTAGCATAATGCAAAACTGAATAATGATTTTTTTTTTCTTTTCTGGCTTTCTGCAAATAATTTAATGAGACATTTGGTAGTAATAATGCTTCTTAACTTGCGAAAGGCTAACCCAGACTTTCCCCAGCATTGGGTCTGTTATGACAAAAGCAAGTTGCTTTCAGTGAGTTAACCCTAAAAAGGCCAGGGGGGGGGGGGGGTTTAATCAACCCCCCTCAACATTTTTCTTGATTATTCCGCCGCGCGAAATTTTTTGACAGCGCCGTTCGCTGACTTTTTACTTTCAAGTCTCACGCATCTTTTGACACCATTTTCGCAAAAATCGCGCATACCGTTACAACGCTGCATGACCTTTTATACATGCCTGTCAGACCGAAAATGGCTCAAAAACGTGATTTTGTATGTAAAGTCTATGCAAATGGGGTTTTCTCACCTTATTCATAAAGATATTATTATTTTCACTTTCATAGGCTGAAATCAATTAATTTTAGCATAATTATGCTTGGAAAAGGTACTGTCATAAATTTTGCGAAAAAAAATGATAAAACAAAAGGTCAAAAAACAGAGAAATACATAAGAAATTGATAAAACAATAAAATACACAATAAATTAAGTTTGATACCAGATTTTTTTTTCAAATACATTGTTAGGAATGCTACAAAGAATGTTATCACCAAAAATTAGGATTCTAGGAGCTTTACTTTCTGATTTAGAGCAAAATGTATGACTTTATGCATATATTAGCATAATTAATTAGTGTAATGAAAATTTCCATTTCTTTTGTATAATGTGGTAACCCCCCCTCGGCCACAGAACACCCCAAAAAGCCCGGCCTGGTTAGGGTTAAACCAGGACCCCATTTCATAAAAGGTTGATACGATAACAACTCTTGCTGGAATGGCAATTGTCATGGTAACGACACAAATCCAGCTTCCTGATTGGCTGTTGCTATGAGAAGTTGCCCTTCCAGCAAGAGTTGTCATCCCAACATCTTTTATGAAACAGGGCCCAGATGATCCTTTATTCACCCCTCAGCACCCAGAAGGATCACACAATGCTAAATCTCTATTCAAAAAAAAAAAAGACACAAGACAGAAAGACTGTGCTTTTAGATGCTCTTGCATTGATGTAGACAAATTTACCATGATATCATACAAATAAAACATAAACTGAAGATTAACCCTAAATGAATGTGGGATGACACTGAAATGATGTAAACACATATCCACATCCCCTAACCATACATATCATACACATGAGGGTTGCTGCAGTTGATGTGATTTTTTTTTAAGGGGTGGCTTTGGGCTGTATACATGCTAAGAAGTAAAGAGAGTTAATCATAGCGTTAAAGAAAGCATTGAGTAAAAGACATGGTGATCATCACCATTCATGGAAAGCCTAAAGGTATATTGTTAGGATTTTTTTTTTTTCGGGGGGGGGGGGGGGGGGGGGGGGGGGAGGGAGGGGGTTGTGACCCCACTTTGGATGTGCTGTCAGTCAAAACTACACGAAACCAGTCCAACAAACCAGTCGAAGTCAGCAGGGAAGAGGTCTTTGTTGTGATATATATGTCCAATTTATGTGCCTACAGTTTATACCATTATTTGCTATTAGTACTCAAACCATGATTAAAATAAAATACAAACAAAAGGTTTAATGTCTTGTCTTGTCAACTGTAAAAAGGAAAAAGATATTGATGCTCACATACCTACTTGACTTGTGAATTTTATTTTATTTTAAGGACACTATTGGTCCCGTGTTATCCACTTGCCATTGGGAGGCTGGAGGGTGGTGTGCAAAACCTATATGGATTTAGAATCATGTACAGAACAGGTTAATATGGAAAGTGAGATCACCCACAAACACTGACAGCTTCTCACCTAGATATTTTTCTCATTTATGCAAGCTGAGCCAAAGTTTTCATTTGTTTAACTCACATGAATAGAAGATGCCAAAGGCTTCTATGTTCTGGGTCAAAGTCATGCTCAAAAACTGCTTGTTTTGGACAAATGTAGATTCCTGATCTAGCATTTGATGAAAGATTATGGTAATAACAGAGTTATTTTGTCAAGTGAAGAGACAACCCACAAACATTTATATAATATTGACTGGCCCTGAGGGAGGTACCAGAAAATATTGCCCAAACTGAAAGCATATTGCCCGAGTCGAAGACGAGGGCAATATGTTTTCAGTGCGGGCAATATTTATCTGGTACCTCCCGAAAGAAAGGCCAGTCAATATCATAATTATTACCTATCCCCTAGGTAAATTAAGAAAATAATTTATGTGAATACGGCTATACACTATGATACAGATCAAGCCACATTTGACTACCTGTAGACCATCAACATGTTGAATAATTGCAAAATTGTTCATCAATGTATATCATTCAACTCCAACTTCAAAGATACATATTTAGTTGTAACAGGCAAACTTCAAACATCTGAACGCTCTTACACTTTATTTTTACTTCTCTGTTTAAAGTTGGAGGGTTGTAAAACTAATGGTCACTGTGCAATGAGCACAAATGGACTAGTCATTGTTTGACGCCTAGTGCTGCTGCCAAGTGGTCGACCTTGTATGAGTTGATTTATCAGCGTTCTTCTGCGGTGCGTGTAACTGACACCCTGGACGTCCTGGAATGTTTTCTTTTTGTAGTCGATCGAAATGTTTAGGGAGGTGGGGAGAGAGATTCCACGCTTTCTCTTCCCACCTCCCTGTTTTACAGTGCACTCCTATTATAACGACCACGGTTATAACAAAATTCTGGTTATAACGAAGTAAAAATTTGAGCTGCAATGTCATCCAATATATGTATTTCTATTGTTTATTTGTTCAGTTACAACAACATTCCGATCTAACGAAAGAAAACTGCCGGTCCCGAGGATTTCGTTATAACAGGAGTCCACTGTATATGTAAAACCCCCGGATGCTCGTGATATGCTCTAATGTCGCCTGCTGAACTCCCGACCCTGCAAAATACCAACTGTAGTTGCCTCGCAAAACTACCTCGTATAGGTAATAATGTGCTATACTGTCTACTCAGCATCAGATCATTAAAAGATAAGGTCTATTTTGTTGATAATATTAGCTGCCAGAGTAGACAAGTCAAACAAACATCAATATATTGTGTGATACTACTATGGAAGAAAGGCATATGTCATGAATTTGAAGCAGCCATACAGTGTACCATGAGTGTATCACGTAGTAATGCTGTTAAAGGCAGGATCAATGGCTGTATAAGTACAGACTGTACAAACCACTGGCTGTTCTTTTTATCTCATAAAAAAGAGGAAAACAAGCCTTTTTTTCAGAGAGCTCTAATAGAGTTTAGTGTAATCAATAAACAAATACAGCTTATGCTGTTGATTCTACTCCACTTGTGAACCAAGTAACATTTGAATATTCAAAATGTAAGTGAAACATGTATGTAGCATACTGTATTGGGGGATGAAAAAGGTGAGTGAGCTAGATTTGAATTATCTCACCTTTTGTGCAAGAGGAAGCAAAAAAAAAAAACAACAACATTGGGCTACATACATTTATATAGCACTTCTCGTCACTTCAACATGTACTACATATGTATGTATGATTGTGAGAAACTCTTTATCCCAAAGTTGAAGGTCAAAGCCGCTTGGTGTGGGTTCTTTCTTTTCTTTTCTTTTCTTTTTTTGCACACTCTTGTATTAACTGCATGCTATCTACTTTTATTTTATATGTTTTCTTCGATTACTTTTTTGCTTTTGTTTTCTTTGAACAGGATTTGTGTGGAATGGAATACCGGTTTGATGTGTCTCCTATTGCAGGGCTTTTTTTACCTTTTCTGTGAATCTATGTCTTTCTTATTTCATACCATACCAGTTTGAAGACATTTGCAAGAATGAGAGGAGATTTCCTTGCCTTTGATTTCATTGATGGTTCCTTTCAACTGTTTCCCCTTTCTTTCATTTTTCTTTTTAGCAGCATGGCATTGTGATCTCATTTGATTTCAATTTATCTCTTTCTTCTATGGGAATTGAAATATTTCAGAAGAGAAGAAAGCCATCAGTGCATATTGTAGCAGTACTGTAAGAGCAGTGTGTGTGTGTGTGTGTGAAAATAATCTGTCTATATTGTCATATGAGTGTGCTGAGTATTTTACACTCTCTGTATTATGCTTAGAACTTATAATGCTTGATATGGATAATACATGACTGATGGGAAAGGGGAAAAGAGAAGGGGGGGGGGGGAGTTGCAGAGATGTGATGTGTCAAAATTAGTTGCAATGCTCAAATGTAAACTGGATGTCTACCATGTAACTGTATAGTGGAAATGCCAATTTAAAGTTTTTCTGTTTTGTTTTGTTTTTTTGTAGTCCATGTGAACTGAAATGCAATGTATATTTCTTATACGACATAGGCCCATCACTGTATCATGGATTTTGGTGAAAAAGTAGAATATTTTGCCCATTAGATTATTTGCCATATGCCCAACTTTGATTGCATGTCTTCAGTACATGTGCTGTGCATTTACTATACACGTGAACAACAAATTTAAATAGTGTAATATACCACCAATATTGGACAGACTGGAAAATGTGAGTTAAGAATGCCCTTTCCAGTTGTGTGGCAGGGGCGGAGTTTATGAAGGCTGGAGGTCAAACATATTGAGCCCAGTTGCGATGCCTACTCCCCTATTGCTAATACCTAGCCAATCACTATGAAGCACTGGGTTTCAGCCCTCATTGCCTGTAACAACAACGTCATTGGGACGTATCACTCCTCACACTGTTTACTATACTTGCAAGTCTGTGTACACAGCTATTACCTTGTCTATTCTCACATCCTTCACTCCTCCCCCCACCCCCCCCCCCCCCCCACACACACACACAGACTGTCACTGTCAAAATACAGCATTTCCAGACAGTTTATCATTGAAGGGAGGTCGAAATTCTCCTAGGACATACACATGAAGTGCTGGCTGTTTTCAAAACAAGGTTGTTGATTTCCCAGCCGTTGGTTTTGCAATCACTGCTTCTTCCAGCTCTACTGACCACTTTAACATAGCCTTTAACAATTTCAGATATGCGTGCAGTTTTATTTCTTTATTCTGACAGTGAATACTCATGTTTGCAATCCAAAAAAAGAAGAAAGAATTAAAGCCCTAATGCATATATATCTTGAACAGCCTAAACAGTCACATATGCACGCAGCGATATTTCTGAATGCTCACTTATTTCAAAGGAAAAATATTGTACATTAAAACCTAGGATAGGGAAGTGCAAAGCCATGGCAAGAAAAGTGCACACAACATCCAAATCCGATGGTTTTGTACTCAATGTGCCATGGTTTTATAAGACTGCAGTCATCACGTTTTCACATAACAGTCAAGAAATTAACACATTCTCTGACCGGATGAAACTAATGGATGGGGGGATGGATGTATCCGGAGAGGATGTATTGTGGTTCGTTTTGGGATTCTGGCAATGTGTGTTGTAGAGGAAAAGAAAAGGACCAGAATTGACTAATTACTTTGGTTTGTCCTTCTCTTTTGTTCTGTTCATTTTCATCAGCTGTCCAGCGCCAGACCTCTTAGGAAGGACATGAAGAAAGCCAACCATGTTCCTATGCAGAGACCAATAAGAGCCAGGACTATGCATGTTATGAGTGAGTGTCCCTTTAACACAATCAACTCCCTTCCCCTTCCCCCAAACAAGATCATCAATAGCAGAAAAATTTTAATCTAATGCTTCCAGGAGGTTAAAAGAAAGGGATACGATTAAAGGACAGATTGCTTTTGTGGATGAATTTGACAAAGTTCAGAGCTGTAGTGTTGCAAATATTTGTAAAAATGTTACTGATGTTGGGAAAGCCAGGACAGCTTGAATGTCTGTAGAGTAATCTAGGATGGTGTAGTTTAGCAACTTCATTTAGGTAGCTCTTCTGACCAATCCACCAGGACACTGCATATGCAACAACTTTGCTTATTTGCTTTGCATAAAAATGTTTATGATAATCATTTTTACCAAGGTGTAAACAGTTATCAACATCCTGAGACCTTTAAACACCTGCCTCTGAGGTAGTTGTAATTCTCCGTTGGGTCAATATATGGGCTGTCCTGTTCCTATAAGAATTGGGTCAAGATTCGCAAATGATAAATCATCCATGATAATTTTCTATTGCCATTTTCTGATTATATCTTTTGAACAATTCATTGATATTGCAGTGCTAGTGTTTTGGCCCAGGACAGTGCTTGGGGGGCAGAGTTTTGTTTTCAGTTTTGCCAATATTTTTTTTTTTTTTGGTATGTATGTGTGTGTTGTTATTTTTGCCATCTGGAGTCTGTTCTCAAAATTTGTGAATATAAAACCACACACAAAAAAAAAATGTTAGTGTTTACATTATGTCATTACAGTATGTCCTTGTGTTTATTGATGTACTCAATTATTGGTCTGTTTGTCTACCCCCAGACACCTCCTCCTCCACCTCATCACTCCAGTCTTCAGACGGGGACAACGATGCACCCCCAAAGCTGCCCCCAAAGCAATCCAGTGGAGACTTCACTCAGGTTGAGGTTATTGATCACAATAACCCACCTCCCAAACCAGCGGGCTTCCCAATCGCTCTCAGCTCTCACAGAGATAAGGTGAGGATTGAAATAAATCTACCTAAAATGAATTTACATAAAGTCTAAACATGGAATAAATTTCTCACTTTCTATAATGTAGCGTTAAAAATTTCTATTTTGTGTTCAATGTTAGTTAATGTTGGCCTTTTTCATTTTTTCATTTGTTAGGAGCAAGCTCCACCCCCTCTGCCAGTGAAAGGATCATCCAGTACCACGCCACCAATTAGCAGAAAAAACCCACAGCCCTCGGAGCAAGCACAAGACGCCTTCACTAATGAACCACCTGAGAAGCCGTGACAGAGATTTCAAGCCTAGTCTCAAGGTGTTTTTTTTTTCTTCTTTTTTACACTCATTCTGGAGTTACTCTCCTGTTGGTTTAAGTTTTCCTTTTACTGTGTCTGTAAGCCTCTACCACCAAAGGCTGGTCAGATTAGATGCTGTTTTCCCTTAATGGACATTTACATTTATACTGATTGTCACAGGAATCCCATTGAAGGAGGAAAATTTCCATTTCATTCACCAGTTAGAAAAAAAAAATAAATCTCAACCTTCTTTCTGTAAGGTGTGTCAGAACTGAAGAAAACTCTATGTTTAGACCTGTTAGTCACTTGTCAATTGGGAAGCTCCTGGAAGTCTGGAGTTAGTGTGCTCTTGTTATTGAAAATATTACTATTAAACAGATTTAGTCTGTACCGTTGTCAACCCAGTTACCCCTGCAGATTTGGGAACCCTACGCTGTTCAGCCCCTATTCTTTGTTAACTACAACCATGATTGTTTGGATATTTTTGATGTGTGGGGCTGGATTGTCAGCAAGATTTAAGTGGGATAAGATGCCCCCCTTCCTTGCCTCAGTTATCAAAATGAGCAGTCACTGACTCCAAGAATGCACATGCTTTTTAATATACCAGCCTCAAAAGTAAGCATATTGCAGGATTTCAGCATTACTTTCAAAGTACAGGTAGATGTAACTTTACCCTTTTGTGAAATTCTGTGCCTGCTTTTAAGAAGTTTCACAAGTAATGGTGCAATCTATGTTTTTCATGGCATGCATAGCGACATGTTTGTCAGCTTTTTAGGAGAGGTTTGTTGTTGGTACCCTCCTGGAGGCTGACACAAAGCATGCATCATATCACAGGATTGGATACTTTAAACTGCTTCTCATCCCAACTGTTTCATGATGAGTTGATTTAGGAACATGTCATGTTTGCAGGTGATACAATACTGCTAGTTTGAACAAGACTCCATTTGAAAGAATTGCCTCTGACCTGGGTGTATGAAATGGAAGTAGCAGCCTTTATTTGCAAGCTCTCCTTGTCCTCTGGATGCTGCTTGCCTATACTGGCATCTCTATCCAGAGGACGTGTCAGTTCTGAGACAGAACTGGCATGCCGACTCAAGACACGAAATCAAATTCTATTGGTTACTTAGATTATTAACTTCTTTCCTGTTTGCAGCGCAGCCTGTGTGATTGACGTCACATTGAAGCAAGGCATATTACAGATACAATTAATGTCTTGGTGGTTTACTGTTTCCCCTTTGTACAGCAGTGTATGAACATGTTGGCTGCATTCAATACAACAGTTCTCACAAAAATAGTTTGATGAGAATGAAGTCAATGCTTCATAAATTTCAGGACTGACAGTTTGAAGTTCTCCCAGTCACTCCCACCCCACCCTTCCATACAACAATGCTGTGAGAAATGTATGATCTGTTGCGCAATTGTCAGGAGAGAAGGAAAGAGTTATCTGCTTCGTATGCTTGAGGTGAAGAAGAAAAAGTAAACACAAGCACACAGACCAAAGCCCATTGCTGCCGAAGTCACAGAATAGATCCCAACATCGTACCAATAACCACTGCAAAACTGTTTTGAGTCAGAGGTTTAAAGGTGCGTTTTGCACATGATAGTAAATTGGTTAATATCATTACATTGTAATAATTTTCCATTGTTTCCTATGCAATAGAAAAAAACAACATCCATTATTTTTTGTGATGTGCATGATACTGTATGTTATCTACCTAATCAGTTCACTTTAGACTAATAATTTCATAATTGTGGAATTTACCTGTAATGGCAGCCATTAGTAGTAGAAATGAGAAGATTTGATACAGCACAAATTTTGATATTAAAGTAGTGTAGGGTTTTTAGCCAGAGTGATTGAATCACACATATCATTGCCAGACAAGAAAAGGAGATCCTTGAGTAGTTTCTGAGTTGTCCTCTGCTTCCAAGTAGGCTAAAGCAGTGGGTCTTTTCATTTATTTTATAATATTAATGGCTGATTGACAAGTTTCCACACTATGTGTGGCATGATTAACTTGATTTGGTCTTGATTTTAGTTTACATCTGCTGCGGGTGTCCCAGGTTCTGGGGTAGGCATGATCATCTCATGTAAAATTGAAAAGAAGAAAAAAAATTGCATTCATATTGGGCAGACGCTGGTACTGGTGTTTTTGTCACCAAGTTCATGATCACTGTTGTGATGACACATTTAGACGAAAATCCTTTTAAGATATTATTACAGAAACATATCTTACCTGTTCGACCACATTTCTTGAGGTTAAGTGTGAGAAAATGTGCCAGATATTGTCTCCTCTATTTTTTTTTTTTTTTGTAATAAGAGCTTGTAATACCAAATGTCAGCATTTTGAATTAGGCTCAAGTTCATGTCACAAACAATTCAACCCAATCAACGTGCAAACTGAATTATTTATGTTCCTATCCAAGTAAAATTACCATTTCCATTTTTCATATTGTATCAATGTCAATTATTGGATCCTCGCATTTGTTTTATCAACAATGATCCGGCTAATTAAGTTTTCGAAGATATGATTGAAATGAAAAATTGATATATCTTGCTAATTGCTGGGTATATTTATGGCCAGTTATTTTGCAGTCAGTCACACATGTTCTAAGTTCAGAAAGGGCTTTCAGACTATCAAGTTATCAGCAAGGATTCAATTCATGAGAAGCAGAAACGAGATCATATCAAAGACTTTTGAATGTATGCAAAGGTATGAAATTAATTGGATACAAACATAGCTGAAATGCAAGCAAAACAAAATCAAAACAGCTCATGTGCTGGCAACATGTGAGAAGTGAGGCTGTGATTTTGTTATCCCACCCCCCCCCCCCAAAAAAAAAGTATATAAATAAAAACATAGACACATTTATGGATCACTGTTTTCTGCTGTACAGATGTCAGGCTTCAGAAGGATCATTGTTCAGATGATCTGTCATGTCACATGGTGACGTTACAGATTTGGTCAATTTTCGTATCATTCCGTGTCCTTGGAAACAGGCCATGCAACTGCTTGACATATTGACAACAGTGTAGTATACAACACCATGGCCAGGATATTCAAACATCTAATGCCACTTTTGTCATATTCAATATCACATTCTACATCAGCTTTAAAAAAAGCTTTACTAGAAAAGGCACAGTCTGGTTTGCAATGAATACTGACATGTCATGTTGGCATTGTGTTTCTAGGGAGCTTCGCCGTTGTTTCTCCAGTTATGCAAAAGGGCAACTCATTTCAATTCGTCATATGTTTGGGTTTTTTTTTTTGAAAGAATGATCATATGGCTTCAAGTCTTTGAAGAGAGGTATCTCATATCCACACAGTGTGCCTTAGAGGGATGTCTCGTCTCAGATACCATCCATTTCATTGAACCATGAATTACCTACTCAATGTTCTTCCCTTGGCAGATTACCTTCACTGTCACCAGTGATGAATCAGACTTAGTCTCAATCTGCTGCTGTAGTGGTCATTTATATTTATTTACTTTATTAATTCCTTTATTATCATTATTTTGTGTGACATACTTGTTGCAATATATTTAATTTTTATGTTGAAGGGAGAGAGACAGGGTTTCCCTTTTTAATATGATATTACTGTGCTGGATACAGGATTTAATTGACTGATGTATGGATGTGTCATTGGGATCATGTACTATCAACAGGAGACAAGGTTTATCCTGCTCTTGAAAATGAATCTGAAAGAATAGTAATGGAATTGTACGACTGTTAGATTTAGGTCAAGCAGTGTGCATAATTGTATGCACGTTTGATTGCACGTCTGATTGTGTATAGTCAGGTGTAAATATTATTTTTGCTACAAAAAGTTGATAGTGAAAAAGTGCATATAACCATGTATATGCTTTGTGTTATTGGATGATTAAAACTTGCTGTCAATACTGTCACGTTTTTATATGTGAATATATATGTATATATATATCTATATATCAGATATACATATATATGTATATGTACTGCACAGATATTGTTTTTATAATGGATTGGAAACTGTACTAGATTCATAAAGCAATGTGCAAACATCAAAGAATAAAGAACCTGTTATGCATGATTAGGTGTTATTGATTTATTTATAGCAACTGTTTGACATATCGCCCTACATCGACATAAGTAAGCACCGAATTAACATCAATGTTTTCCCTTGATGTAGAGCAATTTGTCAATCAGTTGCATTAAAAACAACTTTGTGCAAGAATGTCATTGATTAGAAAATTTGATTTTTGTTTTCTCAAGCAGAGTGCAGCCAAGCAGAACAAGTATGATGTGCTCTTGGTACTTGAAATGGCAATGCAACTTTCAAGTGGTTGTGGGTGTAAGTAAACTGTCACAAAATACACCAGCTGAGAAGTTTATCGCTGTTAGGTGTTTCCCCTTGGTTTTGTGGATAGCAACAGTAACATTAATATAGTTCAATACCTAATGTTGGGGATACTAGAGACAAGATGGTGAAAATGAATACAATTTTACACATGTATGTGACAGGTGTAACAACAGAGCATTGACCGCATCTTAGTGTCTGAAGTCTATACATTCCAGATGTTATTTGCCTTGGGTTTTATCTTTATGTCAGATGGTTCATTCTTTCATACATCTCATTTTCCTTGTAATTTTGTCTTTCCTTGTTTGTTGTCGTTGGTTTGTTGTTTTTTTTTCATGCATTTATTCATTAGCATTATTACTTTGCTAGTTTCAAAATTCTCCCCTTTGTTTGTGTTTGACGAAAAACTATTCGATTGTCGTGGAGCTCAATCCTGATTTCTTTATTTTTTTATATTTTTTTTTCAGAGAAGAATAATACAAACTCCTTAATGTACAAGAAAATGCTTTGTATGTAACTCTAATACTGCTTTGATTGCAGTTAAACAAGTACTACTCTTAGGAAGTCTGGCTCAGAAAGTTTTAAGACTATCAGACTTACAAAATATATGTGAAATATGATAATCTTGTGGGGGTTTTTTTCTACCACAGCAACTTTTAGAATTTGTTAAATTGTTATTGATATACATAACAGTGTATAATAGATTGGATAGTTAATCTCTGTGAATTTGTATTACTGTGATATCATGTTTGTACAATAAAAGACTTCTTATTTAAACTTAATTCTGTTGTGTGCATGATTTACTGAGAGTGAGAGAGAGAGAGGAAAAGAGAGAAGGCAGATGACATCATAAGTGTCATGCAGATTCTCTTACCTACTATATTACATTTGTAGGTCTTAGATAGCTTATATGTGTGTTAGCATAGGTTTTATTTTCCATTGGCCTTCCTGGTGTAAAGAGTGAGAGGAAGACAAAATTCTTCTTACCACACACTTTTTTCTTTTTTGGTAGGAATTGAATAGTTCAAATGCATTTGTGAAATCGTTGGACCAAGCTGGGCAAGAAACATAGATGTTCAAACTTTTTCAGAATTCATAGCTGTAGATAGAGAGCAATGATCACATCAGAGACCAGTCATTCTATACACACACACACACACACACACACACACACACACACACACACACACACACACACAAAGTGGACAAATAACTACAATATACAGAAAAAATATACAGATATATGTTTATGTATGTATGTATATATATATATATATATATGTCAATAATAATGTCACAATAGAGGAATGCATGAAATGCCAATCTTGATTTTAATTAAAAATCCGAATTTTCGGGGGTCCTCCCCCTTCATGAGGGATGACAGTGCGAATGAATTTTCAGTTGTTGGTTTGTTTGTCAACAAACATATATGTATAAAACATATATATATATTAACATATAAACATATATATATATCTATATATATATGTATATATATATATATACTCTCTGCCCCAAAAAGGAACATGCGCATAAAGGGTTGGTCTGTCAGGTAATCGAACTTGGGTCTGCCTGAACTGCTATGATGCTCTGTGGCCGAGCAGTTAAACCCTATAAAGACTTGGGGGGGGGGGGAGCCATCATGCCCTCCCCCCCCCCCCTTGAAATTTTGTGATAACTTCCAGAATTTATAAGATCTCACCCCATGACTTCATGACTTTTTTCTTTAGTCTTACGCATCTTTTGATACCCAAATTGCATAAAAACCTGCAGCGGTTATGGTGTTGCGTAACATTTTACAGTCACATGTCGGTCAAAAATGCATATTTGTATGTGTTTATGTGTGAAATGAATGAGGTTTTGCCAGATTCTAATGTGCTACTTTTGTTTTTCTTGCACATTCTGTTTTTCAGCTATTAAAATCTGATCTGAAGTTGGAATTAATTGTTCTGAATATAAAAAATAGAAAACATAAAATAAAAACAATAGTTGATCTAAGAAATACTGAGATACCCGAGTTTGATATAAACGAGTGTAATTGATTAATTACCTAATTTTTGGTCTTAGACAATCAGTTTTCTTACAAATACATGTGAACAACTTCCTTTCACATATTTCTCAATTAGGGATCACTAGACAGCCATGTTGGCACAAAACAAAAACAAAAAATCCATGAAAATTAGCATATTTGCATAATTAGCCTTAATTAGAAAATTATGGTAATTTTTGTAAAATTAACTACTCAGTATGCATTCTTGTAGGGTACGTCATAAACTAGGTGCATGCCGAATTTGGCGACAATCGGACATTCCATGACCGGGGATCTTATGGGAGACAACATCTCCCCCCCCCCCCCCCCCAGTCCTCAAAACCTCCAAAATAGCCCAGTCTTTTTTGTGTTCCATGCCAAGACCCGGGTTTGATTCCCGGCGGAGACAAACTTTTCAACCCTAGCACTTTTTCCGAAAAGGAGGAACAGTAAGAGGAATAATTATGCATACTCAGTATGCATTCTTGTAGGGTACGTCATAAACTAGGTGCATGCCGAATTTGGCGACAATCGGACATTCCATGACCGGGGATCTTATGGGAGACAACATCTCCCCCCCCCCCCCCCCCAGTCCTCAAAACCTCCAAAATAGCCCAGTCTTTTTTGTGTTCCATGCCAAGACCCGGGTTTGATTCCCGGCGGAGACAAACTTTTCAACCCTAGCACTTTTTCCGAAAAGGAGGAACAGTAAGAGGAATAATTATCTCAAAGCTTATTTGATTATGATATATATATATATGTTCATCTTGAAATTTTTCACGTGTTGGACTTCGAATGTTATCATTATAAGAAGAAGGAGTCTCAAAAACGCCATCTGTAGATCTAAAAAGAATGTTTTTATTCACAAAATCTTAAACCCGCCTCGGGCCTTCATCAGTGTAGCGTATAATTATATATATATATATATATATATAATGTCACAACAGAGGAATGCATTAAATGCCAATCTTGATAGTCGTCAGGATGACAGTGCGAATCACACTGTCATCCCTGACGAAGGGGGAGAACCCCCGAAAATTCGGATTTTTAAATTAAAATCAAGATTGGCATTTAATGCATTCCTCTGTTGTGACATTATTATTGCTATTTCTAGCACTGCCAATACGTGCAGCAACTACAGTATATATATATATATATATATATATATATATATATATATATATATATATATATATATATATATAATGATGTTTGTAGTCCGCGTGTTGGTACCAGTACAGAAAAGATGACGGAGTAGGGTGTATTTATTTATTTATTTATTTATTTATTTATTTATTTATTTATTTATTCATTTATGCGTATCAACAAAAAAAAAAAGGTAACCCAACTTTGGAGGATTACTATTTCATAATTGTCAGCTATGGAGGACGCAATCTTAGTTGTGATGAAAGAAGAACTTTCTCTTTCCATTGGTGCCTAATTATGTTGGCAAATGTCATGCATGACTGAGCACATGAACTTTGGATACAGCAATGACAAATTGCAATTCTTCCAGGTTTGAGTGTCATTATAGAGGAACAATGAATGTCTCACTGAATGGACGAGATCTGTCAATGAAAGTAGCGAAATAAACAGGCCAGCCTGTATGAATGCAGGTTTGTTTAGGGTTTCGTCTGACATTGTTCATGGTCCATAACCTTTAACATGGCCACCTGTGCGATAACTTGGTCTCTCCCACAAAGGCCAACCCACACAGTCCATTTTCTCTCTTCATATTCAACACATAGCTCGCAGTGACAAACCATGTCTTGAATATGAGGAGAGATAATGGGCTAGCCTTTGTCGGAGTGACCAAGTTATCGACAACGTGGGTAACGTGACCATGTTGAAGGTTATGGACCATAAATGATTAGAAGTTGGATTACCTTTTTTTCTGATGCGCATTGTCTAATATATATATGTATATGTATATATATATATATATATATATATATATATATATATATGTATGTATGTATATATATATATATATATATATATATTTATATATATATATACATACATACATACATACATACATACATACATACATATCTATATAGATAGATAGATATAGATAGATAGAGAGAGAGAGAGGGGGGGGGAGATAGATAGATAGATAGATAGATAGATAGATAGATAGATAAACATGGAACCAACACCTCCACTCTGGTGTTTAAAGGGCAATTGGTGTGGCCCACCAAAAAAAAAAAAACAAACAAACAAAACAAAGCAGAAAAACACATATGATATCCAGTGGAACCTTCAACCATGGTACTAGTAAATGCAGTTACTGAAAGGCTGTGATGTGAGCTCGTGGAAAGAAATAAAAGCCTCGAAAACATTATAGTCTCTATTATAACCTTCAAGCAACATACACTCTTTATCATAGTTATTCAAGCCATCACCAAACACTCCGGCAGTGGTGTCTACACAGCACCACTATCTGGTGTATCATTACAGAACCGAGAATCCCTCGTCTTGAAATCAAACCCACTCAAGAGTGAATGTTTCGTGTCTGACACGAGACATTCACTCCATCACAAGGGACAACCAAACAGGACTAGCGATCGCATGTTTATTGACATCATCCAACTCTTCCTTCTGCAAACAGAAAGAATGGTAAAAATCTAGATATGGGTAGAATTACTGTGGGGTTTTTTCGTTGTTTTTTTGTTTTGTCTTGTTTTTGTTTTGTTTTTCTTTAGTGTTGAGTTTATCTTAGGTTTCGATTTTTAAAGGCGCATAGTCCCGGTACTGTAGAGGGCGCTGTTGATGATACTGCCGATCATCGTTAGCATTGATACGAAGATTGCCGAAGTTGAGCAAGAGTAAAGCGCGTCGGTGTTGCTAAGTAACGTTGCCTTCGTTGTCTTCTCTGCGCATCACTCAGTCTGTAGTAATGCCAAGGTGCGTGCATATATATGCTTCTGACATCACAGAAGAAGTTTGCTAAAGCTGTTATCTCTCTCAGCCGAATCATGAGCCGAACTGTGATCGGACCACTTACTACAGTGGATCGGACTTCTTCGGACTCGGGGAAATGGGTCACAGCGTAAGCGCTAAAGAGGAGTCGATAGCGAGGTCTCTATAGGAAACTTGTGCCGTACGCCCGCGTACGCATTTGACTAAACCACCGGGACCATGTGCCTTTAAAACATTCTTTTTTTCCCAACTATGTGATAATCAAATAACGCTATTTAACGCAATTGGAGCATAAGCCGCTGAAGATACCCTGTTTCTACACAAATTTGTCCCGGGCGGACCGAAAATCGGCGGACAAGGTCGTGTGCCACCAATTACCCTTTAACAGAGTGGAGGTGTTGGTTTCATGACATTTGCTTATGAGACAATCGCTCCCATGAATTATCTGCCTTATGAGCCAAACACAAATTTTACCCACAAACATAACCAAACCTAAAATCCTGTCACAACCCCAACCCTAACCCTACAAGTCCTTGGGGAAAAAATAGGACCGGAACAACTATATCGCAAGAGCAAATGTCGTGTCACCAGAGGACATACGCCATCACCAAGATATTGGACGAATATTGGGTGTCTCCAGCCAATCCAATCAGTAGAACATCACCATATGCACGGTTGTATAGGCAGGTGAAAAATTACCGGACTTAGATAATGCAGATGTTGCAGCCAATAATGTTTGATGCTGGTAATTATCGTGTCGTTTCGTAGATTGTTTTCCTGCCACTAATTCTCACTCTCCCAACAAAACTTTATACTTTAAGGTTTCAGCAGACGCTGGAAGTATTTTTGGAGACCTATGCGTGTATCATTATTTGTCAACACTGTCATGCAGAAGCAAGCCCAGAGTGCGGAAAAATGTAGGTCTGCAACCATCATCCAGCCACTTTTTATTTCAGTTACTCACTTACTCACTCACTCACTCACTCAATCAATCAATCAATCAATCAATCAATCAATCAATCAATCAATCAATCAATCAATCAATCAATCACATACTCGATCAATCTATCAATCAATCAATAAAATTAATCAATAAATAAATTTATCAATCAAACAACAATCAAAATATCCATCTAGCTATCAATTTATCTATTCATTTGCGCAATTGTTCTTTCATTTGTGTATTACTACCTATGCATCGATTTAACTATCTTTTCATTTTTTTTTTATTCTATTCATTTGTGCCTAATAAAAGGCAGGTTAGGAGTTTAAGACAGCTAGTTAGAAATCTGTAGCATAAAATACAATGATTAGATCTTCAACTTTGTTCAATAGCAAACGTCGTCGAAAGTCACGCCTCAAAAGAGACGTTTTTCTAGGCATTAATATGCTCACATAACGCCCAGGCCTTACCTCCAACTTTCGTATTCTCCTTAAGTCTCGGCAAATTATTGACAGCATATTTATTTTACAAGAAGATAAGACAACGTGCCTCTGCCACTTTGTATGTAATTTCTGCCGCGTCAGCACGGAATCTCAACATCTGTCACGGAAGGGAGCAAACAGAATACATGATTATACTTGTCTGAAAGACAAATGTCGCCCTCCCAGCACTCCCCCTCGCACGGTAATACATGGAGCGTCAGCATTTTCAGTGTTATGCATATCATACATACTAAATAACAATGTTTGGCTTTTTCTGATTTCAAAAAAAGAGAAGATTGCATCAAAAATGTGACTTTTTTTGTTAGATAGAAATCCTTTTAGGGGGTCGTTTTTGTTTTTGTTTTTGTTTTTGTTTTGGTGAGGCTTATGAAAAACTTTGTCAGGCGTGTGAGAGTGAAAAAGACCTCTGAGGCCTATTGCGTGAGACTGGGTAGGTCTGTTAAAGGTTTATCAAAGTGTAGGATGTTAAGCTTCTGCAAAATCTACTCTTTAGAGCAGTGGTTGTTTACAATCGTTTGAATTGTATTGGCGAATTTCTACCTCTATTCTTATGCTTGGTGTGGTAGAATTTTGTCCTACGCTGTCATTTCGTGACTTTGATTCATTAAAAAAATAGCAGGTAAAGTTAGACACGTCATCTGATAATACTGCCAACACCAACGTGCAGTCATGCATGCATGCTTTGCATCACCTTCCAGTTATACACCAGATGTCATTTAATTCATTATATCTTTCTTTCTTTTAATCTATAACTAACAGTTCAAGTCATACACGTATATTGATATTAAACCTGAACATCATTAATCGGATGGCATAGTATTGGTTGAAATAATGATAAGGCTTTTAACTTTTCGTAAAATACGTAGAAACCACTCTATGAAATGTTATAAAGCATACAATTCTGAGAGGGATTGAAAGTTTATTTGATAAAAATCAGTTTTGAAATGGCAGAGATATCCAGGAACAAAGTAAAACAAGGCAATCATAATAAAAAAGTGGTTCCCACTTTTAATTAGGATCATTTTGTTTTAGATATCTCAACCATTTCAAAACTAGTTTTCATAAAATAAACTTTAAATTCCTGTTAGAATTATGTGCTCTTTCATATTTCATTTCATAAGAGGTTTATCTTTTTTTTTTTCAAAAAACGATCACCAAAAAACGTTGGAAACCTGGTGCCCCATCTCAGCCAAAATTATGCTAACCCTTTAACGGAGAGAACAAGTATTCACAAGCGCATGTCCGATCTTTCTGCGCATGTCCAATCTTTCTGTGCCTGTCCGATCTTTCTATGCATGTCCGATCTTTCTGTGCCTGTCCAATCTTTCTGTCAGTTTGACTGAATTTTTCGTCTTGCAAGCCTCTTCTTTATCCTTCTTTTCTTGTTCTCCGTGACCGTCGGTGTTCTCTCCTTTAAAAGGTTAGCATAATTTTGGCTGAGATGGGGCATCAGGTTTCCAACGTTTTTTGGTGATCATTTTTTGAAAGAAAAAAAGATAAACCTCTTATGAAATGAAATATTAAAGAGCACATAATTCTAAGAGGAATTTAAAGTTTATTTTATGAAAACTAGTTTTGAAATAGTTGAGATATCTAAAACAAAGCGATCCTAATTAAAAGTGGGAACCACTTTTTTATTATGATTGCCTTGTTTTACTTTGTTTCTGGATATCTCTGCCATTTCAAAACAGATTTTTATCAAATAAACTTTCAATCCCTCTCAGAATTGTATGCTTTATAACATTTCATAGAGTGGTTTCCACGTACCTTATGAAAATTCAAAAGCCTTATCATTATTTCAACCAATACTATGCCATCCGATTAATGTTGTTCAGGTTTAATATAAATATACGGGTATGACTTGAACTGCTAGTTATAGATTAAAAGAAAGAAAGTTTACCTTCCATGATAAAATCTAGCGGTGAATATAGCATATTTATTCAGCGGGGCTCGGAAAATTATTGCTCTTATTTCATGACTCAACACATTTCCGAATAAGGGTATAAGTCCTAGAATGTTACAGCCCTTAATCAATGGAGGGGAGGGGCGAGGAGGGCAGGGGCGGGGAGGGGAGGGGTGTGGCGTGATATAATGTCAGCAGATGCCACGTATTCACAAGTCCTATCCACACCCACCAAGACACACGCTCAACAGTATGGATATCACCAGCTATAGATGGTACACTTAATACTGAATTTCTTTGAAACACAGTAAGTTATAGCATGACTGATGTATAGTTTTCAACATGATCGAATCACCTGCAGCCACAACATGTAACCATAAACAAGCAGAACAGAACAAAATGTCTTAATACCTCATAATCACCTGTTTCCCCATTTCCTCATATCACTCACACGTACAAATGAAATGAGCTGATGATATCATCACCTAGCAAGAAATAGTCTTCTAATAATGTGATCACTTGGTATCTCTTTCATATCAAACATTCAGCAAGAAAATTAAAAAAGAAAGAAAATGAACTTCTCTTACTGAACGCACATCAAACAACAGTCCTACTGACTCAGGAATAGTATGATTTGCAGGGGGCATCTTTAGGCCGTGTCACACCTTTCCGGGCAAGCCTTGCGTGCGACTTGCGAAGAACAAATTTTCCTACCCGGAGGTCCCAGCAGATAACCCGCACATGACAGTAGCTAGCACATATCTCACCCGTGGTCGCCCGGAGGTGCGCTCGCAAATCTTTTTACCCGCAACCATTTTTAGGCCCTGTCACACCTTTCCGGGCAAGCTTCGCAGGCTTGTTGCGTGTGGGGATTTTCCAGCATACCGGACAATTTCCGAGGGCGGACAAGGATTTGGGCGAGTCAGTGCATGTGTCTTACTAGCTGGACTTGCGGGTATACTGTGTGACCTGTGTGCCAGGGGCGTGGGTGCTGACAACTCAGTGAAGGAATTCCTCTGAAGGAATGTCATTATCTTGGCTGCATACGGGGACTGCGAAGTACCTGCGTGGGAGTTGCCTGCGAGGTGCCGCTAGGGGCCTCCTACTGGCGTTCTGCGTGGCAATCCCCGCGACTCACCCACACACACACACACACACACACACACACACACACACACAAATGATCATGCTCAAAACTTAGCTGCGGGTAAATCGGACTTGCGTGGGCACCTCCGGACAACTACGGGCGAGATACGCGGTAGGTACTGTCAGGTGCGGACCAACTGCGGAGAGCTCCGGGTAGCAAATTGTTTCCCCGCAAGTCAACCCGCAAAACTTCCCCAGATACGGTATGACAAGGCCTTGAGCATGCTCAAAACTTGTTCCGAGTGAGTCGTGGGGTTTCACTCGCAGAGGCACACGCAGAACACCAGTAGAAGACCCTTACCGGCAGCACCTCGCAGGCAACTGCAAAGCAGGTACTTAGTAGTATCCGTAAGTCGCTCGTAACACAAAAACAGATCGGTTCCAAAGCTCTCACGCAGGCCACACGGAATAGAGGCAAGTACAAGGTAAGTATAGCACGCGTCCAGCAAGTAAGACACAAGTGCGAAACTTGCAAACATTCTTGTCCTCCCGCGGAAAATTCTCTTGCGTGCTGGAAAATCCCTACTCGCAACAAGCCCGCGTAGCTTGCCCGGAAAGGTGTGACACGCCCTTTAGATTGTTGATGTGCACTTAATCATGTGATTGTGACAAATGGCGCCACTTCATCAAACTCCATTGTGGTTATTATGGATGGTCTGTTTCACAATAAAAAAAAGGTGTTCGAAAGTGATTTCAGGTCTTGGATATCACACAGAGTAATGGCCTGATGTAATAACAGGAGCGTCCATTCCTAACAAAAAAATACTTACCTCAAAGATGAGCTATGTGACTTGAGTATCCGGGTGCACGCCACATGCTCGACACCCACGAGTCACCCACGAGTGTGATTCGGTCACGAATCACACTGTCCACGAGGCACACAGCCCACGAGTACCACAGTTCACGAGTTATAAAGCCCATGAGCTCGATATCAAACAAAAGGGCTATAATCGCAGTTCACGAGCTGGAATCTAGGCAAAGATAAGGTCCATGGGCTCGACATTACATTAAGGGGCTTCATTTACATGGTGTCGAGCTTGTGACCTTTTTTGCATAGTGGCGAGCTCGTGGTCCTTTTTTGCCTAGTGTCGATCTCATTAGCTTTATTGGTCTATAGGGTCTAGCTCCTAGACTGTGTATAGCTCGTAGGCCTATTGTATTTTATACTAACTTCTTAACTCCTTACTAGCTTGTGTACGACTCATGGGTGTATGATTCATGGGCCTTTCTTCAATGTCTATAGGTTGTAGGCCCTTTGACTCGTGGGTGTCGAGCTTGTGGGATGACCCCGAATATCCGAGGGGCGCACAATACCATTGTGTTTTTTAGATCCCTTTATGGATTCGCGTAAATTATCTTTGTATAGATGGTTGGCGGGGGGGGGGGGGATTCAAGCTTGTTTATGAACAAGCTTGACAAGTAAAAGTGAAATAGTTCTGAAAGTATATTAATCCATAGTTTAGATGCTCTTCGACAACAATGGCTTTTTCTCATCTTTTATCTTTAAGCCCTTAGACACCTACAATTTAGCCAAAGTTTGTATCAAAAAATGGATGCATATTGGACATTACCTTCGATCAGAACAGTCTTAAAAGAAAGTTATCGAACGTTTCAATCTTTGTTTTATTTTCTTTACATTGTGGGACATTTCTCAGTCGCTTTCGAATAATTTGGTTTCATTCACCACAAAAAAATATAGGACCTACCATCTGGGTGATGATATCCATACTCTGGTGGACTTGGTCAACTTGTAAGGCAACCCGAATTTCGATTATTGTGTTTTTTATCAATCTATTCTTCTGCTACAGTTAAGACGAGCACCATAGTCTGATTTATTTGCAATCGTACACTAAAGTTATTTTCTTATTTAGACAAACATTCAAATTCTCCGCCGCAGCAGAAGGAATTCCACGCAGCGACAGTGCACGTTGTCATTTTCTCCCAGGCAAATATTTTGCCGCCAAAATGATTATGAGACCTCGGGTGAGGATGTTTGTGTGTTGTATACACTAAGACTTCCCGATATGAATGCGTTTCGGAGCACACTGAAAACATCTACATGTATCTTTTAATCTGTGTATGTGTAGAGACTAAGGTGAATGAAACCTCCATGAGAGAAGTAATGAATTTTCTCCTATATTGGCCTAGGCGAAGTTAAGGCATTTCTATCTCTCACGGAGTTTCATTCATCTTAGGTTTTTATTATATATACTTGTTCAAAAGATCCAAGCAGAAATATGGAGTGTTTTTGTGTGGATGTTTTTATTCTGCAACATCAAAAGGATCTTTAGACTGTACTTTTCATTCTCATTTCTCTCATCTCTGCTCCCTCTCCCGCAAAAACAAATATGCCGACAATACACAGACACACCTTTTTTGCTCTAAGGCCTCAAATTGGTATCTGTACACCCTGGACTAGCTGTTGAACATTTTTCGGTTGAAATCAACCGGGTAGACAGTTGCGTGGATGCTATGTTTCAAATGAAGTGAATCTTCCATATATTTCACACGACTGCTGGTTTTCTCCTATGTTTTGTAATCATATCAATTATGCAAGACTGTTTGAACCTTAACCCAAAAATGAACCCTCCTGAGGGCCATCAAAATGAAGTAAAACAGGAATTCGACTTCTGCGCACTACTCAACAAGGATGCTTCTGCTTCTCTCATAATAAAATAATCTGTCATGAGAAAATGGCCCTTTCATTTATGTTTTGATGAACCTCATTCTTCCTGCCCAATGCACATGCATGCATGGCTGAACTTTAAGGTTGAGAATGTTTTTCTGTAATTTGAACCCAAGTCAGCTTAAGATTTTTAATATTGATAGTCTGTTTTGAGAAGATAAGTATAAAATTCGACATTAGGTTAAAGGCCAAGATAAAGAAAAACAAAAGGAATTTACTCTTCTGTCATAACATATTGTTGGATAGCTCAATTTGTCTCATATTGTGGATTTTTAATGAATATGAGATGCTCTACACACTGTACTAGCCATTTGTTGATACCTTTAGGACAAATGTTTTTGATTGATATTCAATAATTGAATTATATTACTTATTGATCTCTCTGTTTCAAAATACACGTTACTTTAAAAGTATAATATACTAGTACTCTATTTTCCATTGCAATGATTGCCTATCATATGTACGAGCTACTTACTGTCCAAATTTGAAGGAATTTTGACATAACATAAGACATTAAGTAGCATAACATGATTCTGAGAAAAAGGCAATCAAAGTTCACTGACTTTTTGTAACTTTCGACAGTTTACTGTCATATTCGTCAGGCATAGCTAATTATAAAACACGCACACACACACACACATGCAACCTTTGTGATGCCAGTTAGAACCATAAATCCCAAGTACATATTCTGAGATGTAGCTTAAATTTTTTCATACTAATTAGCCATTTATACATAAAATACTCTTCTTCTTCTTCTTCTTCTCAACCTCCTTCTCCTCTTCTTTCTCCTCCTCTGCCTTCTTCTTCTTCTTCTTCTTCTTCTTCTTCTTCTTCTTCTTCTTCTTCTTCTTCAAGGTGTGATGTGTTTGTTTCAATCCTGAAGATGTTTCATACAACTTGTGCAGGGGCGAATCAAGTATCTAATCGCTTTTGATAAACATGTATTTGCTGCTCTAATTTTCCATCAAACTCGCACCAGACACGGCAACAACATACTCCTAATCTCAAGATACCACATGTTCAAGTCTCACCGTATCATGTACTCTAGAGGATTCAACAACCGATAAGAAATGGGGCCCCGTCTCCTTCCGCTGGTTGGTTAGTCGTCATTTTTGTCTCCTCCCCGTTGAGATAGTTATCAATTTGATTGATGATGAGTTTCGCAAAACGCAATTAGATGTGTGTAATCATTATGCACAAAGAAAAGGCGGAGCCGAAAACTGTCGTGAATGATTTTAACTGACTTCGGCTAATATCTTTATATCATGTTCATCTCCAAGGCCATTGCATTCAGTCACTTTCCATCTATCAAGTGATCTACCATCTTTCTTAGTTGATCGGTGAGTCCCCATCACTGCTTCTTTTGTATTCTTAACTTGCAAAAGTTCCTGACGTTGGCTTTTGTATGCACATAAAATTATGCGCATACGCACAGTGTCAAATTGCGTGAGGTATATGCGAATTATCTCCTGAACGGGTTTGGAAGGATTTTCTTTTAATGATAAACAATGATGCCCCATAAGATTTTTTTTCTTCTGAGGGGCCCATATCCTACAAGCTTTGTTTTTAGTGGATCCCTCCATTTCTTTTTCGAATTTTGCATATTGTTGGCTTACCTCTGATCACTTGAGTCTTATGACAATGTTTAATCATCATAAAGTTCTGCATTTATTGTACGCTCTTTTCATCTTACATAATTTTATGAACCTTACTTTCTGTTACAAAAAGTGATGTTTATACGTTTAATTGTTTTTGCTTGTTTTTTTTTTGTCGAAAAATGAAATAGAATTGAATCTAATTTAATTTAATCTAATTGAATTGAATTGAAGATTTTCTATGACATTTCATCTACGGAAGAATTTTATGTATAAATATACATTTAATTGTCTTCCAAAAAATTTTGATGGCTTTTTCACTCCAAATTTCACCGTTCATTCATATCCAACACGTCAGTCGTCCGATTACCATCTCGAAAACCCCAGAATCATTTTAGCTCAGAAATCATTAAAGCACAATGGACCAGATATTTGGAATTCTTTACCCCCTAATTTAAAACAACGTACGTCGTTGAACATTTTCAAACGAGAACTAAAAAACACCCTCATAATCCAGTATACTTCTGACACATAAATATTCATACCACCTGGTCAACAAACACCCTAAACAATGAGTTCACGGCCATAACTGAAGTAACATTCACCTCATCACACTGATACACAAAATAACACTCAACGTACAAACCAAGATTCATCCCAACACAATGCACACACCGCACTGCACCGCACGCCCTTCGCACAATTACTTCCCACTCAGTGAGTGGCAAGATTTTCTTTATGTATCTCTTCGTTGTGCCCTTTGCACAATTACCCCCCACTCAGTGAGTGGCAAGATTTTCTTTATGTATCTCTTTACCTGGGGCCATCTTCCTCGTCAAGCTTAGCTTATGATGATGGTCCCCTGCATTTCATTTTTATCATTTCCTATTGCTTCCTTTCATATATGATATTCGTTCTTGAAAAAAAAAGAAGAAAATGTGTGTAAGATCCAAACGTTACGAATATTAGCTGTGTAAATGACTATGTAAGTATTTTGTTGATTTGTTGATTTGTATTGATTTTGAAATGCAGAAATAAAAACTGAACTGAACTGAACTGAACTGAACTGAATTAGCTATCAGGAATTAAAGTACATGTGTTGCAAGTTGGTTTCTGTAAACATGTCCTTGTTGGTTTGTTATCTAATTTCAGTGAATTCTCCAGCAGCTTATACAGGATCCAGAGTTGTTTAAAAGAGATGCAAATCTCCCTGTTACTCTTGGCCTTCGTGGCCGGCGCCGTTGCACAGTTTGACGCAAACTTCCGAAACGGAAACGTCATTGTTCACCTCTTCGAATGGCCATGGAACGACATCGCAGAAGAATGTGAAAGGTAAAGACTAAGAAAGTGCCAATGAATCATCAGCTACAGCATAACTAACGAGGGTAAAACATTATTTGCTTTGAGAATCAAAGTAACCAACACTTAGCCAATGCAGCTATGGTTATTTGAAGAAAAAGTTATGGCCCCTAATACACTCAGCAAAAAAAAAGAAAGTAAACACTTTTTCAAGTTGATATTACTCATAGAATTTTTGGTGAAATGTTAACGTATTATATACCATATGAAAGGTAATTTAATTGGCTATCAACTTGATTAGTCAACAAAAAGGAAAACTTTACGCATGGGTGAACACCTTTGTTTTTCTCTTCCAAGGCACAAAAGTGAAAATTGCAAAAATGATCAAGTTGTCATTCATGCGTAAATGCTCTTCCATGTAACAATAAGAACAAAAGACAAATTTGACACAATAATGAACATGGATTCAGTTGCAAAAATATACCTATGATCTCTATAAATTCTTTAAAGCCGAAAAGATCAATAAAGGCTAAAAATGATGGAGGAAAATGAAGAATGTTCTGTAAAATCCAAATTCGCATGAAATGAGAGAATAAGCAGCATTAGCCAAAATGGTAGAATTTTGAATTGAATATTCAAATTAGGAAAATTGTAAATCATATTTGGTTCTTGAATTTGTCTTATGAATTCTTAAATTACTAAATTGAATGAATGAAATAAAGATATTCTGTTCATTTAATCATCTTCGTGCCCTTACTCCCTATGTCACTTGCAGTTTGAGTTCAGTAAAAATTCTTATTTTCCGCCCTGAAGTTTCCTACTTTTATTTTGTTTGAGGTTATAAAGAGATTAAGAGAATACAAATTGATTTTTGCCATTTCTTTGTGTCTCTCATTGTGTTAAACTGGTCTTTTGTTATTGTTGATGTCTTAAAGGGCATTTGCAAATGAAAGACAATATGTCAATTTTTGCCATTTTTACTTTTGTGCTTTGGAGGATAAAAACAAATGTGCTCACTCATGTGTAAAGTTTCCTTTTATATTGACCTACTAGATTGATAGCCAATTAAATTACCTTTAATATGGTATAAAATATATTGATTTTCATGAAAATCTTTTATGAAAATTTTGAACTCGAAAAAGTGTTTACTTTCTTTTTTTGCTGAGTGTATTAAGTAAAATAGTAGAAACCCGTGCGGACATTTTTTGTTGTTTTGTTTCTAGCTGTTCTGTAGTAATCTTAAACAATATAGGACTTTAATTACTGGTTTTTAAGTAAGCAGAACAGAAACATAGCGTAAGATATCTGGTATCCCTCTGAATGTGGAACCACAGGGAATGTTGTTGTATAGATGGCACTGCAGCCTAAATGCTTGTCATGACATTAAAAATAGTGGGCTACATTAATTATTCTTTGTACGACCACCAGCAAAGTTATGTTCAAAGGATGCAAACTTCACTGAAGTCATGTTCTGGATGCTGTAACGGAAAGCTGGCTATAACATAATACACCACAGATTCCTTGGACCGTACGGCTTTGGAGGCGTCCAAGTCTCTCCGGCAAACGAACATATTGATGGCAGTCAGTGGTGGACCCGATACCAACCTGTCTCGTACAACCTCAATAGTCGAAGCGGTTCTGAATGGGAGTTCCAGAGTATGGTAGAGCGCTGCAATGCAGTTGGCGTTAACATTTATGTTGACGTTGTCATCAATCACATGGCTGCATGTAAGTGTATGGCATTTGTCCACATTTAAGTTATTAAACTTCATAGTTATAAGAAATTTGTTC
Source organism: Diadema antillarum (assembly GCF_040938485.1). Lineage (NCBI taxonomy): Eukaryota > Metazoa > Echinodermata > Echinoidea > Diadematoida > Diadematidae > Diadema > Diadema antillarum. The sequence continues at coordinate 997,892 of NW_027271223.1, forward strand.
ATTCTTATCAAACTAAACTATTTATATAATGGGACAAACGCTGTGCAATATTGAATCCACTTGAATGACACAGCTCTCATCAATAATGAACAGGACATTTGGTGACAACCTTTATCCATTTCTCTCAACATGAATACGTATTGAATCTGGTATTCAAGTTTATTATCAGAAGACTCTTTGGTTTAATACGGAGCAGAAATGTAAAGTTCACCAGAGGCAGATTGCTCCTCCGGCTGCAAGCAAAATTACTAAAGTAAAATCTGTATTTTTCAATACAGTGCGCAAGTCGACTGCGAACAACAGAATATCTCTCTTATTTTCTCTGCATGCAAAAACACACGCACGCACATGCACATATAGGTTTATATATATATATATATATATATATGTATACATATACATACATATATATATATGTATACATATACATATATATATATAGGCCCTATATATATTGTGACGAACTCGCCTTCTCGTCGTGAATTAAAAGAGTGTATTTGAATGTTTGTACAAATGTCTCCGCGAGCCGTGTCAGGATGTTCGAGTAGGCGGGGTTCGTTTTGTTGCAGTTTACAACGATCCCTTTAAATTATTAAAACTACTAGTCTGTACGCTATACACCATGTATTATGTTGTGTCAGAAGCAGCTCACCAACACAAGCGGCACACATACAAAGTTCAGCATCACTTAGATAATGTCACTTCCAAACGTCACTTGTAGAGGATGTTAAATTGGTACACTTATTTTGTTACCAACTTTTACTACCAACTCTTGCTACCAAGTTCTGCTACCAAGTTTTGTTACCAACTCTGCTACCAACTCAGTCACGCTAACGTGGAACACCTGTTACCATATGGTGGCACAGGTATCGTTGATGGCACGGGGTAAAGTGCTATATCGCACCGTTACCAACTTCCTCAGGCGATGACTGGAACTTGGATTGGGCACGGACTATGCGACAAGTCACATTACCAATATACCCGAAATCCAATGACGACGACTGGAACTTGGATTGGGCACGGACTATGCGACAAGTCACATTACCAATATGCCCGAAATCCAATGACTTGCTATTTGGTCTTCTCAGGAATATGTACCACTACTCTCCAAGCTGTTGTATCGTGGTAGAACACTCAAGAAGACACAGTGAAGTCAGCATTACAGGAACACATGTACAGTTTATTACATATAGAAGCAAACAATAACAACACATTGGAAATGTATCATACACGGGCTACTTGTTGCGGACTATGTCACACAACGGCCACTTTATATGCCTCTCCTCCTTTCGCGGAATGAGGAGGCAATCCCGCACGGCCGTAAGCGACGCAGAGAATACCTGCAGTAGTCATTCAAATTATTTACAATGTTGGCGTGGTTACAAAATTCGTACAATGATTATACGTTTTAACAGTATCTCCTGTACATGGTTACTATAATTCGGCATGTATCATCGGTCTAAACCGGAATTGGTATTAAAATAGTCCAAACTTGCCCATGACAAACAAGTAACCACATTTTAGATAACAAGTGTTTAAACTCATAATGATGCACTACCACCTTGAAACGTTTGTCCAACGTTTCGATATTGTGCCCCTTACTATGTTATAGACACTATCGATCATAACAAATACTAATCGAACAGTTAAATCGAATCGGTTCCACCGAATTTCGTTACATGGCTTCCCTCCCCATGCAGGCTTCGTCCCTGGAGCCGAACACATAGAGAGTAAAAAATGACAACAAAAATATACTACTACAAACATTATTGAACGTTTTGCTCCTTTGCAAAACTCTATGTACAGTCCATAATAACGTAATGAGACAGCTACAGTCTTTAGTTCAAAGCTGTCCAAAACTGTCATAATATAGACTAATTGTTCGTCAGAAACTCATCTTTTAAGAGTTCAACAGTCTCTTCATTTGATTTCCTGACCGGGCTGCTCCCTTGCAGCAGACAGGTCGACACGAGAAATGTCACATTTTACCCTGGCATGGTGTGCCAGAATGAATCCGATGTACGACGAGAAGAACGGACGTGCCTCAACGGAGAGCGGCTCCTCGATCGGGGTAGATAATCAGGTGGTCTTCCCGGTGACCGAGAATAGCGTGCAGGTGAGGAAGAGTCGTCACACACTCGTACTGGTGCTGCTCTGCTGATGTTGACACGCTGGCGAAGTGTAGCCCTTCTTCCCAGCTCTGCTCGGCCTTTAGAGAACACCTCTGAGTCGTCTCTCAGAAGCTGGCATGCCGATGAATTACTTTCTGGGGGAGTCTCTGTCAAACTGCATTGACAGCAGTCCACCAGATGTGGCGGCACACGATTCTGAGTTATACCTTCGTCGAGAGGCGTGGTCTCTGTGTCGTCCTCAGCAAGACTGGTAAGGTTGGCTGGCGCTGTCCCTTTTACCAACGTCGGTGCTGTCGTTGCTGCACATATCTGTTTCTCATTGTTTATACATGGGAGAGATACCCATGGCGTATGCAGCTGCATGTTCTCAAAATCTAGCGTGGTTTCCAGACCAATCAAGAGATCCAGACCAAGGATGCCCTCAGCTCTTATGTCAGCTACTACCAAGTCAACATGGCACAAGCAAGAGCCAAGCTGAAGTTCCATGGTAGCATGTCCCTTTATTTTCAGCCGAGATCCATCTGCTTGACGAACGATGCTTGTCACTGGTTCAAGTGGTGGCTTTCGCTCAGGTCTCATTCGCAGGTGCATTCCTTCTGAGACATATGACTGCGATGCACCACTGTCTACCAGAAACATCACCTCCTGTCCATTCACGTTCAACTTCACGTACAGTCCTTTCTGGAACGTGGATGACAGAAGTGAAGTTGGGGAACTAGGTAGTGGCGGTTGAGATGTCTCTGGTTCGGATGCCTCTCTGGCTGGTGTGCACCCGTCGTCTGGAGGATTCGTACCCTCCTTGGATGTGTCCTTCTTGTCAGAAGGCTGACTGTCCTCCTTCTGTTCGCTTTTAGGGAGTATCTCAGTCTTTAATGCGAAGTCGTTTCTCGGCACTGGCGCTGGTTGCTCCTTCTCCCTCTTCATTATGAGATCGCTCACTGCTTCAATCATGAGAGTGGTGTTATTTTCAGACACCCCCATGGATTTGTCAGCAGTGTCTTCATCCTTCACAGCCACATCTTGTTCTTCCTTCTGTGACAGCAAGACACGGTTATACTGCCAACGGTCGCTCTCCATCCGCAGGAAGGCTTCTGTGTTGAGAGCAGCCTGGATTGCCTCGTCGAGCGTACGAGGCTGAGCCCGGAAGAGGCCGATTCGGATATCCTGGTCAACTATAGCATCGAGAAAGTGACCTCGAGCCAATTTATCTTGACCCGCTTCCTCGAATTCAGGATATGCCATGGATGTAAGCTCGCGAATGCTCTGTCCTAGCTCCTGCAAACTTTCCTTCGGTCTGCGTCGCCTGGTACGCAGTTCTGCCAGGAATACTTCTGAATGCGAAACAGGTCCAAAGCGGTGCTTCAGGCGGTTCACGAGTTCTTGGTACGTCAACTGACGTCCCGTCTGCTGTGCTAGTACTTTGACAGCAGCTCCTTTCAAGCTGGCAGCCAAATATTGAAGAGCTTCCACTTCCGTCCAGCGGTTAACTCCAGCGCAAGCTTCAAAATGGCAAAGATAGTCCAGCACAGGTCCTTTGCCATCATATCTGTCTGGTATGACAGCCGGTTTGCTGGTTCCGTTGCCCTGAACATCATAATGACGTCTCTGGTCCCAGAGCTCTGTTCGACGTCGCTGGTTCGGGCCAAACTGGTGTGGCATTTCATCTGGTTGTCCTCCAAATGTAACAGGCTGGTCACTTGTACGAGATGAATGCGACTGCTGCATTGGAGTTTGATGCTGCTGAGGTAGCAGCTTTGCCGATGGCGGAGCTGACAACTCCACCTCTCCATTCGCATCTCCAAACAGCTGAGGTGACACCACTGGTGGGGATGGCAGTGACGACTGGTTATGGCGCCCTCCAAGTGTCATCGGTGAGCAGCGTAAGTTAGAAACCGAAGTTGATGCTACTCCAGTTTGTTTGCGCACCGACTCTGACACCTGGGCAATCAAGTCGTCGATTTCGCTAATCTTGCTCTCCAGCAAAAGTGACAACTCCAACAATGGCGTTTCGCGTGCCATAGTGAAAACACAGTTAACTACATTTATTCATACAAAAGTTACAAATAGGGATCCCACTCCTGACACCATGTGTGACGAACTCGCCTTCTCGTCGTGAATTAAAAGAGTGTATTTGAATGTTTGTACAAATGTCTCCGCGAGCCGTGTCAGGATGTTCGAGTAGGCGGGGTTCGTTTTGTTGCAGTTTACAACGATCCCTTTAAATTATTAAAACTACTAGTCTGTACGCTATACACCATGTATTATGTTGTGTCAGAAGCAGCTCACCAACACAAGCGGCACACATACAAAGTTCAGCATCACTTAGATAATGTCACTTCCAAACGTCACTTGTAGAGGATGTTAAATTGGTACACTTATTTTGTTACCAACTTTTACTACCAACTCTTGCTACCAAGTTCTGCTACCAAGTTTTGTTACCAACTCTGCTACCAACTCAGTCACGCTAACGTGGAACACCTGTTACCATATGGTGGCACAGGTATCGTTGATGGCACGGGGTAAAGTGCTATATCGCACCGTTACCAACTTCCTCAGGCGATGACTGGAACTTGGATTGGGCACGGACTATGCGACAAGTCACATTACCAATATACCCGAAATCCAATGACGACGACTGGAACTTGGATTGGGCACGGACTATGCGACAAGTCACATTACCAATATGCCCGAAATCCAATGACTTGCTAGTTGGTCTTCTCAGGAATATGTACCACTACTCTCCAAGCTGTTGTATCGTGGTAGAACACTCAAGAAGACACAGTGAAGTCAGCATTACAGGAACACATGTACAGTTTATTACATATAGAAGCAAACAATAACAACACATTGGAAATGTATCATACATGGGCTACTTGTTGCGGACTATGTCACACAACGGCCACTTTATATGCCTCTCCTCCTTTCGCGGAATGAGGAGGCAATCCCGCACGGCCGTAAGCGACGCAGAGAATACCTGCAGTAGTCATTCAAATTATTTACAATGTTGGCGTGGTTACAAAATTCGTACAATGATTATACGTTTTAACAGTATCTCCTGTACATGGTTACTATAATTCGGCATGTATCATCGGTCTAAACCGGAATTGGTATTAAAATAGTCCAAACTTGCCCATGACAAACAAGTAACCACATTTTAGATAACAAGTGTTTAAACTCATAATGATGCACTACCACCTTGAAACGTTTGTCCAACGTTTCGATATTGTGCCCCTTACTATGTTATAGACACTATCGATCATAACAAATACTAATCGAACAGTTAAATCGAATCGGTTCCACCGAATTTCGTTACAATATATATATATATATATATATACATGTATATATACATAGGCCTACATATATATACATATATATACATTGTATATGCATTTGAATAGATATAAACGTACAGTCATACGCAAATTACGAAGTGGATGGAGGGGGGGGGGGGTTCGGTGAGTCTCTAGGGGGAAAATATTTGATTACCGATTTGTGTGTGTGTTTCTAATCTATGTTTTCATTCCTGAGCAATTCTCGTTTCGTGCGAACGTGTGGTTGCCACCGGTTGCCGCCGAGCAGCAGGAGGGCCGCATACATAACTGCTTATAGGCTGCAGCTGCCTTCTCCGAGAGCTTGGTTGAATCGCTAGCATGCAGACGCTGAGCTGATTTCGACTTTGTACTAACAAGTATTGTCTCACAAATCATTTGTGAAAGTGCGCCACAGGTGGTGAAAGTATAAGTATTTTTTTCCGAAATCGAGGAAATTACTTCTAAGTTATTGATTAACAAATTCAAAATAGTGCAAAAGTCCGAAAAGCTTAGACGTTCGCGCAAAATCAAAATTGCTCAGGAATGAACTCTTCACATGATCAGATTATTGGGGAAAGCACATACTTCGGAACCATTTGATTAGGTCTTCAAATTTATTAGCACTTAGCTAACATTTATGAGTATTTAGTTACATTCTATGTGGGCGAAACTTTGGAAAATGTGTAAAGGCGTATGTTACCGTGTGTTGCGTATATAGATTTTGCATTTGTCGCCCCCCCCCCTACTTATTCTGAAGTTTCAGTCATTATTGATGTCTTTTTTCTGCATCTATCCATAATTGCAGGGGACTATTATTTTCCGGGTGTACCCTACGGCACGTATGATTTCAATGTTCCTCTCGGATATTGTGGTACTTACAACAATGAAATAAACAACTACTACGATGTGAACGAAGTACGAAATTGCAATTTAGTTGGGTTGAATGACCTCTTCGTGGGCTCCGACTACGTACGAGGTAAGTCTGATGTACTACGAATTTATTCACATATTTTTGAAGAGATGCGAAAACTTTACAGCTCTTTGGTATAAGTCACAGCCACACAATATTCAAGCAATCACCATTTAATCAAGTCAGTTATCAAGGTGCAGTTGTGTTGTGCAAATTTGTCGGAGTACCAGAAATGAGCCATATCAAAATGATTTTTTACCCGATGCGTATCAAGTTTCAGTCAATCACGTTACTTTGGTATTTCCGATAGGGCTTCACTGCTTCCTTGTATACGTTATTGCGATAAGTTCTCAGCGTGTTTGTTTGTTGTTGTTTTTTTCAGATTTAACTTTCGCATTAATGAGGTATAAGATTATTCGAAGCAAACGTTTTACTAATAACCCATTACCTCAATGACTTCAAAAACATGAAGATAATAGAATATTGTGTTGTTGTGTAGTCAGATGAAAAATATTAAGAGAATATAAGATAAGATTAGGTATTCATTTTCTTTCATTACAGGTAAAATTGTTGCCTTTCTTAACAAGTACGTATCATATGGGGTTGCTGGGTTCCGCGTTGACGCTGCCAAGCACATGTGGCCAGGTGACCTCGAAGCTATTGTAGGCCAACTTCAGGATGTCTGGTGGGGTGGAAAGCCATACGTTTTTCAGGAGGTTATCGACATGAATACAGGGGAGCCTATCACATGCAGCCAGTACACACATATAGGTGACGTCACTGAATTTCGGCATTCCGTCGATATTAGCAGGCTTGGTCGATGTGAAAGTAATCTCGCATACTTCTCAAACTTCGGAGAGGCATGGGGTTTCCTGCCCAGTGTGTGTGCCGTAGTGTTTGTGGACAATCACGACAATCAGCGAAATCACGGCGGTGGCGGAGACATAGTGACGCACACAGATCCTGCCTCCTACAAGAGGGCCATAGCCTTCATGCTGGCCTGGAATTATGGCACCAAGAGGATCATGAGCAGTTATAGCTTCAGCGACACTGATCAAGGTCCGCCCGGCGGAAGCATCCCAATAAATGCCGATAGTACTTGCGGTGGCGGGTGGGTGTGTGAGCATCGCTGGCGCCAGATCCGCAACATGGTCACTTTCAGCGCTTATGCAGGCTGGGAACCCGTCTCGAACTGGTGGGATAACGGCTACCACCAGATCGCCTTTTCTAGAGGTAGCCAAGCATTCTTTGCTATGACCTGCCAAGAAGAAATGTCAAGGGACTTCTACACTGGGCTGCCAGATGGCGCTTACTGTGATGTCATCAGCGGTGATCCCAATGGGTACGGTGGCTGCACTGGTACAACTGTCTACGTGTCTGGTGGATACGCTCATATCACTGTACCATCTGGAGAAGATTCCATGGTTGCTATACATGTCGGAGCAAAGGCAGACAGTGATGGTGGTAATCCAGTGACACAACCCACAGGTGGCGACCACACTTCACCAACTGGCTATGCTCGTACACTAATCTTCATCTACAAGGAGACTTCCACGGGACAAGACATGTTCATCCGCGGTGGCATTGACCACAATAAGAGGTCTGGTTGCACAGAAAACGCAGATACAAGCCCATGCGCCATCCCAATCGTCCACAGGACCGGAGGTACTGACACCAGGCTCAATACTCTTAGGCAGGGCGACGATTACTTGGACTGGTATGGCTCGGAAAGTGACCAGACAACTGATGCTACTGGTACTCCACTGGTGTGGACAACCAACAACCCATCCCACGGCAGCTCTTGCGACAATGAAGGATACGGATACAGCCCTATGAACCAATGGGGAGACCACTACTGGATGCTGGATGTCGACATGGACTGCAGTCAGACTGAGGACGGTTGGTTCGAGCTCAAAGGTTTTGTCGAGGGAGGAGAAGGTTGGGAATCAGACCGCTCGCAATCCAGTTGTGGAGGTTCGGCAGGTGGTACCAAACCATACTCTACTGGCAACCACTTTGCTCGCTGTGGTTATATCAACAAATTTTCGTTCAATGACAACTCCTGTGAAATCAATTCGTTTTAGTCCTGGTACAGTGGTTCTGTACCTGCCTACCTGCTAACACCACTTCACTGTAGTTCAATCCTGTTTTCCGTAGAACTAAAACGTAAAACCATTTAAATTTCATTTTGGAAAATGGATACGATGAAACTGCCAATTTGTTAACGTTGAATCACTTTAAAATTTACTATTGTAAAATGAAGTTTAGGTCCTCTCCTCTGTTTCGTACATGAGATTAGAACCCTGACTAGATAATATTTCGATACATTCTCAACAGAGTATTCTTATCATATATAATTGTCATATATAAGTAAGTTAGCTTTACGCGGTTTTGCAATTCTCCCCACAAAATAATTATCATACACAATGTATAGATGTACCTAGTCCTTAAGTACTTAGTAACCGCGGACTATCCGTAAGGAATCTCCTAAACATTAATTGTAGTAATGGTCTGTGTGGTAAATCGGTCATGTAGATGTATTATCAAGTAGGTAATGAAGTTGGATAAATTCCTAAGCATTAGTAAAGAAAGGCCTCTGCTGCTCTTTCAAACTTTCATTTTTTTCCCAGATAACTCTTCACTTACAGTAGAAGTTGACAAAGCGTTCACACATTAAATAGCCAGCATAAACATAATTACATGGCATTTACTCTCGCTTTTTCCTCCATCTTGTTTCCCGATGTTAGGCGCTTTGTTATTCCAGTGAAAAGCATTTCTGTCGATCTCAACTGTAAAGGACAATGCGAAAAGTAGTCATGGGAAAATAATACGTGATTGGCCTTCGATGTTACAGATATATATATATATATATACATACATATATATGTACATATACATATATATATAGATATATATACATATATATGTTTATATATATATATATATATATATATATATATTTATGTGTGTGTGTGTGTGTGTGTGTGTGGTGTATGCTCGATCTGGGACCCGTTTCATAAAACTTTTTATCAGTGGCAAGTTGTGATAATTAGTACAAGTTACTGAAATCTTGCATTTGATTGGCTGGGAGCAAATTTGTCACAGAAATGTGGCAGTTGTCACTGATAACAAGTCTTATGAAACGGGTTCCTGGACTATGCTCAGGTGCAGATAGCTTCTGTGACGGCTACACCTCGATTGTGAACGATCTACCACCGACGGTTCGTCCGCATTTAATTAATTCCCCATCCCTTGATGTCTTCAAGAAGAATCTTAAGACTTTCCTTTTTAATGCCAATCTGTGACTAAATTTTATTGTGAAGTGATGTGAAACCAGTCATTGACTGTGTAAGAGTGCTACATGAATGATCCACGTATTGGCAGTATTAGTAGTAGAAGGACGGACACGATATAGAAATGCAGTAACTGCCAATTGGTATTTCTAAAAAACAAAATCCAACATTTTGAGGGCCTCTTCCTTCGTCTGGGATGAAATTGTTAAGTAATCTTATTCACCATGTCTTCACAGAAGATGACTGTGAAGATAAATTATAGCATTTTCATCCCTGACGAAGAGGAGGCCCACCAAAATTTGAATTTTTGAAAAATACCGATATATATACATATATATATATATATATATATATATACTCAGCAAAAAAAAAAGAAAGTAAACACTTTTTCAAGTTTATCTTTCTCATAGACTATGTGGCTAAAAATGGTGTTTTATATACCATGTTAAAGGTAATTTAATTAGCTATCAACCTAGTAGGTCAATGTAAATGTAAACTTTACGCATGAATGAACACATTCGTTTTTCTCTTCCAAGGCACAAAAGTAAAAATTGCAAAATGGACAAGTTGTTATTCAAGCGTATTTGCTCTTCCATATAATAACGAGAACAAAAGACAAATTCAGCACAATAGAAATGCAAATCAATTTGCAAAAATCAACCTATGATCTCAATAATGTCTCTGTAACCCCCCACAGATAAACAAAGGCAAAAAAAAAATGGAGGAAAATGAATCTTCTGTCAAATCCGCAGTCAAATGAATTCAGAGAAAAATTATGGTAATAAAGAAAGTTAAATTTGAAACGTTATTCCAAATCAAGAAAATTTGAAATAATATTCGGTTCTTGAATTTTTCTCATGCATTCTTAAATTCCTTAATTGAAAGGTAAAAGAAGAAATTCTGTCGATTTTATCACCTTCACGGCTTACTCCCTATATGTCATTTAAAGTTTAAATTGATGGAAAATGCTTATGATCCACCTTTAGTTTCCCCACTATGTTTTTGTTTTGAATGAAAAGGGAAACAAGGGAACGGAAACTTATTTCTGCTGTTTCATTCATGTCTCTCATTGCCTTAAATTGGTATTTTGTTATCATTTGCTATCTTGGAGATCACTTGCAAATGAATTTCAATATATCCAATTCTGCAATTTGTACTTTTCTGCCGTGGATTACAAAAACGAATGTGTTCACTCATGCGTAAAATTTCCCGTTGTATAATCCTACCAGGTTGATAGCCAATTAAATGAGCTTTGATATGGTATATGACACATTGATCTTTATCGAAATCTTCTATGAAAACAATTAACTGGAAAACGTGTTTACTTTCTTTTTTTGTTGAGTGTATATATATATATATATATATATATATATATATGTATACATTATATACATGATCATATAGTTATGTACATTATTATAATATATATACAAATGTGTGTGTGTGCATGTAAATGAGGTTCTTTCTGCTTTGTTAACCCATGATCGTACATGAGAATTTCTACATTCCTATTGCATGCTATCAGCGTGCTATGCTTTTTATTAAAGGTGTCTAAAGGGCTGTAAAATCGCAGCAATGTGCATCAATGCATACACCTATATTGTTTTCGGGGACCCTTCGTTCGTTTTATTTCCAAAAGGGAATTTCAGACGTTTTTTTTTTCACATCATGTAATACATAAATTGACAGTTCCATGTATAGATTTTGGCATGCTCATTAATGTGTCAGTGTTGTTGGTTATCACATACTATTACTCCTTTGGATGAGACAGAAATAGAGGTTTTGTGTGTAATCTGCTTGTGTTATTCCGACCAGAGCATGGACCTACAACAGTGTACACTGTAGTTCAATTCAAACGTATATGTTACGGTATACAGTACGTACTGTAATGCAAGTGTCAATGTACAGTGTAATATTATCCATTTGTAACTAATAATTTCTAACCTTCTATTCCAAACGCTGCTCGGAGAAAATAGTCACACTAATTCTCACACTTTATTTTACCATGCAGTAATTTGCGTGAGATGCATCGTTTACAACGAATTAAAAACAGATAAACAAAGACAAGTGGCAGAAGAGAGGAATAAAAAAGTAATATGCACAGAGAACTCGAGCCACTGATTTGACAAGAAGAAGGATAATTGATATGAAGATCTTTATTGCCGAAAGCCATTAGGGATTATGACAATCAATGCGAAACATTTGTCACACTCGGATATCATGCAGGGTTTTTTTCTCTGAAAGTTACTTTAATTACCTCAAAACGTGAGTTGCGAACACTTATTTTCATGAAGTTCTTAGAGTACCGAGGCCCTTGGCGTATACTTTAAGTGTTGTTATAACCACTGACAATTATGAAACAGTTCTTGTTTTCCTAGAGCATCATTAAACAGACTTGAGTAAAGTTATCGAAGAAATACATAATGGAAACTCTTCCATCATCTCACTAACACAATGCTTACATATTTGTATACCCGTGAAAGCGAAAATGTGTCAAATTTGATTATTTCAAGGTAAAAAGAACAGCAAACACCTATTTAAGATTTTAATGGCGATGTTAGAGTCGAAGGTAAGATAAATTTTACGCAATGCCTGACAAGCTGGACCCTAAGCTGAATAACGATCTCATATAACCCATAACATAATGTTCTCATCCCTCATCAAAAAAACACCACATTCATGAAAATTGAAATGCAAGCTCCTTTATTTTTTTTGCCACTGTTTCTGTTTTTACCTTACAAGAAGTATTGTTGGATATAATCTATATGAAACGAGATTAAGTACTGCTTTCTGTCACCAATTTCTATGCTAAAGCGCAAATACATGACTATATAAATGTAGGTATAAATGTGACTGAAAATTTATGATCTGTTCACTTTACTATCAGAGGATAAACAAAATGCACACATTAAAAAAAATGCCGCAGTCGATTAGAGAGTGCAGTTCAATGCAGACAAAGCAGCGGTGCTTGCCATCGGGTGTTGAACTGGAAATTCTTGAATATAGCCTCAGGTACACTTATCCTGTGAAAATAATATGTGAGAGCAATATACAAGTTAAGATCGGCGAGTCGAGAGACTTTAGGGCAAACGAACAAAAGAAAAAAAAAAAGGAAAAATTATATTCTGTACATGCCCGAGACAATAATGCTTTCATTGTCCAACCCTGGAGGGGTCGTCACCTGATAGTGTTACGCGTCGCTGATCTAAAGCTCACTAATACTTACATCATGTACATCTCTAGGAACTATAAGCCCCAGAATTGATTATACAAATGCCAGTATGATTCGTGGAACGATTCAATTTCAGATTACTAGTGAAAATGGCATGAACCCGATTGAATACAATATGGAAAGACACAATAGGAATTAGAAATACGAAACTTACTGCTTGGAAATACTTATCATTAGAATATTTCATTTTAGTGTATGACCCTGGTATACTGAGTCAATATTCCTCGAGATAAAACAGGAAAATAATAACGTCGGTAAAATTTGCCGTAACCAAGAGAAGGAAATCTAAACCAAAGATCCGAATTACACAACCATCCCCTTTGAGACGTCTATCATATCATCAGTTTTATGTTTTACTTTTTCATACCTGATACGGGGCCTTCCCCATAGAGCTCCAGGCGCATACAAATACCGCGATACCACGAGGTTGGCATGATTCGCACGTATCGGCATGTTTGTGGATAGAAGAGCCGGTTTGTCACCACAGTGTTTTGATCCGAATTGGCTTTGAAGATCTGGGACGGGAGGCAGATGAGACAGATAGTAAATTATGGTATATCATACTGTAAAGTAAGGGCAGTTGTCTCCCCAAATTTTTCATTCTCCCTCCTTTGTAGACTCAGATATTGGATTTTCAAATGATTTGATCAGTAAATGAGAAGATTGCACAACAATTAAAGAATCTAGTTTAATGTTTGCCGTTTTTCTTTTGTCTGCTAATTGAATTTCTCGTTAACCTAGTGTGAGAACACGCGTAGTATCGACATGGTATCTATCGATCATCACTCCTATTTACTAGTGCTCTCCATTTTTCATCTACACAGACTTTACAGTACACAAAGAAGACACAAGAGGTGACAGATTGCGATTAAAGCCATTCAAATTTTCACATTTAACTTTTTTATTATCATTATGCAAATATTCCATTAAGAGTGAACACCAGGTCGTGGTATTTCAATTCTATAAAATGCAAAAAAAAAAAAAAAAAAAACCTGTGTGCAATGGTATGACCCCTCTCCCCCCCCCCCCCCCCAACTCGTTTCACTCCCATAGACTTGGCACTTGGCACAAAATAATCATCGACTGCAAGGGCTATTAGATTGTATCCATTGCCGAGGAATCGGAGATGATTATTTGCTTTATATCCTTCATCGCTTTACAAACTTGAGATTTGATAAGAATGTATTCCATCATCCACGAAGATATCATTTTATGATACTGAATATCACAACACAGGAGGTAATGCGATAGGCAACAGTCAAATGAATGAGGCTAACGTTAGAGCTAAAACGATAACAAGCGATGTTGACGTATTGGTATTCTTTTGGTGTGTGTGTGTGTGTGTGTGTGTGTGTGTTTGTGTGTCTGTGTGTGTGTCTGTGTATAGGATGTGCACGGAAGTGTGCCACTAGAAGTTAGTTGATTGAAATGTCAGGTATGATTAAAAAGTTCTAACGAAAAAGTATATAACACATGTGATAATACCACAGTATTGGTGTTGGGAGAAAAACATCTCTCGGTCACGTGTTCCAAATCAAGTAATCCCATTGGTCAAACATACTTATGTGGATATAATCTCTCATCTACAACTGTACTGACATTACCATTCACTGCTATTATATACGTGAACGTAATTCAGTCTAGTGTCTATTTCATTTCTTCGGATTGCAGTCTACAAAGCAAATAGTGTTGTTGTTTTCTGACCATGACGCAAATCTCTCGTTTGAAGAGGCTACACCCCCGTAAATAATGCCAGTGTATATCTTGGCAATCAATGACTTAAAAACCAAAGATATAAAACACCTGTTTCTTGACCCTGGCCTAATCTAAGCATCAGTCATCGCCACAGCGCCACAGGGGGGGGGGGGGGGGCACCGCGAGAGGAGGAGATTGTTTTGGTTTTGGCATGGGCTGTGTAGCTCCTTCTTATTCCTGTATTTTCGTTATTTACGGGTCAATTTTTTTCGTTCGAAATGTAAAATGGATGACCATAGAATTTCTGAATAGAATATAAAATTGAAAACTTTAGAAAGCATAGAGAAAATTGAGTTTACTTTGAATGGTCTGCCACAGGCAGATATCCTTATCATGCTCTTACGTAATACGACAGCTGCTGGAGTCATTAAACCCTGGCTTGGCCTCCAGGTTTGTCACGCCTGAGCAGAAAGTTAATTTGCAATGGACAAATACTTCGACTCCCAACTCCCAAACGAAAAATCTTTAGCGAGGTATAGCACCCCATCAGCTTCGTGGAAGTGGGGATTGACGGCATGAAGTTTCTCAAATTACTCGTTCAAACATGAGACCCAGATAAACACTACGAGTATTTCGTGATGAACTACTGTTAAGGCTAAGGTTTGACATACACTTGTTTAAACTTGAAGTGACATTTACCTTGTCGTGACCAGCATTTTGGCAGACCGTCTGTACAACTTGGAATGTTTTCCCGTCCAAGCTGCAAGCAACCTTATACGCAGTCACCCATTTGGCGTAGTCTTGACGTCCTTGGGTTGCCACAGCGTGTATGATGTAGGGGTACTGGAGATCCACCTATGAATATTCAACAAATGCAACCACGACTTTTTTGACCGTCTGTTCATATCCGTTTTCATGCTTAACCATTATTAGGGAGCTTTAGATTTTGATGCGCGGACGTTTGAGACGACGAGTGGACTGAACGTTCTCCCCTCCCCTGCGTCGTGCTGAAAAGTAGCTTTAGATTACGCTGGGACGCAACGTATAAAAAAATGAAATCGCGCCCCCATGATCAGTGCATGAAGTAGTTCTCTACGTTGCAAACTGTGCGGACGTAAAAATAGCCCAGTACGCGTAGTGAAAAACTCAGGTGACGCTCAGAACATGTTTTTTTTTCCCTCTGAACGTCCGCGCGTCTAAAATCTAAAGCTCCCTATTGTTTGATTTCGAGACGCGGCTGTCGTATATGAAAATGTAACTTCTGTAGTTGTGACAAAAGAGTCTGCAAACACTTACATAATGCAACGCTAAACAGCCCTGGCGTCTATGGTAATGTCTAATTTGCAAGACATCTATTTAAGTCAAAGGATCGAAACTATATCAAATCACAGAGAACAGATCAGATAAGATAGGTAAACTAAAACAAAAACTCTTTCTCAAAAAAGTCAAGCTTGTATAACACACATGAAAGTGTCAAAACAAAAATCATTCATATTTGAAATGGAAACATCGTGATGGTGAATTCATCAAATTTTAAAAGCAAAACAGCCATATACCGAATATTGAAGCTTGCAATCGTGGCATGGCTACCTCAGCCGAAATGTTCATGTTTGCAAATGATCGGTCGTTGCCCTGTTGCCATGGTGACAACGGTTATGAGAAGAACGTGAGAGAAGGGGGAGGAAAGAATGTGATTTTTGAATGGTGAAGCTATTTCAATCCTTCCATTTTGTTGTATGGGCGCCGGAAAGGATGAAGAAGTTTGACTGCTCCACCAAATGAAGTAAGCATTTTTTTTTAAAAACATCGCGTTTGTCTTAGCTAAAATAATAATAATAAAATGAAATTAAAATAAAATGATAATGATAATAAAATAATAATAATAAGAATAATAATAATAATAATGAATAATGGAATGAGTAAAAATAGTAAGGGACCTCTCGGCAGCAACGGACATAAAGTAAAACAGAAGTAAGATGTCTTTTTAAGCACCTAAGTACAAGAAATTGCCCTGGCGCCGTCGTGAGTGCACTTATTCTTCGTAGAGCATGTAGAGCATGTAGAGCAAGGTGACACGGCCTTAAACTCGGCACTAATGCAAGTTCTCGCCTGTCTTCCCTTCCCACTGTATGATACGTTTGAGATTCAATATAAACCCGTCTTTGCCTAACTTAGGAGTATTTCAGACACAACTAGAAAAGCACTCTGAGAGCGCAGACCTCCGCCAAGAATGCAGCTCATTTCCACCACTGATCTTGTTCTTCCATAGAGATATCAGTGATTTCCATCCGTACGTAAGCATTGTGTGCTGAAAGTCGCCCGATTTCTAAATATAGAAGCCTTTGTTACGTTTTCAACCACTGGATCTTGTTTTTTTTTTTCCATAGAGGTATCATTGATTTCCACCCATACGTACATATAGCATTGTGTGCTATCATAAGTCGCCCGATTTCCCAATATAGAAGCCTTTGTTACGTCATAAACCCTGAGATGCATGCATGGCGCGCCTCGCCCCACCAGCAACTAGAGCACGCACTCTGGTATAAATTCCCAAAAAAAAATCTCGGATTACTACAAAAAGTTAATCGTTTGTTACTTGTGTCATTCTCAACCTTTCCTGCAAGTTTCATCCCAATCCGTTTCGTGCCACGCAAGGATAACAATTTCAGTGGAGCTAACTGGCGGCCGCCACTTAATTATCGTTTAGCGATATCGATAATCATGAGAAATACCGACCACAAGTTTCCAGGCATTTGAGAGCGACCCCGTGGCTCTGAGAGCCCATGCTGTCATTTGGCATGGAAGAGTGTGTAAAAATCATAATTCTTATCAACCTCTCTTTACGAAATTTGAAGATCTTTGTCAAAGACAAGTTTGGCAGTTTGAGGTTAGGTGTGGATTGTTTGGCTTGATTAGGAAAGGGAGAACTGATAATAATGAAATTCACAAAACATCAATTCTGTTTGGGCATCTGGATTGCTTGTTTGTTCGTTTGTCCATTTCCATCTGAGAAGATGGCTGGATAACCCATATTCAGCTACGTTAAGCCGGTCTTCCATGGGGTCCAGACGCCATAATTATACAATACCATACTAGAAATAGTGGTTGTGTTATTCTGATCGGCGGTCGGTTAATCAGTGATTAATAACCATTGGCTTCACTTTATGTTATAATTCTTTTCATCTACCCAATACAGAAGCCTTTGTTACGTCATAAACCCTCAGCTTGTTTTACCGTGTGGAGACGACCGCGGGTGGGGCCGTGATATCGGTTATACTGTGTGGATGCCGATAGGCGTGAGTTTGGAATGACTCCACTGTCCATGCCAAGTGGCACGATGTTGTACAGATTCGAGGCAGGCACATTTGGAGGCAGACCTATCAAGAAAAATGAAAACAAAGCGTCGTGAGGTACACAAGCCACTTTACATTGTCGGTCTTCTTTCTATGGTGTCACGACATTTGCTCCTGCGATAATATTGTTCAGGTTTTATTTTCTCCAAGGACTTAGGGCTTAGGGTTAGGGTTGTGATCGGGTTTGAGGTTTAGTTTAGATGTGAGGATTAGGATGAGTGTTAGGGTTATGTTTGTGGGTAGAATTTATGTTAGGCTTTGCGCGCAGATATTTCATGGTAGCAATTGTCTTAGGAGCAAATGTAATGGAATCCTTTCGGTAATCTGCTGTGCAAGGTTTGTAATATAAGCTGCACGAAAAAAACAAACATCACACGTACGCAAAGGCTGGCCACCGTCCCTTGGTACCGTGGAACCCCTGGGGCACCGCCAAAATTTCCACATATTGTGGTCCCTTCCCCCATTGATCATTCCTGCCAAATTTGGTTAAAATCCGTCTATTAGTTTTCAGGAAGATGAAGTTGTAACGAAAAAGAGAAAATAGTTTACGCACAACGGACGCCGGAAAAAAATGAACAATCGCAATGTACCACTTGAGACATACAGCTCATCATACAGTGTGAGCTGAAAAGCTGATGATAAATTGACGACTGCTATCCGAAAGTTTTTCAAATATTTTGGAAGTTTTCGCCTACATATGATAATGAAGACCACTAGTGATTGATTGCTGACGTTCGTACTCACATCATAGAAGACCACAGGTATCAGACACATGACTGATGCACCTGACCACAGGTATCAGACACGTATGACTGATGCACCTGTGCTCCATAAGCGGTTGATAAGGAAAGAAGTCAGCATAGTTCCGCTATTCCTACAAAAACAACCCTAAAAAAACCAACGATACGTTGTTACGTATTACAGGAAGCGAAAAAAACTACTACACTATCTCTTCGCTTACAGAAAAAAAAAGCAGAAGCACGGGAAAGAAGTGGGTCAGTCCAAATCGCAAAGAGGATGCTGTTTTGGGATTATGAATTTCATGAGAGAGCTGTAAAGTCGAACAAGGGGAGACTTTTCCTTCTTTATCAACATTTTAGGGTGGTGATTAGCAAAATATATCATCAACATCCAGGGAAGTGAAATCCTTATATTGATTTATATCCCCTTAAATAATGCTTGTTTGATGTTTGATGACCTGTCATGCCCATCTTCTAACTGATGTTCCCCCATTCAGAATCGTTCGTTCCATTACCAGGATTCAATTCAATTCAAAGGTTTTATTTTCACTTCTTTCAACAGAATGTACAAAAAGTATAAATTCGACATGCATTTGAAGGAATTATATAAATACATAATCATATATATATGTATATATATATATGTATATGTATTCTCTATACTGCATATTATATACATGATGTACGTACTGCATGAGCCTCCTTGATTGTAGGTATGTGGCCTATATGCTTCAATGCACTGGTACCTGTTCTCTCGCAATATGGGGAGGTACTAGTGTAGCGCAATCTTTTGAGAGCGACCCCCATGGCTCTGAGAGCCCATGCTGTCATTTGGCATTGAAGAGTGGGTAAACATCATAATTCTTATCAACCTCTCTTTACGAAATTTGAAGATCTTTGTCAAAGACAAGTTTGGCAGTTTGAGGTTAGGTGTGGATTGTTTGGCTTGATTAGGAAAGGGAGAACTGATAATAATGAAATTCACAAAACATCAATTCTGTTTTGGCATCTGGATTGCTTGTCTGTTTGTTTGTCCATTTCCATCTGAGATGGATAACCCATATTCAGCTACGTTAAGCCGGTCTTCCATGGGGTCCAGATACTATTTACAATACCATACTAGAAATAATGGTTGTGTTATTCTGATCGGCGGTCGGTTAATCAGTGATTAATGACCATTGGCTTCACTATGTTATAATTCTTTTCATCTACTCGTCAAAAGCTAGCAGTAACTGAAGACCAGTGGCCCGTTGCATAAAACTTACCGTTGAATTTCAATGGTAACTACCGTCAAAATTAGGCGTCACAGCCAATCAGCATCAAGGATTATAAAATTTACCGCAAATTTGAAGACTTACCGCTAGAAAGGAGCGGTAAGTCCAGCGGTAAGGGTTTTATGCAACAGGGCCCTGACCGTAAAGGCTTGGCAACCATTCGGCGACTTTAGTCAGCGACAGGTTTATACTCACCATTTTTAAAGTCAACTAATGACCAAAAGCCTTCAATATACCGATATAAAGTTTTTAAGATTGCACTGAAAACCACTAGCCACCACTTTTGACTATACCAACATCCGACCAGTGGTATCCGAGGTATAAAAACGGTTGGTTATCGGTCTTCGCCCATATGTGACCGGTGCCGATACATTATAATACAGCAGTGTTGACGCAGTCAGTTAAGATTACAGTCGTAAGAAAAAGCGAAATGTCAACTTCGAAAACTTCAACAAATTTAATGAAACTCATAAAGTCTTACCTAGTAATTTCAACCCACGAGGGAGAGTGAAAGAGACCGAAAAATACACAGGTGAATTTTCTTTGCAGCAATGGGTAAAATGCGCAAACACAAAGCTATAAATACAACTTAGGGGACTTACCCGGGGCTAGGGGAGACCCTAGAAGTTCCGCGCGCATGCTGACGTGACCAGCCCAGTCAGTAGGGACAATGCGCACGTATGAGGCAGTGATTGGTGGGACAAACATATTTGTTTTCTTCGTGCGCCGATCGTCGTTGGCAATGAATATCTGTAATTCCAAGGGAGTTGAACATTTAAGGTTATTATGCATGATTAAAAGTCTTCATGAAACAGGTAGACGGTAATATGTGGGTTCTTTTTTTCTTTTTACCTTGAAGGAGAGTTCGTTCTGTAGATTTAAAAAAAAAAACACACACACACAACATGTTTGTGAGGGATAGATGTCAAAGTTCAAACAGTTTTCAACAATAAAAGAATTAGGAGCAAAGAATTATTTTAGACATTTTCTAGACAGCTTCATCTCGGTTTAAAGATTATTCACCAAGTCTTATTATACTTTACAGAAAGAACATTAAAAGACTGCCGATAAGATGAAGTATACCAGATAAAACTATTTCATTCACCTCTTTTCAGGTTAACTGATAGCTGCAATCTCTAGTCATCTCGACTGTCCGTCAAGAGGGTTTTTTTTCCATTAAAGTGAAGATGTGCTGTTTGCACTTACAAAACAGTGACATGCCCAAGTTTCCTGGTACTAACAGTACTTTTGAGCGAGCCAACGCTGATAGTATGGGAGGATACACTTGTGATGTCCACACTGATATAGCAAAAATGATGTGGGTTCCGCAGACTTACAGAGAAAAGCTACACGTAGTGACACTGCTAACAATCCACGGTCATCACTTCCTCATTTCATATCCGATTTTTGTCATTTTTTAATCGTTCTGTAGGGAATGTTTTTCTCTTTCTTTCGAGGTTTATATATTTTTGGGGTGGAATTTTTTCTTTGAAATGAATAAAGTCAATTGCAAACAGACTGTGACGAATTTTCCCCTCTCTTTGAACCCAAGTTGAAAATAACTCCTACCTCTGGATTCGAGCTCCCCGTCTGAGTGATCGTTTTCCAGTTCTTGCCGTCATTTCCGTACATCACCTTGAAGGCCTCGACCCACTGGCAGAAGCGGCTTTGACCCTGGGTGATCACTCCAGTTATTGTGTACATCTGCGGCAATTTGATTTGGAGCCACTGGTTCATATCATTCGTCTTGGCGATCCAGCCCCCGCTTCTTCGGGAGCTTGCATGAGCCTTACTGGCCGAGTACCTCGCATTCCATTGAGAGGAGGCGCTGAACACCGAGCCGACAATGCGTCGAGCTGATAAGCTCACCTTTTGCTTCATTGCTGCAAGTACACGACCAAAACAGTGATGAAATGCATGTATTTTCTTTTCATTTCCTCTAATGGTACACCATACGGGATGATTCTTTAAATGGGCTGTGTATAGGTATGTCATTCAGGTGAAAAGCCGTCAGCAGGTTCGAAACAACATGAATGCATAATCTTAAGAAGAAAATGCTCATTCACTTTTATCACAAGATATTGTGACGAACGTCCCCAATACGTCAATTCAGATCTCGTAAAATCAAGATATACAGTGTGTATATAAAAAAGCAATCAAATTATTTTGTAGGGCTACTGTTTCATGATTGTCAGCTACGGAGAGCGTAATGTTGATTGCGCGGGAAGAGGTATTCTTCCTCTTTCCATTGATACCTGTAATGTTGACAAACATCATGCATGACTGAGCACATGAACTTTAAAGACAACAATGACAAATTGCACAAGTTTGAGTGTTATCGTGAAGGAACAATGAATGCCTCACTGAATGAATGAGATCTGTCAATGAAAGTGGTCAGACTGAGAGGCCAGCCTGCATGACCTGCAGGTTTGTATTTAGAGTTTCTTGTAACCCTTTATGGCTGTCGATAGCTTGCTTACTGCCACAATGCTAACCCATTATCCATTTTTCTCTTTTCATATTCAAGACATGGTTTGTTGCAGCAAGCTGTGTTGAATATGAACAGAGAAAAATGGACCATGTGGGTTTGCCTTTGTGGGAGTAACGAAGTTATCGGACAGATGGCCATGTTAAAGGTTATGGACCATAAAATGTTAAAGAAACCCTAAACACAAACCCCCAAAACAAACCTGCTTCTACAAGCTGTCCTCTTTGGCCACTTTCATTGACAGATTTCATCGATTCAGTGAGACATTCATTGTGCCTTCATGTGGCACTCAAACTGAGAAAAAGTGTAATTTGTCATGGCTATCTTTAAAGTTTATGAGTTCAGTTATGCATGACATACTATTATGTCAATATAATCAGGTATCAATGGAAAGAGGAAGAGTTCTCCTTTCCTCACAACCCACATTGCGCTCTTCATAACTGACAAATAGCTGAAGTAGTAGCATTCCAAAGTTGGATAACTTTTTTTATACTCACTGTACAATAATGCGTATGCGCCTTCTTAAATACGTTTACAGGGACATGACAAGACTTTTTATTTACTTTACAAGAAAGATTTAAGGATTAAATTCTGTGTAACATTATTTTTGCCTCGCTACATCTACAGCGTTACACGCAATTCTTTTGTACTGTTGTACGCATTCTGTCCCAGGTAAACTGCTTTACTTCAATGCTAAATAGGCCTACTTAGAATTAACAAACTTGCATTTGGTATTGAAGTTTGTTGATATGCATTTGCTGCAAACGGACAAAATTAATAAGCATTACCCCTAAATAAGAAGAAGTGTGTGAAAACATAGATTTGATCATCATTTGAAAACGTGCATGAGGTGTGACTCTCTCACACACGGGACCTCCATTTTATGTCCTATCCGAGGGACAGAGTGTTTTGCCTCTTACTAGAGGGGACGATATGATTACACACAACATTGCTCAGTGAGACTCGGGAATCGAACCCGGGTCCTTTGGATCTGGAGGCAGGACGCGCTACCTGAGCCAACTCACTGTCCTGTAAACATGATGCCTACATGAATAAAGAATAACGAAGGTAATGGAAAAGACAACATACTAGTAGTACTCATTCCAATGAAAGGTCCACGCCCACTCAACTCCCATCGCAAACTGATAGCGTTGTGCCATGTTAGGGGATGGATACGGACAAATCGAGCCATGAGTGGCGGGTTGATGTCGTTTACCATCTCGCCGTCACGATCATTGTTGCCGACGAAAATCTTTGGTTGAACAGTAAGCGAAAACGTCACCAAAGTAACATGAGAACAGAAATGATGAAGAAAAACAGACAAGGAATTAGTTAAAACTTTGTCTCATTTACCCTGGATGTGTTGTTTGTTTTGGGGTGGTTTTTTTAGCGAGAGTTGGCATTTCTTGAGAATCTTACTCTTCATTTTAAACGGGGATTTTTGATTGATAAAGATTCACTTGAGTTTTGGACTTTTTATGCGTAGGAATGCAATAATTTAGAACTTTTTACATCCCATCCATGTATTCAGCACGTATATACACTGATTGGTGTAGTAACAAAAAGAAAAAAAAACTGTTTCACTGCAGGAGGAGAACAGACTCCGACCTGCAGCCAGAGCACCAGGGTCCCTTAAATGCTAAATCCTATGTGCTCCATAACATTTTTTTTTAGTGAACGCCATGAGTTAGTATCACAAAGTTTATGTCGTAAATTACATTACTTTCATTCACCTGGTGGGGGTCAATGATTGCTCACCCCTCCCTCTTCCCAACAACCTTTATCAGTCTTCATGCATGTTTACCATAACTGATCGAAAGGGGATCTAAAGCCACTGTTAAACAAAACTGCACTTGGGCTACTTATAGACTGTCATCGCATATCTACACTCAGCAAAAAATGAAAAGAAAGTTAACACTTTTGCAAGTTCATATATGGGTATACAAGCTTTTTACTGTTTGGGTTTAATGGGTAATGGGTGTAGACTTTTACATAGGCATCTTTTTTGCCTTTTTATGATTGCGGGCTTGTGAATTCAAGCTCCTGCTGGAAGAGTTTTTAAACTTATTTTGTACACCAATGGTTTGATTGTACATAATCTTACACAATCAAATTAAAACAGCGAGTGAAATTTTAATCGCTGTTTTAATAACATTTCTTTTTCATTACATTGTTTTGTTATATATCGTACATTGATCCTGTTATTACGGATTTTAACTAGATGTTTTGCTCCTTTTAATTTTGATCGTTTATTTGTGGTGGGTTTTTTTTGTAACTATATTTATGCAACATGATTTTATATCTAGTTGGATTGTACATGACCTTGATGTAAAACAGCACTCACCTGCTGATCTTGTTGTCTTGTCAAAATATGTTGAAATGAATAAATAAATAAATGAATAAATAAATGAAATAAATATACCATGAACGTCGTCATAGATACAATGCCACCAGGATTGGATGTTATGGTGAATGAAAACATATTTTATTTCTTAGATTTATTTCTTAGTCTTTAAACACAATATGCATGTTTATCATTGGAGGAATATTCGACAAAATTAATATAATACCCCATTCACTATTTCAAGCCTGTATAGTAAAACGGAGGATTCGTGCATGGGTGGCATAGAAATATCACGATTTTTTTTCCGGAGGTGTGCCCCTCAGGAAGTCATGCTAGTCCTATATGCCATCTTGGAATCTATCATTTCAATTATAGCCTCTCTGTGTATATTATCAATTTGGGGTACTATTGAATTAAAGAGATTTAGTATATTTATGAATATAGCATTCGCAGATAAACCATGAATGTGCGTTTGTATGAGTGCATGTCACGTATGTTTTCACATTGCAGTGAATTATACGGGTTCGTACACAGACATGCATCCAAGCCTACGTATTAATTTCACGCGTAATCGGAGTATCCATGTGTGTGTGCGTGTGTGTGTGTGTGTGTGTGTACTACATTTTTTTCTTTGTTTGTTCTTTTCCCTGTTTTGTATACAAAATTCTTTCTTTTTCATTCGTAATATTGACAATGTGGAATTTATGTTGTCATAATGAAATTTGTGTTATCTTGTCATGAATTAATTTGTAGTCCTATATTGTTTATATGAAAATGAAAGAAAAATAAAAGAAAAAAAAGAATGTAGTAAGCTAGTGGCTCTTTCAAAATCATGTTCCAATCACCTTGTCGCCATTTTCGCAAGCCGCAGCGAAGAGCCAGTCCTTGCCATTCAAGCTGTAAGAGAGTTTGAAGGTTGTCACCCACTGGTTGAGTCTCGGGCGAATTTCTTGCCTGCCCTGCGTGATCACCCCAGTGACTTCGTACACCGCTCCGAGATCGACCTTGATCCACTGGTTAGGATTACTTTTCTGTTTGACAAAGGAGTGGAGTTTGAATAAGAAGATCCATCGTTTGAACAAAAGATGAAAGAAAACAGTTTCAGTTTTATCAGCTTTTGATTTAAGGTGATGACTGATGAATTATGTACTCTAGAGTGGGTAAGATTTACATAAATATTTTTTTTTCTTCAAAACATCTCCTACAATTTGGGATAACTGATGAGATACTGAAATGTCATTGCAGGACCTGAGCTGAGATTCTAAGTGCCCCTCATGACCAAGATCTATACTAATACATGGCAATGCTTGGGTATTGTATTACTAATGACAAGGCAGACTGGTAGAACTGTCATGATATCAAAGAGGAAATCCACAAAAAAAGATAAATAAATCAACTCTTAAAGAGAGAAAAAAAATCCCTATAGAATGTTCCAAAATCGACAAAAATCGGAAGAGAAATATATGACATTATGATATTTCACTTTTCTTCCGAAAGCATTTCTTAGCCAGTCACCATGAATACTAAAATGAACGAATTGACGATGTCATGTCCTCACATTATTGTTCACGTTTGTTATACATGAAATTCGGAAAAATGTTAATTTTGGCAAAATACGGGTAAAATCATATATTCCCATATCTAAGTATATCAGAGTTACCATTTTGTCTTTTTTGGGTAGTTTTAGGGTAAGTTTTATATAAATACAGCTAAAATACGAGATTTTGTTATCATTTCTGTATATCAAATTAATGAATTGTGAGAGCATGACATCATCAACTTGCTGATTTGAATTTCATAAAGACTTATCGAGAAGTATTTTCCGAGAAACTTCAAAATGTCAAAATGTTACAACTTCCTTATTCTTATCTGATTTTGATCATTTTTGCACTGGCATGCAGGGGAATTTTCCTTGTTCTAATGAAATTGATAAAATTTGGAAGTGGATTTATTCATTGAAAAAGCCATTATCCCTGTTTGATAAGACCATGTTAGTATCTTCTGTCCTCTCATCATAAGTACCATCACCTTCTAACGTCTACACTACTTCACACAATCAAGAGACATCACAGCACAACTCCTTTTCATCATATTTGTTTTTGTTATTATTGTTACCTATTTTGAAGAGTTTGTAAAGTAACGAAAGCAACAATAAAATCATTATGCCTTTGAAAAGACAAAATGTATGACAAGAAAGAACATTTTTGCAGACGAGGATTGTCGGTTGCCACACATTCTAAAGAATGGATTTTTGTTTTGCTGTTGTTTGATACTTTATTTCTCTTTTTGGTTACGTTTACTTCCACTCACCGCTGCTCTCCAACCACCACCGTAATAGCTCTTTTGATTCATATTAAGTCGTGCCCTCGGCGCACAGTATCGAGTACTACCTCGATAGCAAGATGATGCTGAGAGACTAAAGTCAGGAACCGATTTGTCTTCGATACCAAGTCTATGAATCCTCATGTCCGCTGGAATAAGCAACGCAAAAGTGGCGATAAGTTACATGTAAATTTGCTACTTTTCTCAATCTGTGACTGCTACAAAATTTTTCAAGAAGCAATGGTCATTTCATTATTTCAAAAAAGAAAGGGTATTTGATCTTATGAAGTAAAGGCGTGTGTCATTATTATCATCTTCGTTTTATAACAACTGAAACATAAGAAACTTCACTCATAAATACTTCAATAATATGATTACAAAAAACAACTTTCTCAAACATTTCAATCCTTGAATTCAATGATGATAGTTATAAAAACAATAGTGATAACATTCAATATCAATAATAATAGATGATACTACTACTCATGAAAATAATCCTCATCATCGTGAGAGTGATGACTACAAAATAACAGTAACCTGAAAACCCTCATAGCCAAAGGATGACATCATAAATAGCCTCTAGGTACATAGATCTGACAGGGCTATTTCTAATGCATAAATAGTTTCGTCCATATAACTCAGCGTTAAGATGGGTTTGTCTTTTGTTATCACTAAAGGCGTTCGCTCTTCCGAATATATTTAAGCTACCACACTAGTGGCCAGTAGCATATTATCTCTTTGCATATTCTGAAACGTGTACTTTACAAGCCCTGACATTATCTAACATGCTCGGTAAATCAACATGCCCTTCCTATACAGCACGATAAAACTCACGTTGAATACTTCATGTTCAATTTTTCACTTCAATTTTTGATTGCTTATATTGTATTTTTGAATTGGCCGCATGTTACTTGTATTTCTATATATTCATATTTCACGGAAATAAATGTCATTGAACTTGAACTGGAACTTCAACTTAGTCTTTGTCTTGTTAAGTAACTTAAACATTGTATAGTAGAGAAGATTCTTAGCCATACGTTATTGCTTCTCTCTTTTTCTGTTAATTAAACAATGTAAGTCACGCCCTTGCTAAAAAAAAAATGTTTCATAACCTTGGTGTACTTTGATGAGCATGCAAGTGATAACAAATTTCATTGTTCCGTGAACGTAAACCTTTCCTATCCATTACATTCATAACACACGCACACGCACGCAAACACACACACATGCACAAAGTATGATTATTTGATTATACATTGTTATACCTGTGTACGTCCTTACAAAAAAAAAAATCTAATCTCTTGTAAACAATTGCATTATTTAACATTATTTTGATGACAACGCTTACGTGTTACGGGTCCGTCTCCCAAGAGTTCGAACCTCATGCTAATGCGACTCTTCCACGTGACTGGCACGATTCGAACGAAGCGTGCCCTCACAGGACTCGGGAGTAGATTTCTCACCACACCATTCCTATCGGTATTTCCGGTGAAGATCTAGTGTAGTTTCACATTTGAAAATTGAGAGGGAGGTCAGGTTCATGAATACAGATCATATAGTGGACGTGAGAGTTCATCTCACTTGAGAGGATGAAAAGTGAGATGTAAGAGGCGAGAACTGAAATGAAAGGACCGAAAAATCAAAATGAACCAAACTGGTGACTTGTACTTCTATATGGAGCAAAGTGACGGAATTATCATTTTGTTTTAAGAAAACTTTCTGTCACAAATGTAGAATTATATATATTTTTTATTGAATATCCTTGTTTATCGTAGGTTGCGCAAATCAAGGGCGACGGAACGAGGGCAGCTTTTTTTTTCTTTCTTTTTTTGGTCGTAACACACTCACAATTTATTTGAGAAATTCTCTAATTGAGCATTTTATTGCTATCCCCCAAAGCCACCAGTGCTCCTCCATAAATCCCTAACGATCAGTTATGCAGTATGGAATAATTACAATAGTCGTCATAACACGTTTGAGTATCTTGTGAAATCTTTCATTTTCCTTTCTCATTGAAATACGTTCCCGTGGGCTCTACCATCATGACAAACAATTAAGATAATAACAAAGCGATATGTTATAAAATTTAAAACTTTAAATTGAATGGACACAAAAATTAAAGACTTCCTAGTTAGAAATTCTTAAATACCATGCATGCAAGAAACGGTGATGATTTTTGGCGATATTTCCAATATGCTGACGATGTGTCATGACTTTCACTAAGTTTTAGCGAGTACATACCTTAGTTTGACCAGTCTGACTTACGACGTTTTGCCACTCGCTATCGCTGTTAGCTTTGAACATGACCTTATACGTCAGGACCCATTGATCTGCGGTGGATCGACCTTGGGTCAAGACACCTTGGATAAGATAATCGGTCTTCAGGTCCACCTGAATCCACTGTGAGTGGTCATTCCGTTTGGCTATCCAGGCTCCGCCAACTGACAGAAAGACGCCGCAGTTATGTTTGCGTAGAAACAAGGATATGAAGAATGTTTGCAATCAATGTACACATCGATTATAGCGATTTGGTGAGGGGTTGGGATTCCATACATAAAAATATCATTCAACACCTTATGCGAAGTATAAAAATGTGAAGTAAAAGCAAAACACCAAAGACTAGAATTGATATACATGTAATTGCTTATTATTCATTTTCCCAATAGTGACAAATAACAGCAGTTTTATCTATATAATCTCGTTGACACAGACGAAACGTTTTCAGACACGTCCAAAGCGGAATACACATGCATTCATGCAAATGCAACTCTGAATGAACTACGTATATCTACATCCCGCCTAATAAACTGGTTCATCTAGATTGTCAAATCAATACACCAATCCTCTCCTTTTAATGTACAACTTACTCTAATTACAAATCCCTTCTGTACGGCAAGGGCTTTTCATTTATGATTAGCAAACTTAGAATAACAGTATATCGATGTAGATTTTGATCCCTCCAGGAAGAATGATAAGAGCGTGTAAATCAGATATGCTGGACTGGACTTACATGTGAAAATCACATAAAGAACAGGGGAGGGGGACTCCAACACAACTTTTGACCAACATACAAGTCGGTGATCTGGAAAATTCCTCTGTGTGTTACAGACAATAAAGGAAATAACATTGCCGGGGTAACATCGCCCTTACATCAATCACGGGTGCATGCTCGCCAGCCAGTCAGAGCTAAAGATGTCGAGTCACGAAATTGTTCTCTCAGCCACTTTAACAAGTAATTTCAGTCGAACAAACTTAATTTACACGCTTTTAGGATAACCTTACGCCTACTTACCACTCTTCATGTTCAGTCTTCCCTGGTCGACGCAGTAACGAGCGCTATAGCAAGAGCTGGCCGATAGTTGTTCCTTTTTGATCCTACCATCTTCAACCCCAAGTCTCTTCTCCTGTGGCTCTTGACCTTTTGCAACAAAATGAATGAAAAGATTGATGGATGAAAGGTCATGCCTTCTATGAGACAGGATGACCCGACGAATCTCTGATAGTAAAGTATTATTTCCGGCACATAAGTCAAACAGAGACGTTACCAAAATACAACAGTACTACAGTAAATGCAACAATTCGTGTCAAACAATAAAATCAGTCGACATACGTATATCCCTCTCAATATGTGTGTATGTGTATTTGTGCGTGGGGGTGAGTAAGTGTGTATATACAAGATGAATTGTGATACTGAATTAGCATAATCAAGCTGAGATTCTTGTAATAACATCGCTGAATCTTTGTCTGATGTCTCATCATCAATTAACACCAACTTAAGATCAAGCTGGGCGTCATCAGTCATGTCACACGTGAAGGATTAAGGAAAGGAGCAAGTAACTTCACAAGAAAATTTACTACTGAAGCCACAGAAATGTGCTCTGAAATATGAACTTGACTTTGACACCAAAAAAAATAGTGTAGAACAAATGAGACGCCACGTGAAGATTTGACGAAATACAAAGTTATGATGGTCATACCCACGCTTGCAAATCATATTATGTCGTCGTCGCAAACAAAAATGTTGCAATCACGACATCTACTTGTGGATTTTTACCACGATGCGATCGCAAAGTCTCGAGCATAATCCAATAAGAACGTAATAGTTCTATCTTTCAATCCCATCTTCTTTGTGGGATTCATTCAAACAAAGCTAAGTGGTGAATATTTGACAGACGGCAATGGGATGCTCGTAACATCATCAGGATAACCGTCATTTGATTTCTTCCCCACGTGTAATAGTCAAGGATAGTGAAGACAAATAAGAAGAAGCATTTCAGTCTAGTACAGTAAAATGAGGATTCCTGATATATTACAGGCAAGTTTGTATGTTTTTTGTTTTTTGTTTTTGTTTTTATTCGAAGTTGAGGCAAGGCAAGTTAAGCAACTTCATGCGCAAAGAGTAATTTACAGCGTATAGTCCATTTATTCCCGTCTACAAAAGTATGATGACATTGAAAACACAATCATATTCATCAGGTCATACTGCGGTCAACGACAGAAGTTATGACCGGATATAAAGCGTATTCTCTGATATTAATCGACATTTTTTATATACATAAACTGTCATCATTAATTTTCATGGGTATGATTTGGTACTAAAGGATATAAATGCTACTTCGAACACTGAAATTTAATTTTCATCTTAGAATGGTCTTACCAATCACTGGTCCTGTGCCGATAACATCGAATCTCATACTGATGTGACTATGCCAAGTTACTGGATGAATGCGGATGTAGCGAGCGGTGACAGACCTGAGAAATTTGGCTGTTACTGGCGTGTTCCGGTCTTTGTTTCCCGTGAAAACCTTGAAAAAGTGGGTTAAGATAAAGAACAAACGAAAGAGTCTTCCTCAGGCCTATTTCAACAATTCACGAGAAGAAAGCGGGATTACTTTAAATGTCTTTCAAAATCAGATATACCGGTAATGATAATTCAATGAATTTTGTTTTGAACGTGTTTGAAGTAACAATATCGGTCATTGATTTTCCTATGCTCTACTCTTCAGTGATACGCATATAAATTCTTCAACATTATGACTTACGTATTATGGAAAAAAAGTTAAAGCGATATCATCGAGTAATGAAATACCCCTATATCGCAAAATACGTTGAACAGCTCCGATATACATCTTTAAAAACTTCATTACTCCACATCCACCATCAATTTACGAGATGTTCCCCCTAATTTGATTTCAGTAATCAGGAAGACAAATGCATGGAGAGGAATTTTGTTTCCATCTCGGAAATCACAATGACTAGAGGGCAAATCCCTTGTGTTTTCTCTCCATGAAAATCACTTGTTTTTATTTCCTGATCGTTAGCCTTGCTATCAAGTCCAAGGCACTTTAACTACATCATCGAAACAGTAATATTCGCCGATGTATGTAAAGATATATATTTTAAAGACCAATAAATATGCTGAAAATACAAATAGTTGCCTTTACGTGCTGCGACAGCATGAGTAAAAACCCTGTATAGCATAAAAGCCTAAAGCTCGTCGGCTTAGAGATACCCAGTACTGATACTTATTTTCTAGAGTTCACGAAGTTTTTAATCAAAACAAAAAACCTACTGACCATCGGGTTACCATCGCAGCCTGGAACGAACGAGAAACGCTTGTCGTCCCTGCTGTAGGAGACTTTGAACGTCGTCACCCACTGCGAGTAGTCCTCCCGTCCTTGGATGATCACCCCGCTTACAATATAAAACCCCATTAGATCCACCTCGATGTATTGGTTCGCATCATTTTTCCGAGATGACCATCCCCCTGTTCTTCCCCTACCTATTTGTGAAATATAATGGAGAGAAGACATAGAGAGAAAGGGAGAGAAAATATGCTAAAACGAACATTTCATTTGCTTTCCTTATGTTCATTTTCACGTTGGTTTACAATATATTCAATGGGGATATTTTAGTCAGAGAGGTAGATGATTATGTATATGTCAGCATTACTATTATTGCGGGGGGTGCACAAATTCTATCAGGGATTATGTTGCTGGTGTAGTTTTGAAAGGTTTACATGATATTTCCTACCTCGATGTGTAAGTAGACACAAGGTATACAAAGATGGTAATTTGCGGAGGTGTTATAGTTTAGTGAATTGTGCCCTGCATGAGCATTCAAAGAGAAGGTGTAAATTCGATTCCACTGATGGTTTCACGGCATTATTGGTGATAATTAAAGGACCATGGCTTTGGAAGGACGCCGTATCACGTACGGATAATTGAGATGACTCGTGTCAGAAATTAAAGTGTTATATTCACTCAACTTTCTGACATGGTTGCTTTTACGCTTAAATCTCTTTCATTTAAAAAAGTTGTTGAACGTAAATAAAGCATGAAAGGGGTTTTGACGCTTGTAGCTCTCTCTCTCTCTCTCTCTCTCTTTCTTCCTTCTAAGTAACCTTAAATTGGCAGGTCTGAATTAAAGTGCTTGTAGTTGTTTGGATGATTTTATAATAGTACGATATACAAATAACATCTATTGTATATGTCGAAAGAATATATCTTCTGTAGAAATATATCAAGATACCGCTTTATCAAGAGGTAAGATACAAGGTAGGTGGTCATATTTGATTTATAACCGAGATTTTTCTCCGCGTCACACATGTTTTGGTAGACTCTGAAAACTGGAGAAATCAGTGCAAGTGTCTTGTATTTTCCCAAAGCCCAAGGGCAGTGGTGATTGTGAAATGAACATAGATGGGACACATCTTATTATCATGTTCATTTTAGTAACACTTCTCCAACAATATCTTATGTGCGTTATTATAATACTTGTCGTAATAAAGATATTTTTTGTAAATGAATAATTCGCATTTGCTTCGTACCACCTTCTCATTTCTTTAGTTCCTTTAGACAAGATGAAACCGAAGAACTCTGCAGAAAGTGATTATGAGTTTTTGTTGATGATAATAGAGAATGCATGCGTTCTTAAAGCGGCAAATCTCCCTACTTGTTGTTACGCGCTTGTTTTCGTCCTTTTATCCTCGAAGAATATCATTTAATTTATAGTTACCCTTGTGGAAGTTGAGGCGAGCATTTGCCGGTCTGTGGCCATAGTTATACATGCTGGAGGCACTGAAGGCGCTATCGGGGATGGCCCCGCTCTCTAGTCCCAAGTGATGTTCTCCGGCTTCCTGCACTGTTCATTTGAAGAAAAAAATAGCAAAGTTAATTACATGATAATATGAACTATGGCTGATTATTTGTCAAAAGGTCGCTTGTTTCATCCTTGGGACACATATCAAACATCACACGAAATCATAATAACTGCAGAGTTAAAGTTTAATTGCTCTGCTGAACAATATGTAAACATAGTATAAGATGCAAATTTATGTCATTGCAAAATATGTGACCTTGGGTCGTGACATACGATACGTGGAGAGGTTTGTATATGTAAACCACAAATCTCCTAAGCATAAGCATAGCATCAAAGTATATATGCCGGTTCTCTGTTAGCTTTTACGTTTCGTATGTGGGTAGTGAAGACTTTCTGCCATTCTTTTAGTGGCTGTCAAAGTTGTCAAACTCAAAGACATAGTGGTTGATGTTGACAGCAGAATACACAACGATGTATTCAAGGCTTAACAAGCTGAACACATACGATGGAAGCAATGAGATCCGAATCGATATGAACTATTCGCTCCCCAAAAAACTACAGGAATATCGTATAGTAACATTTTGTTTTAAGAACATCTTGCGTGTTTATCCTGTTCGTAGTTGCATCAAACAAGTGCCGATGGGACATTGCGTGGCAGGTGAAAAAAAAAGGAAAATATTTCGAACTCACTTAGCATAACTCTTCCGAGCAGCTCAAATCGCATGGAAATATGAGCGTGCCAAGACACGGGCATAATTCGGATGAATCTCGCAGTTACGGGAACGGAGAAAACGTTGGTGTTGTGCGTGTTACGATCACTGTTTCCGTGGAACACCTGCATTCAAAAAGAGGGAAAATAATTAATACTGGGTAGTTTTCACACATTCGCAATACTAAGTACATGTACTTGTGCTTGCATACAACACTAGGGGCCTCTCACCCCCGTCACGAAATAAATGAATGCCTAGAATACCCAGACAACATTTCGTGGATGAGTATAAAATAAAAGACAGTCGGAATGATGTTCTTACATAGGTCTCTCATTAGCCTGTGCGATTCGAGTCTGCTGGACGCATTCCGGTGACTAGCCGGGTCTTTGCAACAGTTAAAAGGAAATCGAACGAAAACTATAAATGCAAGTACTAGAAGTAGAAAGAGGTTTAATCTTGTGTGGAGACGTTTCGGACCTCGCCCTGCATGGAGACGCCTTTTAGGTGAGAGCTCAGCGCATCCCATTGATTTTGTCACTCTTTACGAGTAGCCGCGACTTGATGAGTCTCGGCGGTCGCAACGTCCCCTCCATTAAGGTAGACCCTTTATTCATACCGTTTCTTTCTAAGGTACAATGGTATATGCATAGCAATAACAATCAATGCTATGAATGATACTACCTACATCTTACCTCATCTCCAGTCCCAGAAGGACTGATGACAGGAGTGAATGTAACCCCGTCTATGCTGTGAAAAACTTTGAATGACGTCACCCACTGGTTGGCATCTTGTCTGCCCTGCGTAATGATACCAGTGACTTGGTGCAAGGTCAAGAGGTCGATCTGGATGTATTGATGATCGTCTTTCTGCTTCGTGCTCCATGCACCCGCCCGAGGTCCCACTACATGTTCGTGAAGTACAAAGATTAAAGGTTCAATTACTCAAGAATCTTTCAACGTGTAATGACATTCCATCTACTGTTCGAGTTGAGTTCAATCAATGAAGTAACATTGTACAACCATGATGGTACAGGTTCTCAATGATATCGGACGTGCAACAAACACGTTATATCTCATGTAAAAATACTGGTATTTACCGCAACTTGACCTGTAATATTAAGAGAGATTCAACAATATTTTCAGGTGATGTACTAATATTTGTTGTTCCGAAGATTTGTTAATTCGAAAATGAAATAAGACTCGTTATTCCGAAGGTTCGTTAATCCGAAAATGAAACGCCGCGCCGGTCCATACTAACAAATCTTCCAAACCGTATTTTTATTTCTGATATAGCAAATCTTCGGAATAATGAATATTCGGAATAAGGAATCTTCGAAATAAATGCCTGTAACCAGACGTCTCTTTTATGAATTCCCTTTTATACTCAGGGATGATTTCATGTCGTGAAAAAAAAAAATCCAAACAAGAGCATAAAGTGAATATTTGTGTGTTCGCCAGAATGATACTTGTGATGTAATGAGGTCATCGCCTCAGCCGATGTGCGTCTGTGGTCTTGGGCAGAATCATTGTTTTATGAAAGTAGGCCCTACCTGATTCTAATTAAAACCCCCAATATTTTCTCCGTTAGAATTTCTTTAATACTCTGCTAATCTGCTAATTTGAATTCACTCTAGTTATTCGTACAAATACATGAAATGCTTCAGATGTTTTACCAAACGGAAATAGTGCATCGTTACCTCACATACAAATCTCATTAAATTGATGTAATCGCTTAAGAAACCCGATTTGCTCGAAACCTTGTCAGAATTCACTTTGAAATATAATATATATATATATATATATATATATATATATATATATATTATATATTATATACAATAGGATGAATCATTTTTATAGAATATGAACCTATTATATAGCAAGTGCCTAAATGCTTGCAGTTACTTCCATGTGTCATACCAAGAAATTCGTAACCTTCATTGGCAAAACAATCGGCTAGATATATGTTATCACGTAAAACA
Source organism: Diadema antillarum (assembly GCF_040938485.1). Classification (NCBI taxonomy): domain Eukaryota; kingdom Metazoa; phylum Echinodermata; class Echinoidea; order Diadematoida; family Diadematidae; genus Diadema; species Diadema antillarum. The sequence goes on from NW_027271223.1 coordinate 1,034,781, forward strand.
ACCAAATATGCATAATAATATGTGAAGCAACATTCAGTTGCGTTACATTTTCTCCTTCTTTTTTTCTTTTCTTTCTTGATTTATGTCGAGTTGAAAGTTATGTGAACTTCCCTTTCATTTGCGTAAAACTCTTTCCCACGTGTGAATGAGAATGAAGTGGGAAATACAGCAAAATTACAAGATTGATGAAAATTTCACTACTGCAATTACACTACCCTTAGAACCCCCCCCCCAAAAAAAAAAAAAAAAAACAAAAAAAACAAAAACAAAAACGCAGGGACGTTTGAATATATAGATATGGGTATATCTAAGATATATGAAATAATTCGTGAAAAAAAAGAACGCCAAAATAGTTCTACCATCATAGATCATTGTGGTTTAGTGCGAACTCATAGAAAGCCTCAGCCAATAATGTTATTATCCAGTCTCTATATACAGACATATTTATTGCGTGTCTTAACCATAATTGTTAACCCGTTGAGGACGAGTCCAGAGCCTACTCGGGCAAGTGTCTATGGAAAATGCGTGTTGTAGCAAAATCGGCTTTCATACCATGGTTCATAATTATATAATGACATGTAAAGTGTCTCTAATCAATTTTCAGATCAAGATAACCATATGATTACCAAATTACAAGGCTGTTTTTACAGGTTTATTGTAGTAATGTAACGTAAGTAAGTGAGGGGAAGTTCGCTTTTTCAGCTCCTCAATTTTCATTTCCATCAAGTCATTAATGAAACAAGATGTATTTCTCCTCTTCAAGAATAATTATACCATCATAAAATACCATGATACCATACTATACCATCATATAACCACGTATATTGTTTAGAAATGGAAATAAAACATGAATGAAAGAATGAATGAATGAATGAATGAATGAATGAATGGTTTGAATATACATTTTTGAAGTAATGATTTCAAGTATAATTTCAATCTTATTGCAGTTAAAGAATTAATCAAAGGATTTCATTCACTGTCATCATAAGCTCAGGAGCGCGACTCTATCAGTGAACACGTGGTTTGATTTGATTTGATTTTTTTTTTCATTCACGTTCCATATTCCACATTTCGTACAAGTTTTATATTCCATTTGATTTGAAGCAGAAATGTTTTTCACACAATGGTCAGTTTGAACCAATAATGCACAAATGTATAAGGACATATAATTAACGTGTAATAATGAGGAACCCACTAAAAAGCAAAGCTTGTAGGATGTAGGTTCCAAAAATATAACATAGGGTTTTAGTACAGTATATCAAAGTCAGAAGTGACGTAACATGCAAAATTCAAAATATCGAGAATATTACAATGTTTACGGGATGTACAAAGTATAGTATATAATGTTTTATGATTAACTTATGGTATAAATGCTTAAAAAAGTAGCAAGTTAATCAAACTGGTGAGGTCATCCGAGCGAGGCATCATTCAAGTATATGCACACACACAAAAATTTAAGCGATTACGGCAAAATAATTACACATAGGATTTTAGAAAATTGGCTTTGAGATTTTTCTTAAAAAAGGGGCTTAAAGAACTTGAGTGCAACCGAACCGAATCTAACTCATTCCAGAAAGAAGGGCCGGTAGATGTAATTGTCTTAAGGGCTAAAACTGTACGAACAGGGGAAAAATGATAGGATTCACTGTGTCTTGTAGGGTAAGTATGAATATCACTGTTTTTCACAAACATTGAGGAAAATATACTGGGAAGGTCACCAGTATTCAACTTATACATGAAAATTCCAACATGATATAAATACAAATCATAAATTTTTAACAATTTACTTGAAACAAACAATTCATCAGTATGATCAAAAAATTGTGCTCGATTTATAATCCGCAAGGCCTTTTTCTGAACCAAAAATAACGAATCAATTTTAGTCTTTGAGCAATTCCCCCAGGCTAATATTCCGTAATTCAAGTAAGGTAATAATAAAGATGTATAAAGAGAATGCAATATTGGCTTTGGGAAGAGATATTTCAGTTTGTGAATAATTCCAACATTCTTGCACAACAATTTACATAAATAATCAACATGTACCTTCCATGAAAGGTTACTGTCAATATAAATACCTAAAAATTTTGTTGAATCTATTTGATTTAACTGTAAACCGTTCATTAAAACTAAACCTGGAAGAAATTTTATTGTGTTACTGAAAACCATATAATTGGTCTTATTTATGTTAAGCGACAATTTATTTGCCTGAATCCACTCAAACACCAACTTAAGTTCATTATTCAGAGAATCGAGCAAAACATAAGGATCTGAGTGAGAATAAAAGAGACTTGTATCATCTGCGAACAGAAGAAAAGACAGCAGAGAGGATGAGTTACGGAAGTCATTGATGTATAACATGAATAAAAGAGGACCTAAGAGGGAGCCCTGTGGAACACCACAACAAATCGAGTTTATATCAGATTCATGATTATTTACGGAAACAAATTGAGATCGACCGCTAAGATAACTTCTGAACCACTCCAAGGCCTTTCCACGAATACCGTAATGATTTACAATGTTGTAGTTCAAAAACTTGTGATATGATTTGATTTGATTTGATTTGATTTGATTTGATTTGATTTATTCTCTCAGTGCCATTTTTTCAAATACATCAATTTTCTGCAATTTAATTAACGTATGATGACAAACACCTCTCACAAAACATTTATACACTAGGAATTGCCACAAGAATAATGAAACTTTGCTTATAACCATAAAAACATATCCTTCTTCACAATTTTCACAAATACAGTGTAATTGTATTTTGAAATTTGATGATCTTCAGCAATAATCACAATAATTCATATCACAAGTTTTTGAACGTCAGTAAAAAATCACTTGTTTAGTACTTAAGAATATGACACGAAATATTTCGACTAAACCCACGACTGAACTGTTATCTTTACCTCTAGGTTGATCAAGTCGCGCCCGATCGACGCAGTAGAATTTGTGCCAACAGGAGCTTGCAGTAAGTTGTTCCTTAGTGATGCGGCCATCCTTCATACCCAACATTTTAATTGGTTGACCGCTGCCTAGAAGAGACCGACAACAATATTAAAAAAATGATATGTTGACAACTTGATACCTTTGATACACGCGCACACACCCACAAACATTTTTTTTTTAAATATAATATCTAGTCACTTCTAATCAAACAATACAATACATCAATCCTCTTTGGTATTACTGTAAAGACATAAGTGAATAATACTTATCAACGTAACTGAAATGATTACATTTACATTACATTACATACATTTTCATTTTGCAATATGACGAATGAAATGGCAATAGTACAGCAATGGCAGAAGGAAAAATGGAAGTACATTACATCTAAATAAAACGCACTCCCCCATAATCACTCACCTCACTACCATTCTTAAACAAATGATATACTATACTTTTCTATACACTACCCCCCCCTCCAAAAAGAGAGTGAGAGAGAGAGCAAAAAAATAAATAAATAAATAAAGGGAAATCCCTCTCCGTCCTTACATAATTACCCATCCTTTCCTTCCCACCCTACTCGCTACAATTTCACTATTAAACCACTGAGATATCGCCATTGTTTTAATAAAAAGAGAAATTATAAAACCACTTACAAACCTACCTGTCAGAAAGAGATATCAGGTATCCCCGTTGTTATGATAAAAGAAAAGGTGAACACACACACACACACACACAAAAGCACCTACGGGGGATGGAAATTGTTTGTAACGTTCAAAACACGCCCAATTCAACAAATGTAAACCAAATTTATTTCTTCTGAGGGAGATTTCTTTTCTTCTTTACAATATGTACTTAATACATGCATATTCTTCAGTTTTGCCAATGACCCATACAACACACACACACACACACACACACACACACACACACACACATGTATATATATATATGTATATATATATATATATATATATATATATATATATACAGATTTATTATAATTATCACGCTGACCTTCTTAATTATGGCCGCGGTCAGAATATGTGTATTAATAATTATGACAGAAATCACACATCATCTTTCTCAAGTTCTACAGTGAAAGCACAGCATCATTCTTATGACAACTTTCAGATCCATCCAATTTAGCTATTCAATTAGTGATTCATGCTTAATCTTGAGTTGTACTTTTCATCTATTTGATTACCAAACTATTGAAACAATAGCTCAGAGAACACAGCAAAAACCACAAAATAAAATGTCGATGGGGGAAGGGATTGAATTTCCCCTCAAATTTTCATCGAGACTTTGCTCGGTAAAGAAGACAATCTACTTACCATAGGCTAACCCAAGCAGGGTAAGCATTACCCACACACCTGTCGTCTTCATGGTTGGTCCCCTCTGAGCGAACTAAAGATTTGTCTCCAAGTGGCGTCCTGATCAAAGATATGGCAGATGACTGAATGCTCCAAGTAAGACAGACACACCTTCTATATACCCCTTCATATCGTCTCTGAATGTTCTCATATCATTTTTTAAAATTTCTCCAGTATACGTTGCAAGGACTAAAGCTTAGACGAATGCTGTTGGGGTGGAGGGGGTGGGGTCATTCATCGATTGTTGAAGGTAAACATGGTATGAATGAAAAAGCCCACGCAAAATCGCGCCTGTCTATGTTAAAGAAAAATAAAAATATGGCCAGCCAAAAACAAAACCTTGAAATCGTTTCACCAGGGACAATATTTTGATATATATTTAAACGAGTATTATTTACCGTTTTCATCTCAAAATAATGATGACAAACATACATATCTGTCGGTCGCTGATTATTCATTTTATTTGCACCAAGGTGAGTTTGATGAATGGAGGCGGTGCACACATAAACAACAAGTCGTTGGAGTTAAGAAGCAACGCGACAATCTGACGCCAATTTACATACCACATTTTCTTTCAAAAGCGTAAGTCTTTCACATTTATTTACAAATATGAGATACAGATGTGCTCTTTTCTCTTTCTTGGTCTTCTCCTTCAGATACTGTTTATGAAAAAGAAAACAAGTGAAGGTCAGTGGAAGGCTAAAAAAGCGATGCCATCAACTTTTCTAATTTCATAAGTGATTGTGAAGAACAATAATGTTTCATAAAACATATTAAAAAAACTTTTTGAATGAATTGCTTTATTTTTTCTCTCCACTTTCTGCTTGATTTAACAATCATACTCTTTATTCAAGTCCCTTCGATCACAGAATTGAGTTGCATCTTTAGCACACACCTGAATTGTAATAGAATGGATATTCTTGTTATCTTTTTCTGTAAACAACTATTACGGGCATACATAGAATTTACTTATTATCCTTATTTCTGTTTTGTTGTTGTTGCAGATCCAGAATAACATCACCATAAGGCACACAAAAGAGTAATAAAACACATTTAAGTCAGAGATTTAAAGGAGTAATTACTGAAATTGAGAAAAACCTGAATAGATGAATATTTTACATCACTTTTATCAATATTCCGTTTGTCAATCAAGACAAATCTTCCTATTGAATACAATGCAAATAAATATTCCATTCAGTTTTCATCAATGATAGCTCAACTGCTTTTGCGTGAGCAACGTTATCATGTAGTGTTCCTCACATGTCAATTAGCAAGTTTTGCCAGTCCTCCAGTAGATCGTAATGTAGACTTTATCTGTACTACAGACAAATACAAGCTGTCTAACCCAGTAGTTAGACCCAAATTCCAGCAGTATAAAATCAGCCAGAATGTCAACCAGAAGTAAAGCTACCAGAAACTAGAAAACAGCAAGTGAAAGCTGAATGGGATCAGGGTCATTACGACGCGACGCCACGTCAAGTACCGCTGGGAACCTCACCCACCCGGTGATAGGCCATTCCTGTTTGTGACATTTTTGTCTTTTTTTTAAACGAAAAAGTATTATGTTTTACCTTTCTGTCTTTTTTTTCAATGGCTTTGTTTTCAGACTATAATATCCGATCATCCACGCAGACACAAGGATATGGCACATTTTAAAAAATATTTGTGAGTGTGTGTGTGTGTGTGTGTGTGTATGTGACCTGTCATGTAGCAACGCGGAAGGCAATGATGCCTAGACATGTTCCAACAGGAAAAGGAAAACAACAACAACAACAACAACAACAACAACAACAACAACAGAGAATAAGGGGGGAGGAGAAGAAGGATATACAGGTGTAGATAAAATTGCTATTCAAAAAGTGAGAAAGTATTATCATTTTTATTCAAGTTCATCAACCGGCCAAGTTCAGCAACATGCTGAACTGCCTTCATAATTTTTGTTGCAAAGAGTTCCTGCGCGTGCTTTGTTAAACCTATGTACGTATCACCATTCTACCCTATGGACAAATTGCACATCTCCTCAAGCCGCCAGCAATATGTTCCATTTAGACATTCATATTCATTGGACACCAATATATTCAACAAACTGCTTCGGTATAAAAAGTCAAAACCGTCATTGAATTTTGATATAGGCCAGTTGTGCCATACGATATGAAGAACTATTGGCATAATATACTCACAAGATTTTAGTTTTTGCCTGTGACTATGCTTAAGTTATTTGACTACACTTTGATATCATTTGAGGAGCATTACGTTTAATAACCCATTCACATTAATGTGCCACCATCAGTACCATTGTTTTCACCAATGAAGGTACTGTCGATTCAAAGTAATATCATTCTATTAACAGACATTTTTAGATATAAATTTTACTATGATTATACCAATTTCATCTCAAATTCTTCTGTTATATACATTGTATAATACAAGAAATAGGAATGACCATCACCCACCCTTGCTACGAACTGAAATATTCAAATTCATGATATTCTATAAAGGGCCATTGATTTAGAATCATTTTCGGATAATTTGAAAAATGTCAAAATGTTAAAACGATTTAGTCAAACAAACAAGTTAAATTACTGTCGCAAATTCGATTTATCATTATATTTTTAAACCAATCAGCTCTCTATACTTTATTCTCTTTTGTCTCTTTCTATCGTTATGTATCTTATGTTCATTGTGTACACAATATTTTATCTCTGACTATCATGCATTATGTCATTTGGAGCATTTTACACAAATCGGTGTCAGATGGTCCACTACACTCTCATACTATTCAAATGTCACCCTTGTTGTATGTATTTTAAAGGGGAAATCCATGAAATGAAATGAAATGAAATGAAATGAAAACGTTGGTTACAATGTCTCAGTCATGTTACATATTAGTAAACATCACCTTTGTTTTCGTCATGAGAAGAACTATACGGCATAGGTTTATTTTGCTGCTGACAACTCTGTGGTTGAAGACATACTTAAAGTAGTAGGGAGGTAGGGAGAAAAAGATCGCATATCACAAGTAACAAAAAGAAGAACTCTGAGTTTAAAAAAAGTCTGTGGCCTTCACTTTAATCAAATTGTGCTTGAATGTGAGATAAACAACCCGCCGTGTGACGACTATAACCCATATGCCCTACCAAAACACCGACAGTCATTAATACCGGTATTTAAGACTGGCCATAATTATGAAAGGACCAGCCTGAATTTCATCATGATCTGGGTTTGTTTTGTTTGTTTGTTTGTTTTTTTTTGTTTGTTTGTTTGTTTGTTTGTTTGTTTGTTTGTTTGTTTGTTTGTTTGATGTTTTCCTTTTGAAGTTTGGACGGTAGAGCTTGTGTAATTCCGATAATCGGGTCTTGCAAACATCTATAGACAGCTTTGCTTTGTCTTGCATATCGGTCAGCGGACTATACGGCAGCCTTGAAACTACCTGTACGGGTCCTTCTCGCTAGGGAATCTGGAATCTCCAAAAGAGTACCTTTTTTGTTATGCCGATGCAGCCCTGGGACATGGAATATCATATCGCCATTCACTGAAATACAATCACCTTTCTTTTCACGAGCACTTTTCTTTTCCTTCTGACATTTACGACTGTTTCATGGAGTAAGAAAGTGGTACGAAGTCGTAGGAATTCATTTTCAAAGATTTTTTTCCTGTTTTATTCTCTTTTTTGATTGATTCTCTGTAAATATGTAAACTTTGGAATCTTTATCTAATTTATCTTGTAGTTGCCTTTGACAAAAAACAAACAACATAGACCTGAAGAGGCCTTAAAATCCTAACTTTTGCGGGTGTATGTTATAATGCAGTATTTTATTTTGTTTTCATTAAGTTTTGTGTTTTCCCTTTTCATCTCTACAATTCAAAGCAAAAATTACAATAACTGTAATAGTAGTAGTAGTAGTAGTAGTAGTAGTAGTAGTAGTAGAGTTATAGTACGGTACAAATATAGATAGTCAACAGTCAAAGTAGTATTATAATCATGACACTAATGAGAACAGATACGATACGACTGAAAAACATAAAATGTTACTTGTAGGTACAATGTACTTGTAGTGCCTTCTTACATTGATAGTAATATCGTAGAAATAACACGTTTACGGTGAATTCCAGGGCTTCAAAGGTTTAAATTGTTACAGGTTTTTGTCGCAGCCCTAGTAGATTACAATTAAGGCCTGTTACGAAGATTTTCCTCTCTATTCTGAGTAAATTGGGCTGACAGGCTCAGTTTCCATATTCTGCTTGTTTTTGTTTTGTTTGTTTGTTGGTTGTTGTGTGTGTATCTGTGTGTGCTTGTGTGTGTGTGTTAAGTTGTTGATTGGTTGATTGGTTTGGTTGTGTTTTTGTTTTTATTTTGTTTGTTGGTTTGGCATCTTGTTTTGTGTGTTTTTTTTTTGGTTTAGTTTTGTTTTCATTGCAACTGATTGACAAATTGCCCTACATCGACGTAAATAAGGACTGAATTGATCAGTGTTTTAGTAGTAGCCATGATACAAAATCATGGGCGTACATACTCGAGCAGGATTCGAACCTACGACCTCCTCATCACCGGACAGGCGTCATCTCCACTAGACCACCGAGCTTTCGCCCGACAGCAAGTGTTGGTTCTAATCCTTATAGCATGCAGCGGGTACTGCGTAAGTATTCAAATTCATGAAATTCTTCCGTCGAGGTGTTTAGTTTTGTTTTGTTTTGTATGTTGTTGGAACTTATTGTGCTATATTTGATCGATGACAGAGGATTGATGTCAGAACATCAGAGATACCCATGTCACTAGGCCACGCCTCTTGTTTCCCTCACATAAGATAAGACTATATATATATATATGTGTGTGTGTGTGTGTGTATATATATATATATATATATATATATATATATATATATAGTCGCAAATATATATTGTAAGTGTTTCGCCAAATCATGGCTAAATTTGAATGCACTGGCTGGAAGTAGATGGGTAAAACCATCCTCAGACAACCCAAGGGCAAACGTTGAAAAGAAGTGGAATTTGGTACGATATTCATAAAGGTTTAACTTTATGGATCAAATTCCGCCCTATTTGGAAAAAAAAATATTTATATACTTATTTTGATGTACATGTCAAATCATACAAAAGTGGTGCTAGGAATAATAGCCTCACAGTTCAGAGAATCGAAAAGGATTTTATTTCGTTTTAGTTTACGGATTACCTTGCGCTATAGACATTCAAAGCATAATCTCTACGAATGTTTGTATCCCAAGGATTAAAGACTTTCATCAAAATATTGAGTATCTGTATTTACAATATCAATATCAATACACTGAAACATATCAATACATTAATATCATCTAATCAGATATCAATAAATTGTCAAAACTAAATGGAATAATGATAATAAAAAAGGTCTTATATATTCAGGGTAGCCTCTTTAGTGTTGCACTGCATGCTCTACCAGAGGGTCCTGCTATTATCATTACCCCAGCGTTGCCAGGTACCCATTTATACACCTGGGTCGAGAGGGACGTGGTGGGTGAAAACATCTTGTCCAAGGACGTAAGCACTGGGCTGGAATCGAACTCGGGGTCCTCCGATTGGTAGTCGAGAGTTTTATCCACTATGCCACAGCGCTCCCCCCCCCCCAAAAAAAAAAACAACAACAACAAAACAAAAAAAAAACAACAACAACAACACCCAACAACAATCTTAAACTATCAACACGCAAAAAAGAGACATGAGGAATTTATCAGAATTCTGACACTTGCTAAAAAGACAAAGAATTTAATGCATTACATTTCTGCGGATCTTAAGGTCTCAGCATGTCTTGCATTCAATTATTTATGGTTTTCTGCAACATGCCACTTTTTCTTACCCTTTTTTTGTTAAAATGCCAAGTGACAGACAATTTTCTCGAAACCATTTTTTTGTTGTTATTGCTAGTGGCATCATATTCTTACCATTCTTGTGATATGTTTTTGTAAATTAAATTGAAAATTTTTTCCTTATTCACAAATGTGAGGTCTTATATTATTCACCGACTTCAGCGTTGTGCCACCAGTAAATGGCTATACTCATTCTGATGTGTTTGAATCTCCATTATTATGTTTCTTCTCGTTTCATCGTAAAAATTTTTTCAGATTTATCATATTTATTTGTTTATTTGTGAAATATGGTACATTGTCGTATCGATGAATCACATAGTCTTTTCTTTGAAGAATTTCTGTAACAATTGAGGGAATCGATATTACCCATTATTGTTCATTCATACGTATATTCATTTATTCTCCGTCTCCGTCAGAAACGTATGAATATAGATTGCTAAAATAAAGAAGTGCATAAAATATATTAAAGTAATAATGTGCAATAGGCAAATTTATAGAACGCAATATACAGTATGTCCAAAAAAGATTACAACGGGACCCTCCGCAATGATATCTTTGGAAATATTGAATCAATCTAAATACAAATTCAGGGTATGAAACTATAACTCATTGCCCACATCTTACAGAAAACCCCATTCGATTTGCTTCAGTGGTCAAAGAGAAATGAGAAATTTTGTAGAGGATGTCGGGAATCTCTTCCCTCCAAGTTCTGTCAATTGTATTCACACACAAGATCATCGAAGTGCTAAACTTGGAGGAATCAGACTCATGACATGCTTTACAACAATCCACATTTCTCTGTGACAGCTTAACCAAATTGAATGGGGTTTTCTGCAAAATAGAGCTAAGATGTTACATTTTAAGACCCTGAAGTAGCACTTAGACAGGTCAATCATATTTAGTGTTATCGATTCGAAAATTTGATTTTAATTTTTTGGGTCCATACTGCAATATGTCCACACACAAAAAAAAATACAATCAGATTTTCGCATTGATAACACCCAATATGATTAAATTGTCTAAATGCTAATTTGCCTTCCTGCCAACATTGAATTGAATTTGTATTTAGATTGATTCAATATCTTTAAAGATATCACTGCGGAGGGTCCCGTTGTAATTTTTTTTTGGACATACGGTATTATTAGCTCTCGTTCCGTTGTAGTGTTCACAGACAGGCCTCAGTAGGTAGCTCTTTCTCAATGCTCGTGAACTAAGCATGCATTGCACATGCTCCAGGCGTCATTAAAGGAGACCTTCGGATGATTTTCAGACTTTTACATTTGAACAATTATGAATTAGTAACACTAAGTACAGAGTTTCTGATTTAATAGTAATGGGATGAGGAATAGGAATGTTTTCAAAATTTATAACAAATTGCAATGAACATGGATTATGACATAGCAGCCTCACCAGAAGAATGCATGAGCTGGGGATCAAGGAAGCAGAACAAAAGAAGAAGGCATGCATAGATTCTACACAGGTGAACTTGTTAAGCGAGCGGTATTGTAATGGGAATTACACTGCTACATTTCTGAAATATGTGAGGCTCCTATGTCATCAATACTGTTCAGTGTAACTTGTTTCAGATTTTCCAGAGTATTGGTTTCTCCGCTCAAGGATCACAATAAATTCCACATAATTATCTATACATGATTCTGTCGATTTATATGTACTACATGATGTGGGATTATGAAAATCGTCTGGAATGCCCCTTTAATTCAGTGGTGGAGCTCCAATAAGCGTTCCATCACTTGAACATTAAAGATGAAAATTAGAGGTCGAAATAGGATAACTTACATACTCGTTTTCTAGGCGTAAAGAATAGAAAATGCGACCTTCTACCTTTCAAGGTCCATTGATGAATACTCAGTGAAAGACCTTACAGAGGAAGGTTGTTTAGAGATGGAGAAAACATTCAGATATTTATATCAGTAAAAGACATTTAAGAAATATACTTAAAAATGTTTATAAAGTTTGTAAAGATATTTGATCCAAGGTTGTGATGTTTTGCAATATTCTTCGACCTTCCTCTCTCCTGAAGGTTTATGTCTGTCTGCAGCATCAAAGGATATTTTCTTTCAAAACACTCCTTGCAAACAATTCATTTTGTGGGCGCTTTGATATCTTATTTTCCCTTCTCGATTTTTTTTTATGAATACTCTCTGTTTGTGATTGGAATACAGTATCGCAATTCGAAGGTACACAGTTTGTGTGTTTGTGTGTGTGCGCGTTATAATGTGTGTGCGTCTTTCCATTGTGTGTGCTTATTGCAATGATGTTTCAATCATTTTTCATCTAAGTCAGGGGAAGAATTTTTGAAGACCTTATTGCTGCTATTTTGTGGCAGAACAACTGCTTTCGGAGTTCAAAATCGTTTACTGATTTTTTTTTCGACGATCTCCCTAATGACCAGTGAGAAGACGTTGGCAGTTAATATTTATATAACTATTCAAATTTGAACTTATTGATGAACAAAGCGAATCAAGTATTCACTAGATACCAGACTTGAAACCGTTTGGTTATTTTCCCAATCCATCGTAATAAGTTTCGTAATTCCGAAGGTTCGTTAGTGTGATTATACCGTCTTTACATTTTCGGATTAACAAACCTTCGGAACAACGATCTTATCTCATATTCGGAATTACGAACCTTCGGAATAAAGTACTTTTATACAGAGGATCAACACAAATATTCTGATTAACGAACCTCTATGGTTATAGGGAATTTGTGTGTTTCGGAAAGCTAACCTTCGGAATAACGAACCTTCGGAATATCGAATAGCTTACACATGCTTTGATAGTTGATAATGTTGAAATAAGAATAATTAAATGAAATATATCCCCTATTGAGAAATATTACAGTGGCAACCGGGTGGCAAGTATCGGCGCACCTTTCAGTCCTGTATCCAGTTATCACATACAAAAATGGGTGATGTTCGCTAGTCCGAAGGTTCGTTAATTCGAAAATGAAATAAGGTTCGTCATACCGAAATACACAAATTTCCTTCACCTATGAATGATTCGTTAATCCAAAAACGATAAAGGGTTCGTTAATTGAAACATACGTGACGTTTTTCCGAAGGTTCGTTATTCCAAAGATTCGTGAATCCGAGGTTCGTTATTCCGAATGTTCGCTTTCCGAAACACACAAATTCCCTATACCTATAGAGGTTCGTAAATCAAAATATTTGTGTTGTTACTCTGTAAGTGCTTTATTCCGAAGGTTCGTAATTCGGAACAATGAGATAAGATTCGTTGTTCCGAAGATTTGTTAATCCGAAAATGTAAAGACGGTACGTACTAACGAACCTGCGGAATTACGAAACTTATTACGAGGGTTAGGAAAATAACCACACGGTTACAAGTCTGGTAGTGAATACTTGATTCGTTTTATTCATCAATAAGTTCAAATTTGAAAGGTGACTTATATAAAATGAACAAGCTATTCATTTCTGTCTAACAGAATAACAAAGTCAAATGAAAACACTAAACTTAAAGCAAAGGAATTAGGATCTTTGTTAGTCAACCCTATCTCAAGTGTAGAATGAAGACTGCGTAGCACACAGAATTACGTTCGCTCATTCATGTAAAAGTAAAGAGTCAAGCCTATTTGTTGTACATGTATCTCCTTTCTTTATGACTGTTCCAACTCCGCATAGAACTTCTAGAGCGGCAGTTTGAAAAGATTAAATCATACACACAACCATAACCATATAACCTGTCAAGGGCCGCGGGACTTTGTTGTTGCTTTTGTTGTTGCCGTTGTTGGTTGGTTGGTTGGTTGGTTGGTTGGTTGTTGTTGTTATTATTGTTGTTGTTGTTGTTGTTGTTGTTGTTGTTGTTGTTCTTGTTCTTGTTGTTGTTTGGGGTATGTGTGTGAAGGTGTGTGGTTGATCTATCCTCGATGGCCCGTTCGCTTTCGCTTGAATGGTGTATGGTGGCGATCACTGTGTGGAAAACCGATTACTGTAAATCGATACAGAATAAAGATTAAAAGTCAGTACAAGGATAACAGAGAAGGGGAAATCTTATTCGTTTGATTTTGACACTCAGTCTCCCTTCCCCTTCCACTTTCCCTCCGTACTGTTTTCCAATGTTAAACCATCAAGTTGACATATTCTGTTATTGAGGAATCAAAAGTTTGCTATCGTATTTTTGGCAGGAAGGCATTAAAAGACCCGTATGATTCATACTTTAACGGTAGTAAAGATGCAACAAAAGACGGGGGGGGGGGGGGGTGGGTGGGGGGAAGACGTCATGAGACAGAGTCTTTCTTGATCTCTCTTACGAAGTCAATGAACAACGCTCCCTTCTTTTTCCAATGATTTGAATTGTTGAAAACATGGCCCTACACGATATGTATACGCAAGAACATGCATACATTAATGTACTGTATTATATGTCGGCGATACCATCAGTAGCTTTCAATGCATGGGCCACTGCTACCATCGAACTCAACATCGCTGTGTGAGCTGTGCGCTTTGCTGCCATCTACGGAGAAACATTGCGAGAGCCTCCGCAAAATTTACTCGCGAGTTATAACCTTTTAAATATGGATTGCACAAAGCCACGTATCGATTGAAATAAACGTTTTTCTCTTATCGATAAGCGTTAGTTGCATTCGAAAAGTGGAATTTTACACGGTCTGTAAACAGAACTTCTCTAAAAGCGAAGACAAAATGATAATGATAACGATGATGATGACGATATGATAATCATCATCATCATCATCATCATCATCATCATCATTATCATCATCATCATCATCATCAAATACACAAACCGTGTCGGATGCTCAAAACAAAGACCGATTTCATCCAAACTTGACAGAAACAAAACCATAAGTATGAACAGGTAAAAAGCACACCTCCGAGATTTACACATTGAAAGGCATCTGTTTTTTTGTCAAAGAAATACTATGCTTGGATAGATAGATAATAGATAGGAAGCCATCAGAAAGATATCACATATAACTAGCACACCTCGGACAGACAGACCAACTGATGATCAAATCTTAATATGTACAATTTCACAGATGATTGTGTGTGTGTGTGTGTGTGTGTGTGTGTGCGTGGGTGCGTGTGTATGTGTGGGTAGGTGTGTGTGAAAACTTGGATTCGTCTTCTGCTTAACTGTAATTTTGTAGTTTAAGCATTTGAGTAAGTGAGATTGTGAGCGGGTTCACCGGATATTAGGTTGGTGGTGTCTTGTTCCCTTCTGTTTGATGTATTTGTTTCTTTTCCTTTTTTTTTTTCCATACAAAATTCTCTCTTTTTCATTCTCAATATTGACAATGTGGAATTTATGTAGTCATAATGAAATATGTGTTGTTTTCTCATGAATTAATTTGTATATTGTTTATATATAAAAAAAGAAAGAAAAATAAAATCTTGACAAAAAATAACTGCATAAGACAGAAATAGACGGTGCACGAATGACGACAGGATGACGAGGAGATTATTAACCAAAACAATGCGATCACAGGGCCAAACTGGTTCTGTGCAGTCAGTTTCAACAAATAACATGTCATCATTCTACATGCTTACATATACCAACCTCCTGTAAGAAGGCTAAAGGCTAAAGACGGACAATACCAATTTGCTCTAACGTTTTGTTTATTCTTGAATTTGGGTATCAATGCCCCTCTGAAGTCTGAATAGAAATCCCCTTGTTTGCCTGTGCTGGGACGCGAGAGGCTTACCCACACCTGATGAGAAGTGATAGTTTCGGAGTAGGTTCATCGTGATTTACATTCATTCGAGACTGCAGTAATTGGAGGAGAAAAGTCTCAAGCAACATTCATCCTAATCGCTACTGCGAGGCACTGGAAAGCAGCAGTGCGTTTGACACTTCTTTAACTGTGTGGACCCATCTGCCGTAAGTGTCACTGATAACTCTTGGTAATATAACTATGACATCCTTTGCTTAATAAAGGGTTAATCCATGCTTAAAGACTGTGTGTCCATGGTGTCTTTTGGTGTAAAGAGTACAGGTTAAGATGGAAACACAGCTTGAAGGTGAAACATTTACTGAAAGCCTTTGGATCTATGGGGGGGGGGGGAACTTTACCACTCCCTTGAATCCCCTGAAGAACGGTTCCAGAACACAGTTTTAAAACAACATGTTGTATGTCTGTTAAAAGGGATTCGAACGTCACAACAAAATTACGCCTTGCCTGTCTGCGTGCATTGCTATTATTATGTATGATGTCTTACAAGTAATGTGTTGTTGTTTGGTGTGTGCATAGCTATGTGAGGGAAAGATATGAAAACATTGACGCATAACGAGCTCGAGGTAGACTTGTTTTTGATGACATCGTGATCTGTTTCCTTTTGAAAGAGTTCAACTCTTACGTGCTGGATGCAAATGTTGATTCAATGTATTCCAAACCTGAAATTCAACGTCTTTCTCAGATACCTGACTCAAGATAGTGTGCGTTCTTCATGAAATATTTTATACGTTATATACATACAAACATATTACGAACAGCTTAGGTTCCTCTTTGATGCTGATGCCAGGCCCAATTCTTGTTTTCTCTTTTGTTTTTCGTAAAATATCTAACATTTTCCTCGTACTTTGTTTTCCTTTCTTTTAAAGTCAAGTTGACATCAGTGCAAAACAATTACATAGATTAAAAAAAAATCACTAATAAAATTCGGAATAATTTTAAAGGCTTGTAATGTATATATGTTGCTAATATATGCTCTGGTAGCAAGAGTTAAAGATGAAAAGATGAATATGAATTGATTTGATGCCATGTGATGTAACAAAGCTATTAAGCAAGACTCTTTTTTTCTTTATTTTCGGAAAAACAATACTGAAACTTTAAAAAAAAAATCAAAATCAAGTTCTCGATATTTGGGGTGCAATAATGTAAAACATTTGAAAATTAAACAACATGTAAATAAAGTAACGTCAGTAAAGACTGGACATGCAAACATGTACAAAAATAGAAATATATGTACAGAAATAGATAGATTTTGACCACCAGTTGATTCGGTGTCGAGCGGATGCTGACAAATTTACTGACTTCACGTTGAATGTCTGTATTTCTTTCTTTGTTAATCGGAGTCTTCTTTTTGCTCTGCAGCAAGAAAAAAATCCATCTCGATGATCAAATAAATCAAGGATTAAATGCAGCCGTGGAAGACGTAAATTATAGCTTCAAAAGTTCAGAAAAGGATCCACATAGGTTCTCAAGTGGAAATATTCCATAGATCACATTTTAATGTAAATAAATAGAAAACTACTGGCCATTTATCGCGATTATGAAAACAACAGCCCATTTCGGACTAATAAATCACTCCTGACTTCTACAGAGGTTCCTCGGGATGGGATAGGTAAAGGACATTTTTCTTTTTTTTATACATATTTTTATTTTGATCACGATTTCCGTCAACGCTCTAAAGTGTTTTCACTGACCAAGCATTCTTTTTCTTTTTCTTTGTCTTCTCCTTCTTCTTCTCCTCCTTTTTTATTTCATGACAAACTTCATAACTTCACTGTCTTGCATACGGTAGAATGATACATTTATCTTATATAATATTATGTGTGTGTGTGTGTGTGTGACAATAGCAGCGGTCACAAAAATATTGCATATTTAGCGAGATTAGAAGGGGGTACCAAATTTTAATGATGTTATGAAGTATTTCAAGATGTGCAAAGAAGAAGAAAATAAGATAGCGAGTAAAAGAGGAACAGTTGGAATATGATTCCAACACAATGATTGGAGAGTTTACAATGATTTGAGAGAATCTGACAAAAGAAGTACCACAGTCTGATACGCATTTTGCAAAATTTTTAGGTCAATCCAATCCCAATCCTATTTTCTTTGCTCCAGTTACGAAATATGATATAATAGACGTTGTTACTGCAATGAATAATAATCGAAGTGCCGGTTATGATGATATAAGTAATTTTATTATAAAGGGAATTATATTTTCTATTGCTGATCCACTTTCTCATATTTTTAATAAATCCATATTATATGGTGTTTTTCCTGATTGTATGAAAATTGCTAAGGTTTTTCCTTTATTTAAAAAAGGAGACAGTTTTGATATAAGTAATTATAGACCTATTTCTTTACTTTCATCCCTTTTTAAAATTTTGTAAAAATTGATATTTACAAGAACGATTAAATTTCTTAATTATCATAATGTTTTTACAAATTCCCAATTTGGTTTTCGTCAGAAACACAGCACTATTCATGCTCTTTTGAAGTTTATTGATAACGCCGCACACACTATTGATAACCATTCTCATCTTGTTGGTATCTTCCTGGACTTCTCCAAGGCCTTCGATACCATTAATCACAAAATTTTACTTCATAAATTGTCTCATTATGGTATACGAGGGAGGGCCTTGGAGTGGTTCAGGAGTTACCTGCAAAACCGAAAACAATATCTATCTTTGAACGAGCACAGCTCTAGTCTTGAAGTCATTAAATGTGGCGTCCCTCAGGGTAGTATATTAGGGCCTTTACTTTTCATCATTTACATTAATGATTTTTGCAGATCATCGGACACACTTTCTTTTATACTTTTTGCCGATGATTCAAATATTTTTTTTCTCCCTCCAAAATCCATTTACCCTTGTCCATACTGTCAATTCTGAATTAAAAAAGTGACTCAATGGATAAGAGCCAATAAATTATCACTAGATCTTCAGAAAACCAAGTATATGTTATTTAGTAAGTCTATAGAAGTTTTAGGCACAGATATCATTTTTGATGACGTTCATTTAGAACGTGTATCTCACATAAAGTTTCTCGGTATTAAAGTGGACGATAAACTTTCGTGGAAGCCTCATATTATATTAGTAAAATAATTTTGCGTAATATTGGTATTATTGATAGACTTAAATCTCATATCCCGTTGTCTTCTTTGTTGACGTTGTATTTTTCATTAATATCACCTTATCATAATTATGGAATTTTAGCATGGGGTGGTGCCCATCAAACTTTATTAGATAAACTATTGTTATTACAAAAAAAAAGGCACTTCGTATTATTTGTGGCGTTTCACCACGTTCTCATGCAGATCCATTATTTCTGAAATACTAGTATAAGATTTTAAGAATTAAAGATTTGTTTTTCTTTCAGCTGGGTCAGTTTATGTTTGATTATAACACAAATGCACTTCCCAGCATCTTTAATTCAATGTTTCCAAGAAATCAATTTTTTCATAGTTATCCCACCAGGCGATCTAATGAGTTTCATTTACCCCTTCTGAGAACCTTATTGGCGCAAAATACATTTATTTACACTAGCCCTAGATTCTGGAATTCTTTAAGTTGTGATATAAAAAACTCTTTATCTTTGAATTCGTTTAAGCGTAAGTTGAAACTTTTTTTGATGAATTCATACTAAGATAACATACTATTCATTTCTTAGCTGGTCTCTACAACCTAAGGGTTCATCGTCAATCATTTAATTCGTCAATCATTTAATTCATCATTGTGTATTTTTTTTACATTATCTTATTTGTACAAACTTTGCTCAGCTGCTCGAGCTCTGAAGCACCTCAATTCCCTCTTTCGATCCCCATGTTCAGCGTGTAGGCTTTTCCTTTCATGTTTCCTTTTCTTTCTTTCCTTTCTTTCCATTATTCTTTTGTGCTTTATTACTTTCAATGGTATGCCCTTCTGTCAAGTCATGTAATGTCGTGTGTTTCTCCTGTCTTGTTCTATCCTGTTTTTGTAAACAAATATGTTCACATGAAGAATCCTTTGAGTGGTCCACAATTTACAAGCATGCTTTTCAGTGGACCTCTCAATTCGTTCTTTTTTTTTCTTCTCCAGACATAACTTTGTATTTTGTCGGTATGCATGTATAATTTTGTATTTGTTAACTATTACCTACCGTGTAAAGTCGAATACATGCCTATGTTATATCTTCTGACTCATTTCGTGTTATGTTTGCCGAAAAAGAGAGAAAGAATGAAATAAAGGAAATGAACGAATGAATGAATGAATACATTTGTCAAAGTGGGAATATATGAGGTATACCGAGGGTGATAATCCTATGTGATTATCTTTTTCTGTTTTGAATTTGCTGTACATGTATCTGCGAGTTATCGTTATATTGTTGTCGTTTTTTGTTTTGTTTTTGCTTTTCTTCTTCATCTTTATTACTTCTACCATTTCCACATCACTTCCACATTATGATTAGGAAGTATTCTATTGTATGAGAAACAAAATGGCAATTTACACTGCAAAGTTATTCAAGTGTGAATAAAACTGAAACCTGAGGGCTGAAGGCACGGGGGGGGGGGGGGAGGGGTGCATGTTGGCGTTGTGTGGGGATGTGTGTGTGCGTGTGTGTATGTATTCTCACGAATGGCCTCGTTTGTTTTGTTCTTTTTTTTTTCTTTAGAGAAGTAGTGAAATATGCCCCGTTTTGTGTTTTAAGTAAATTATCTATTATGTTCCCGTTTTACGGGCTTTTTGTGTTAAATACGTGTAAAAAAAACAAAAAGCGGATTTCGTTTCCTTGTTTAAAAGAGTTGCAATGTAAGTTTGACATTAGTTTGCACAATGTTGGTGTTACTGCATTTTGTCCTTATAAAGTGTAAGATTGACGTTATTGTGTACAATGTTTGTGTATAATGCAGTTTGTCTTTGTATGAAGTTTTGTTTTGTTTCTGTGAACGTTTTTGTTCTATGATATAAAATTGAACGAAATTCGAATAAAAAATTATCAACAACAACAACAACAAAAAAAAAAACCCACTGGTAAAAGATCGCAAAGGTGAACGCTACTGTTTAACATTGGGAGCAGTGCTTAATGAAATGCTCGAGTTATCACATTTAATGCAGATGTATAGTTCAGTTGTATCACAAAATATCCTCCCATGTAAAAGTTTTGCAGATGGTTAATTCTAGAAACGATTTTAGTAAAACTATTGTTCAAATTGTGTATATGTAACAATACTTAGCATGAATTGTACTGATTAACATTTTTGCACTGATTGTATCCAACTTATATTTGGAATTATTTTGAAGAACTAAAGCTCTTTTCTTTTCATCTTCAAATGGTCAATAGTGGCTTTAAGTTCGCGACTTTGCAATCTTTCGCAATTGTGATGATTTTTAATTCAATGGAAAAAACGTCGTGTGTTTTTATATGACATCAACATCAAATTCCAGTTTCCATACAAAGCTACCCATTTTCAATTTGTTTTCATGTGTAGCACATAACCTACTTTGCAATGCATAATTTCTGTCTTAGTTTTGGAACACACACAATAATAACTCTCTCATTTTCGTTTTCTCAAGATGTGCCACAGAGCAGTAGAACTCGCCCTATCTATTGCACTAAACGGCAATAGATTGCCTGTTTTAAAAGTTGCCTCAGAGCATGTAAGTTTGTGAAATCGATAACGGGACATCCTACACAGTTTTTGTATCCTTAACTCTATGCTACATGTTTAAAACATCCCTAAATCTATATAATAGAGGAGAATTTTGGCAGCTAGTGGAAATACGGATCGGAGTTATTGAGCCTTCGCCACTTGCATGCCATTAGTCGTCTATCATTATGAGGGTATAGTTTTTTTTTTCTTTTTACCTTCTTTCATTCAGGATAAGCCTTTCGCGGGATCGCTCTCTTCCGTAAACTTTGTTCCTTTCGATTTGCTGTTGGTCCGCTCGAACGGCAAACTTGCCGAATCCTTTAGGTCAACTGTAGTTTCAATAAGGTCTATTCTCTCGTCATTAATATATGCACACGTTTGTAAGTTTGTTGGCTTAACGGGCGGGGATCCGAAGTGAAATGAAAACGAGGAAGGTGAAGAAGAACGTAGCCATCATCTGCAAAAAAAAAAAAAAAAAAAAAAATACACCTTAGAATTATTCTAAATGAACTTATTGATACCTGCAATCTTAATTGACTCAATTTTATTCTATTCCCATTCTATTTTGGAGGGGCTAATGTGGCTCAGGGATGGGATTTATACGCATTATCAATCACTAGGTCCTAGTTTCGAGGTCCTATGGCTGCAGCAGTTGCGCCCCTATCCGATAGGAAATATGCGCTTTCATATCATCATCGAAAGATCACGCAAAACAAGAGACTATTTTTATGGTTTAACTTTTCATTGGGAATATCTTAAGGGGCGTTGATGATGTTACCTTACCAGTCTTGAAAATTAATAGCATGGCAGAAATAAAAAGATGTAGGTTTTTATTTCTTGACAAACTTAAAAGTTCTTAAGCATTGTGTCATACGGGTATTCATTTGAAATTGACATACGAATACGATATAACGATTACATCTGGGTTGGGAGCGAAACTATGTCTTCATGCAGAGTAACAGAGAACATGTTCAATGTCACTGGGTCACGGTGTGCCGTCAAATGTGAAGTGCACAGCTTCAAAACATTGACACTAAAAACCTTCTCTTTCATCTGTAGAGAAACGTTAGTTTCGTGTACGAGTGACTTCTGCTCAACAAACAGAGCTTAAGTAGTATGGCCTCTTGTGTACCGGCACAACTGTTCTCGGCCCAAATAGGACCCACCCGAAGTACTCTTCTTTGCTAATAAATTCTACATGTACTTGAGAGGTCAATAAACCTCCGAAGGACCACCAGCTCGGAAATTTGGTGACACTTTTTGACGGGAAGGTTTCCCGTGGAATAGTAACAATTCACCGATCAAGTCACAGATGAATTTTGCTGCAGGTGATTATCAGCTTGTCATCTTCGATTGGTACGACTGACTTTCACTGCATGTCTTGTATAGGAGAAAAACTACAGACAATGGTTAAATTCATCAAATATGCACAAAAACTGGAAAAAGGTATACATTTTTCAATATCAGAAAGAAACACTTTCTCTAACCATTTAAGTATGTTGCCAGTTTAAGGATTAGTTACAGATCTAATAATTACGAGGCATTTATGAAGTTTGCAACAGAAGGAAATTATATCATGTATGAACAACCAAGAATTCAATGGAATAGATTTTTGTAGATCGTTTTGTAACACTAACGCTGAATATGTAAAATCATACACAAATATGCGGGGAAAAGAAAGAGACGTGGTGGGTTAAAAGTGTTAGCGTTCTGTTATGGAATGGAGAACATAGATTTACATGTCCTTACTATGAGCAGCAATATCAGCTTCAGCCGGCCAGGTATGAGCATGAGATGAATTGACGACGTCGATTCCTTTGGCTCGCACACTGGTCTGTTTTTAAGTTCATTGTTTAAAGTGAACCCAAGAAGGAATATTCGAACTTGTGTATCTATTTATTATCAATCCAAGCAGCAAGATTAGCGTAACAAGCGAAACGCAAATGGTGCCGACATCGGAATAATCTCTGTCAAATTCCAAATTCCATAATTCTCTTTGGTTTGTGAAGGTACACAGGTCTATTTTAATGTAGCTATTGAGAGGCATAAAATCGAGTCAAAATCAAAATAAGCAGACGATTTAACGCTCGCCAGGGTAATGATGATGACATGTTTAAAAATCACAAAACGGCAAGTTAACCAATTCAATGTATTCAGATTTTGTGCTGTTATCACCCGACAGCCCTTTTATACTTTACTCAGTGTAACCGCGTCCCAGTGTTGAATACGTGTCAGTATTCAAACTGACGACGGCATGCAGTAGTTGCTACTATAAGAGGCCGTGTCACACCTTTCCGGGCAAGCTACGCGGGCTTGTTGCGAGGAGGGATTTTCCAACACGCAGGAGAATTTTCCGCGGGCGGACAAGAATGTTTGCGAGTTTCGCACTTGTTTTTTACCTACTAGACGCGTGCTACTTACCTTCTACTTGCGTGCACTCGTGTGACCTGCGTGAGAGCTTTGAAACCGATCCGTTTACTGTTACGAGCGACTTTACGGGTACTGAGAAGTACCTGCGTTGGAGTCTCCTACTGGTGCTCTGCGTGTACCTCTGCGAGCGAACCCCCATGACTCACTCGAGTTTTGAGCATGCTCTAGGCCTTATCATACCGTATCTGGGGAAGTTTTGCGGCTTGACTTGCAAGGAAACAAATTTGCTACCCGGAGCTCTCCGCAGTTGGTCCACACCTGACAGTACCTAGCGCGTATCTCGCCTGTAGTTGCCCGGAGGTGCGCACGCAAGTCCGATTTAACAGCAGCCAAGTTTTGAGCATGACCAAAAAATTTTCCGGGTGAGTCGCGGGGATGCCTGGAGAGGTCCACGCAGAACGCCAGGAGAAGTCCCCTAGCGGCAGCACCTCGCAGGCAACTCTCACGCAGGTACTTCGCAGTCCCCGTGTGCGGCCAAGATAGTGACATTCTGTAGGACTTCTGCCATTCCATCAGAGGAATTCTTTCACTGAGTTGCCAGCCCCCACGCGACCGGTACACAGGTCACACGGTATACACGCAAGTAGAATTTAAGTAGAACGCGTCCAGCAAGTAAGACACGTGCACTGACTCGCCCAAATCCTTGTCCGCCCAAAGAAATTGTCCGGTATGCTGGAAAATCCCTACACTCAACAAGCCCGCGTAGCTTGCCAGGAAAGGTGTGACAAGGCCCAATCATGGTTGCGGGTAAAAAGAATTGCGTGCACACCTCCGGGCGACTACGGGTGAGATACGTGCTAGGTACTGTCATGTGCGAGTCATCTGCGGGGACCTCCGGGTAGTAAAAATTGTTTTTCGCAAGTCGCACGCAAGGCTTGCCCGGAAAGGTGTGATACGGCCTTTTGCAATTCACACGCAGGATATGTTTGCACGGAACAAAATTTTGAAGCCACGATCGGCATATAAACTGTTTCAATGTGATGATAATGTGGTCTATTTTTCGTCGACATCTCTGAGGTGTGTGCAGAGGAAGGACCAGACAACTGCATGTTACCTGCCAGGAGAAGGCACATTTAAAATATAGAGGGCGTTTCTGGAGGAGATGGATATACTAATGGGAAAATTAAAGGACATTCCAGACGATTTATATAATTTCACATCATGTGAATGTAGTGACAGATATTAATTTCTTATACTGAACGCGCTCTTTATGTTTGGTTTACATAATGGTCATTTGCCCATACCGTTGGTGTCACGCTTTCATTATTTTGAACAAGACATCCACCATTCCCCACAAAGCAAATTCGACAAACTTTACTTTAATTCAAAAACATGAAACCGCTTTGAACTAATATAGGTCATGACGTCTTGTAGTTTCTGCCTGCTGGCAACAGAATTTTGATATTAATGTATTCATGTACAGGAAAGCTGCGTTGTGAACAATATCGCTTTGAGAGTTGTGATACATATATGAACCAGACGCTAAACTCCGAAGTTCTCTTAACATGGTTTTATTCACGTATGTATATTTACAACCTTCTATTTTCTCTCTTTCTTCTTTTCTTTTCTTGACCGCATTTATAATATTATGACTTAGTTGGACTTGCTTATGCATTATTGTACTTATTGCATGTGGCCGTACACAAAAGGGGTTGTACTTTCTGCGAACAAACACATAATGCATAGCTTGACTCATGCGAGCAAGATGATGATGCAGAAACCAACAGATCAAATCAGATCACATCAAATTAAAATCAGTAATAAAAAGATAATGACAATTTAAAAAAAAGCATCAGATGACAGTCCACATGTTTGGAAGAATATAGTACTCTCGTAAATATTATTATTATTCTTTTATAGTTAGTATAAATGTCAAGTCGTAGACATGAGAATCAACTTTTTTTTAATCCATAGCAAAAGAAGCTTGTGTGTGTGTGTGTGTGTGTGTGTGTGTGTGTGTGTGTGTGTGTTCATATGTAACTATTTACATTTCATATTATGGAAACATCCATATAGTCAACATTTTCTCTTCGTTATCGACATGTTACGCTCAGGAATGAAAAACATGGTGCTTGACATTTCACCCCAACTATCACAAAGCCATGTTTGATGCAGTGATGACCTGCAGAACGTCATTGCAGCTCGAGATTGAGAATGTGGCATCGGGACGCTAGATGAGATCGAACAAAAAAAAATGGGAGGATTGAAGAGGTAGCGGCAGTAGAAATAGTGATGGTAGAGGTAATAATGGTAAGAGGCGAATGAATGATTAGACTAACCTAATACAGAAAGAAGACAAAGAATGGTTTTATTTTCAGGAAAAGCAACAGTAATTGTAGCAGACGCAAGGAAATGACCTTTAAAAAAGAGAAGAGAAGAGAGAGAGAGAGAGAAGAGAGAGAGAAGAACATCAGAAGAAGAAAAAGAAAATATTTCAGAGGATGATGAAGATCGGTGAACTGGGAGGTGCATCACACCGTTGACAAAAGATGAGCAGAGTTATCAATAATCTGCTCGCCGCGTGTCACTACTGTCGCACGAGTTCAAAGGGTGACAAGGTTAAATTTACGAGTTGTTTGCTAGCAATGTCGCCCTCTAGTACGAGCCTGCAGGACGATTCCCTGTCTAAATGTAGGCTGCTGATGGACAGACGGCTTGCCGCCGGCTTGCACAAGCAACGTGAAATCATTCGCTCGAATCGACGCACCGTGTTCCTAGCATTGCTCTTGATGGTCGAAGCAAAGTTCATTGTTCATTTTGAACATTTAAAAAAAAAAAAGATATGTGTGTGATTATGAAACTGAAAAAAATAATACACAGACTGGCAGAAGTTTCATCATAATCGGCACAAAGGGAAATTGGGTAATTTTGAAGGTTTTTTAGGTTGTTGTTGTTGCACAACTAAAAACAGCAATATTGGTCACATGTGCAAATTATTAAAAGGAAGAGAGAAACGTGCTGGGTGAATGACATAATCACCCTTATGTTATACGACACCACAGCAGATTACACTTACATCATCAAATGACAAAAATATCAAGTGGTCTATAATGCAGCCAAAGAAATGGTGTGATTATGACTGACGATGACTCTGCGGTCGAGTACTTAGTAATATGGAATAACTCAAAACATGTCCAGATTTTCTGGGACATTACTCTAAAATGGGATAAAATAAGCAGTGTGTTTGAGATTATGCAGAAGAGAGTGCACAAAGTGAGAAATAGGTGAAGGCTGTGCGGGAGACAACGCAAAAATGCTCCTTGTCGCATTTCCCTAGTGAACCTGGCTTCATCTCTTGGGGAATGATCTATAGCATTCTGACCCGGAAGGGTCAACTCCCACGTGACCCGGAGGTGAATTTTCTACGACTTTGTACGATATCAACACACACGTGATAACACACGCACACATGCAGTCACACACTGCGTATACATGTAAATACGTAGGGCCGCTCACAAAAGAAAAAAAAAGATGAGGACAAGGGGCTTTGGTGTGTAGCAAACTCCTTTAGAAAGAGGCGAGCAAAATTCACTTAGGCCCTACTAATACTGCTTATTAGTTATTATTTTGCAAGACCTCGTGCCACAGATATTGGATTTGAAATAATACTGCTGCGCAGCCTACAAGAGATTTAAAACATGGCGTCAGAATCCTATTGCCGTACGCGGTAAAGTATCTTTATAACTAAATTACTCGGTGTTCACACTCATTGACACTCTATAAAATAATTATTATGAACGTAAAACGGCGGCTTCCTTTGTTCTGGATCAAAGTACGTGGAGTTATTATTATTTGATAATAAGACGTTAATTGCGGTCATCTTGATGTATATGATAATATTTGTCACAAAACATATTCTATCTAAAGAAACTTCAGGATGCACATCTAAATTGTGACGTTTAAAGCTTGAATTGCGGTCCATCAAATAACATTAAGTTATAATTTGGAATGTGGGAAATCGTCGGTTTTTTTTTCATGTGGTACATTACGCTATTGCGATTACAATGGAGTCTTCGTGAACATTTGTATGAGTTTTGCGGTTAATGACATTTTAATTAGAATACACTTTTTGTGGGAATTATATTATACGGCACATTTTTGTCTATCATCATCTACAAACACAAAGGCAAATGTAACCATATACGTTTAATGTAAGTGACTCTACGTAGTGGGATTAGGGATTTGTAGACAAACACAAAAACGATATGCGCGGCTAGTCAAAACTTCTGACGTGAAGTGCCGTTGATAGCGGCAGTACACGCAAGATGATGTCCCGCCCCTACACGATGTCAGGAAGAGCGTTGATTGGTCAAAAGATTTCCCAGTTTGCAAAGTCACCACCATGTTTTAGTCTAATACCTCAGACCAAGTGCTGTCTCGAAGATTTTACAAATTTCAAGAAAATGATCAGTTGACTCTTCATTTGCAAGCGAAAAGTTGAGTCAACTGTCTCATATCGTTAATGCATCATTTTATCTGACACGGCGGCGTACAAGTTCATAATACATGAATTATGAACTTTAAGACAGTCGTAATCCGGCTTTCCTTTAGACTAGGCAAAATATTCCAATACGAGTCGGGCGCTCCTCACGCTAATATATTTCTACTTGTTGTGAGTGAGTGAGAAAAAAAAAACCCCAATTTCGCTACCTGTTAAAATGAAGCGAAGTTGCATTGTTCGGCACAATAAGTCATCGTGGTTTAGCTGGGAGAAGAAACCTGGTTCAGCTCAAGTCACCTCAAGCTTCACGCCCGATCGACGGTAGTAAAACAGTAAGTTTCTAGAGTAAACTATTGTCGTTTAACTCATACTTGGCAATTATTTTCTACATAATTTCTTTTGTAATCTGTAAGGCATTTGCACATTTTTCTGGTTTTTCTTTATATACATCCCTTTATTTTCAAACAGTTTAACTCTTATCCCTTTGGAATATATTATGATAAAAATGAGCCGTGAAATAGTTAAGCTGAGAAAGAAAACTGTTGCGATGTTGACATGACTACAATGGTCTTAAGAACAATCTATACTTTCACGATGAATAATCGCTTATAGCTTTGAAAATCTCCTGTAATCAAACTTTCGATTTCGTCTCTACAGAATAAGTGCCTGACATCATCTCTTGTCAGCAGTAAAGAGAACGTCAACCAAAAAGTTTCATCATGGAAAGTAAGTTTGGTGTGCTACTGTTCATCCTTACCGTCGTCATGGTAACACTTGCTGATGCGACAGTGACTGAAACAAACACGGAGATGAGTGATCAGATCAACATCACATTCGATGGTCTGTCAGCACTGTACACATTCGAAGGAGCTGAGAGAAGTGTCAATGTGACAGTGTTTTCGTACGATGGGGAAACAAACGTCTTCATTCAGTTCAATACAACGGATGAAAGGGTGTTCCAAATCGTCAACCAAAGTTCAACGTATATGACAATATCCAAAGTCAACGACTTCCCACAACATAAGACCCTTCATATCCGTGGTATCGCCCTCGGTATCGAAGACCTTCTAGTGGTTGCTCGTAAAGTAGGAGGAACCGATCCTGTAGAAGTTGTAGAAAGAATAGCCGTGAAAGTGAACCTCCAACCGAAGAAGATTATGGTCGTAGTCAAGTACGTTATGCTTGTCTTTGTAATCATCGGGTTCGTCAACATGGGAGGAACCATCGACCTCGGTTTGGTGTGGAATAATCTGCGACGGCCATGGGGTGTGGTTATAGGGATGGTTTGCCAATTCATGATCATGCCGCCCCTCGCTTTCGGCCTGGCAAAAGCCCTGAAGTTGGATTCGCCATCGGCCATCGGACTCGTGCTTGACGGTTCGTGCCCCGGCGGGTACCTGAGCAATATCCTCAGCGTCATGCTCGACGTCGACTACGTGCTCAGTCTCACGATGACGTTCTGCTCCAATATACTAGCCATGGGCATGATGCCACTTAATCTTTTCATTTACACTCCACCGCTGACGGCTGGCAACAAGCAGCTCGAGACCCCCTTCACAGAGATAGGTCTGCAGCTTGTGCTCATGTTTATTCCAATATCCATCGGCATCTTCTTCAAGTATAAATCTCCACGTGTCAACCGCATTTGCACCAAGCTCCTCAAGCCGCTCTCCACTGTGCTTCTCGTTCTCGTCCTCGCAACAAGTCTCCCGTTTCAACTCTTCATCTTCGCTGCTCCGACGTCGACCTACATTGGTGCTATTCTCTTGCCCCTGTGCGGCAGCCTCCTTGGTTTCTTGATCTCGAAGGCAGCGTGTCTTCCTTTCAAATCCACACTGACTGTCGCCCTTGAGACGGGCGTCCAAAACGCCCTCCTCGCCACGACTATCATCACCTTCTTCTACCCGCATCCGGAGGCCGAGATCGCATCCCGAGCTCCTTATCTCATCTTCCTCATGACAGTCTGCCAGGGAATTGTTCTGGTCCTCGGCTATATGCTTGTGAAGAAGTTCTTATGGAAGCCCAAAGAAGACGAAGAGGCCATCGTATCGAAGAAAGACGATGGCCAGGCAGAAAAGAGTCAGCAGGCTGTGACGGAAATGATAAAGAATGGTGTGATCAGAGAAGTGAACGAAAACGAAATAGACGTCGACATTCAGAAGAAGAAGACCGAGCTTCAGTGCGCCTGCCAAACGGATTTTGGAGACTTGGGAGTTCCAAACCTAGCATTTGTCAATTGAAAATAACATAGACCAATATGTGAAACAAAAAGAATGTGCTTTTCTTCTTTGCATTCCATTACGAAAATGTTTGACAATGGATTGATGTGATCGTAGTGTAGACAGACGTGATTAACGAATTCAGTAATGTGTATTCTTATGAAGTACTGTATATCGCAAAGACGTTTCAATAACCCCAAATTAGTACCTTTGCATTACTTATGCTATACCATTATGTAATTCACTTATTTTGTAATCTGTGATTGTTTCCTTGTTCAGTTAAGATGAAATAATTCGAATTGATGAAGTTATTCTACGCCCATGATTTCTTTTGTCATGACTACCACTAAAACACGGATCACTTCAGTGCTCATTTACGTCGATGTAGGACAATTTGTCAACCAATTGCAATAAAGATGACATAATGTTACATTGTTCCTTCATCGCACCGTCTGTACTCTCGTTTGCTGCTTATACATTTATTCCATTGAAATTTCTTTAACACTTTAAAAATAGCCCTTCCCTTTTACATTCCTTCCCAAATTGTACTGAACATGATATATTCTATTAGAACGACAAGACTATTATAAATCTATAACATTTATGTGATATTAGAAGGTTGTTAGCCGTTAAAATTCAAATAATGCACCAAACGCTCATCGTAACGTATTCTGTGTACTAGACACAGCTGCATACATTAATCCTCGTGTGGTTGTAATAATTATACTTATACTTCGAACAAAAGATATGCATGTTAAAGCTGTCAGCTAGAAATGAAGAATTCACTAACTTCTCTTACTTTGTTGTCGATAGCAAATAATAACACACCAATTACATGAACTACACTTGCAACTAAGTGCATCACACGGGTCTGTAAAACTAGACTAGTAGTTTAGATTTGTAATTTTTTCGTAGTACAAAAAAAAATATTCAAATTCTAACGGTCAATTTACTAAACAAATAAAGACCCTCTTGAGTTAAAAATTTACAGGAGGTTTCCAAATAATGTTTTCTTCAATACCTAAGTTTTCTCACCAATTTTTCAAAAATTTGCATGTAAAAGGGATTGACTGTCTTTAAGCTTGTATAAATTACATGATAGGACACTCGTGCAAATTTCACTGCCCTCATTTCAAACAAGATGTTTGATACTAACCTAGTGACGATGTTTCGTTGCCGATAATTCAATGTTTTTTGTTTGTAATTTAAAAGGAATGGTGTAAAGTATTCCACTAGTATCAAAATATAATGTACTGACTACGGAACATTACATGCAGATTGTGTGAAGGGCGGACATATCACTGCTAAGTCTGTTGTGACAAAGGTTGCAAGAATGTGAGTGTCCTAGTTGTTTTACTTGTTATATCATCTTCCGTTGATTTTGTATCTGTGTGCTTTATCTGTGTTTAGTTTGATTTACGTAATTACGTTGATATTCAAATAAAAGGGTAGAAGATCAAGGAAACGGGAGCTAGTGGAGCGCTCAACAGACCATCTTTGCACAGTATTGCAGAGTAATATGAGAAACTTCTAGCATACTTTCCCATGATATGCAAAAAGATCTCTTTTGCAATGCCTTTAAACGAATAACTAATTGTGTAGTAATGCTAAAAACTTTCATCGGCTGGGGATGATGAATAATTAAATGACTGAGCTTCAACCAACTTTGAATTGTAGAGGGCAAGCTTTCGTCCTCTCCTGAGGACTTTCTCAAGCCTTATGCAGTGGAGTGTTGTCTTGCTGCCGTTGCCTGTCTTTATTAATCACTGGACCATAGATTGGTGAAAGGTATAGCCCGAGTCTCTGTTGAGAGCTGGATTGACCCTTCTGATCCAAAGTGCTTCCTTTATTTTTCTTTTCAACCAGTTGCTTTCAAAGTCAATGATACGCGCCTCATCCCATTCAATGTTGTGTCCTGTGTTGTAAGAGTGCTCAGCTATCGCCGAGTGTGATGGATTGTTTAGTCTCAGTGCCCTTTTGTGTTCCTTGAGTCTCTCGTTCAAGATCACTATATAAGATCACTTGTGCTGATTGCCATGATTGTTACATCGGGGAAACCAGCAGAACCTTGAACGAGAGACTCAAGGAACACGGGCTATGCCCTTTCACCAATCTATGGTCCAGTGATTAATAAAGACAGGCAACGGCAGCAAGACAACACTCCACTGCATAAGGCTTGAGAAAGTCCTCAGGAGAGGACGAAAGCTTGCCCTCTACAATTCAAGGTTGGTTGAAGCTCAGTCATTTAATTAATTGAGTAGTACTTGTAAGGTTGAGTCTTTACCACACTGGTTGCTTTTTACACCTGTCTACGCCATCTTGATTTCAACTTAATCTATGTTTTCCAACAAATCTGAGTGACGACGAGAAAACTGTTTTATTGAGTCAAGACAAACCGGTGTTCTACCATGTTTTACGGTTCTGTAAAGATTCGTCATGTGAATCAAACAAGTGACCGTTATTGTGACATAATTTTGATCTCAAATATACGGAAGTTTAATTTGCTGCGAGAAGGCGGCTTGTAGAAACTCGCCAAGGCTTCATCTTTAGGACGAGAAGGTGTAAAGATGACTTATCAAAATCCGTCAAGAGGGCAAGGTGCCATCTTGTCTCAAAGAATGGAGGGACCTAAGTGAGTTTGTGCAAGTCGTCTTCTTGCCTTCTTGTCTTGCACAAGGCAACTTAGTGAGTTTTAACAAGTAGTCTTCTCCCTTTCTCTTCCTGATCCAAGACGCTTAGGAGAGTTTGAGAAGTCGCCTTCTTGCATTCTCGACTGTCAGTTTGTAACAAAGTATACGGTCTTAAAAAGAAATTTCTGACCTTCTCCACCTGCCCAAATCACCTATAAAGCGGGTTATGAAAGACGAGCTTTGTTGTCGTACAGAACACTAGGCGAATTTAACAAGTCGCCATGGTGACTTGGTGAGTTATAGGAAATCGCCCATTCGTCTCAACGTCCTAAGCGGAGTGCCTACGTTGCCTTCTCGTCCACTGTATGAACGTCTCTACATAATTATGTATGATATTCACTGACAAAGAGATCATTTGTTGCCTTACAATGAATCATGGATGACTGAGATCAGATTTTGTGCACGTATCCACAGAATGTTTTAGATAGGCAATAACATGTCATCTGTCTGTGTGGTCTAAAGGAAAATTTTAATTCACAGAAGTAAAATAAGCTGAAAGAGACACACATAAAGAAGAAAAGAAGAAGAAAGGAGCAAACTCACCAGAAAAAAACAAAATAGAATTTCAAAATATGCCGTAATCAACCGTGGCATAAAATCTCAAACACTGCGTATAAGCAATAGTTAAATTTCTGAATAACTGAATACCGCCAAAGCACAAAAATAAACAGCAACAATGTTGTAAGTAGATCAAATCCATTTGCATTGAAAATTAAAGCACGAGAACTAAGTGATCATGGATGAAAAAAAAGAAGAAGACATCGCCAAGAGTTGTCTTGGTAAAGTTGTAAGATGACGCGTCATGTACAAGTAAAGTTGATCTCATAACACAGTGACGTCATCGATGTAGTATCATTTTGATTTTATTTAGGAACTGCCTTTAGGCTACTCTGGTCAACGTTATAAGACCTCGGAATAATACAATTCTTTGTACTGTATTTACGGTGCACATTTATTCATTCACTTGGAGATGTATAAGTCCCCACAACTTATGAATATAACTCGGGTGTAAATAATCGTATGTTCTTTTCATCAATGAGCAAAACGCAGTCACTATTGATAAAGTACTCGATCTTCGTGCATGTATCAACATCAATTACCTTGTGACACTTGAATGCTGCGTTGTGAACTGATAGAATAAAAAAGAAAGTGATGCAAATCACTTCGATGCTACTTGCCATTTATTCCTTGAGGTAATTGTGAATAATTAGTCAAATAATGTCAGTGATGTATTATGAAATTTAGTTATGAAAGTCCTTCTGAATAAATTGTACAACTCTTTATAAACATGGTTTTACTTGTTATTCTCGTCCAAAGTGTGGTTGGCATTGAAGCTCCGTGTGTGGTATCTGCGTCTATGCGAATAACTATTTTTTATTCGATTTTTTTTTAATGTTCCGCGAGTGGCAAGTCAATCAGTCTTATTTTTAAGATGTCGCTGGAATTAGATAAGCCTGTGTCAAAGCCAAAGTCAAGCCTCCCAGTGGCTTTTTATTAAGCAGTTAGAAATACTGATGTAAGCGGATGTTCCATACACATTATTTTCATTGAAAAAAGTGTCGTATTCCATTTCGTTTTCAACATACACACGCACACACACACATTCTCTCCCTCCCTCTCTCCCTCTTTCACTCTCTGTTGCCTGTCTTTCTCTTCCTCACATAACAGACAAAGGATGACCAGGAAGGTGAAATAATTTTCCTGAATCAAAGTGCAAACTAACAATTTTCATGTAAGCAAGGGTGTGTCATGTCAAGGACAAGGACAAGTCAGCCATGATCCAAAGTTAGCAGTCAGGAAGAAAGTCTGACTTCGTTGGAAATAAAAATGTATATCATAGACCAGGAAGACATTGATTACTGAAACTTTGAAAGAATTCAATGAAGTAACATCACACGCAAATTACCATTATTACTTAGATGAGCACTTTACGAGTGCCTTGATGTATTCGTCATTCATTCATATAGCTCTCAAAATATTAGTCCATTTCGCTCAACTTCTATTTCTTTACATTTCATTTTTTTCATTTCCAACAGAATCACATACAATCATAAACACAACTTGGTTCAAATATTCACACTACTTTAAATGTTTACATCTGTATATGAACATTTGCATGATAAGAATAGTGAAATCAAAATTATGCCCGTGGAATTAATCAACGTTGTATAATGAAACAATGGATTAATAGTAGCAGGTTGAAAATGGTGGGGATTGCTACTGAAAGGCTTATTGCAGCCCCCATCTCGAAAAACAAAAATCTAAACAACCCTTGCTACTCATAAAAAAGTGTGCTCTGGCTTTGTCACATACAGGAAAAAAAAAACACCTATTGGGCTTGGGGGAAAAGATGGAAAACTTAAGAACATAATATGCTTTATATATATATATATATATATATATATATATATATATATGTATGTATATATATATATATAGTTATAGTTATATATATATATATATATATATGTGTGTGTGTGTGTGTGTGTGTGTGTGTGTGTGAATAGGTGTGTGTGTGTGTGTGTGCGTATGTTCATCAACTGTTTTCAATAATTACCATTAATTACCTTCTCGATGATCACTTAAAAGAAACTGCTTTATAATAGTTTCACTATTGTGAGGGTTTCTTTTCCTATGTTATATCTTTCCGGGGATTCCAAAATAAATGTTAACATTGATACAGTAGAGGCCAAAAACAAAATAAAACAAAAAACAAAAAACAACCAACCAACCAAACAAACAAACAAACAAATAAACAAACAAATCCGATTGTGCTTGTAAAAAGTTGTACGTGCCCTTGTCAAGGGTATATGATATTTGTTTGAGTGACGTTTATATAGGTTAATTATCTGCTCCTTCAAGGGATATTCAATTTTCCAAGGGTGGAGGTGGGCATTAAGTCCCATAGTCATTGACGATGACGTAGTCAAGTGTAAACTTAACATTAATTTGGCGGTTTTTGGCGGGGCAAAGGCATGGCAACGGAATAGTAGGTCCTACTAAAATTTTCAGTTCCTGCATTATCTCACAAGCGAGACAGCATGCGAATCATCAATAACATCTAAGACGGACCAATACACAAGGAAATGATGATGATAATGATGATGATGATAATGATGATGATGATGATGATGATGATGGTGACAATTAAAATGATAAGAACAACAACACCAATTATCATGGTAATGTGAGTTTGCATGGTGATCACTGTGACAATGATGATAATGACGATATATCGTTCTTATTATTATCGTTGTTTTCAAGAGGAAAATGATGCAAGTTAAGTAGGGTTACATTCTGCTGACAGATACGGTTATGACATGGCAGATAACATATGGTTTCGTGAGGAAAAGGCCATTATAATCAGAATCGAGTGAACCTCGAACGATGGGGAAAACACACAAGGACGATTCGACTTCGAACGAGATTGTGTAAAGGATGTCGAAGTTGTCCTTTCGATTACATTTTGCAAGATTACCATAATTACTTTGGAAAACTAGAAACATGAGATTCTCTGATATAAACAGACAGTAAATGCGAAATGCTACTGTTAATGCAAACCAATATCTTCATATCATCACGGGTTTGATATTTGTTGCACTTTGTTTCACAGGTAGGATTCGTTACTATGGCAACTGCATCCAGTGCGTCCTCCACGATGAATCCTATTTCACGCATTCCAGTTCTTGTCGGTGTCCTTCTCTCGCTCCTTGTGATTTTAATTCCTGTTAAAGTCTCGGCCGTTGACGCGACTGAGGCATCGGAACAACAGTTGGCTCTCATAAATGTCACCTTTGACACGGAAGTACTTTATTTGACCGAGGGTGAGTATACATAAAGAGGCGAGTGTGACGAAACACTCCTACTTCACCTTTAACATCAAAGAAGTTGTGTAGTTGCTGCTCAAGCGAAGGCAGTATAACCTAAAAAGGTGGCTATCTGAATATTTTGAAGTACGGTAATTTAAGGGCGAGTAACACGTAAAATGTCAGGTATCTCTCTTGGCATATCAATTTAATCAATCTGATTGCTTGCAACTTGATGTGAATTGAGATTTAAAAAGGGATAAAACGACACTCACAACTAAAAGAATTAACCGCTTACGCATAAGTTGCGGATGGTAAGGTCTAGGACTCCGAATGTTACATTCAAAGATCTATTTGACTGAGGATGAGGGCTGGCCACGAACCCTGTGACAACGAAAGTTACGCGCATGAAGCCCTAAATGTTAATTTGCTGAAGTAGAGAATCAAGATGTATCAAGCCCGACACGTAAGAAATCGCTTAAAGAGTTCATCCGAGACGAAACGGGTATATCACACCACTAATGGAATTCATGTTGAATGTTAGCATCGCTATTAAAACTACATTATCATGATATATTATCTAAGACAGAGTTAATGAACAAAATTTCACATTTGTCTATCTTTCACTTTTTTTATATTCCGATCTCACACATCCGTAATTGGTCGTACAGGTCGCGAAGAAACATTTAACTTCACGATTCTTCATTACCTCGACACCGAAAATGCAACGATTGCTTTCCTGAGCGCCAGCGACTTTGCTTTCAAGGTCGTTAACGCTTCCGATGCTACGATCGCGATTTCTCCAGCCGACGATTACCCGAAGACAATGCAGGTGACGTTACGCGGAAATCACATTTCGATTTCGGAGTTGTCCGTGTTGATGTCAATGGGAGAGTCCGTCTTCGAGATCAGTACGACCACGGTTAAGGTACGTAGGATTTTTTTTTTTACTAAAAGACATTATCTAAAGGAAGTTACCTCTTTTCCCTTCTGCCTCTTCTATTTTTGTTTGTCTTCATTGCTTGCTCGCTGTTGTTGTAGATTTTTTTTAAATTTTCCATATTAAGATTTGCCTGAGAGTTCTTTTATGGGACCTAAACTATAAAAGTTTTGCTTTAAAATTGTGTCACACCACGTTATGTTCTTTTTCCCCAGATATTGCTATCATTGTACAAAATTCTGAGTAGAATGTGTTATTTCCTGTTAAATGCCACGGTTTATCATTTCATTTACATCCTAGATATTTCGTTTTCTTCATTAATTGGGTATTTTACTTCAAGTGGAAATAAACTAATAGCAATGAAATGGAGAGAATGTACACACAGACCACCCCTCTTGCTAGCACTATAATTGTACGTTTGATAGAAAGCAATTATACATCATTTTAGGTTGGTTTTGATAATCAGAGTAGAGTCAAACAAACAAAATTGTAAAAGTGTCACATTAAAATGCAAGATGTTTTTACGAAACACTGCAGTTACTTCTCGGAAAGCTAATGAGACGGTGAATGATGGCCTCACAGGTGTCCCATTGACGTATATACACAGATCTCTTATGTTATACTTTTATGTGTCGACAAGAAATACAAATGAGATATCTCGTTGCATCAACATTTTGTTGTTGTTTAAAAAATCTTCCATTGTTGACATTGGGAAAATAGTGTAGTTGACAGATCCTTTTTTTTTGGGTCAATATCTTGATTAATAACATGCCAATGACTCTGTTTTTTTTCTTTTCTTTTGTTTTCGATAAGTATACATGATGTATGTTTTGCCTATTTTTTTTCCTTCTCTGTCGTATCTTCAAGCTATATGCTTATTTGACGAAGTTTTCTGCATTCAAACTCCCAATACATGCGCCATAATTCAGTCAGATCATTATTTTGATTCACTATATCCCGAGTGGTTCCCAATTGACGTGTTCTCTTATTCTTTCCTTCAATGTGAACACGTGTATCTCAGTTATGTTCGGGTGTAGGGCCTACACACTGTATGTTTTATTGTCATGAATATAAAAAGAAATGACTGTATTTCATTTGTAATATATATTCAATGCAGAAAATTCCAAATAAATTCATTTGAATTGAATTCAATTTAATTGAATAACATACCAATGGGTCTGCTGTTTAATAGTTGATGGCGTGATCAACCTAGCTAATTTGCATGCATGTTTGCGATCGAAATTGCTATTCGTTTAAGAGAAGCCAGTGTAACTTACAAATTTCATAACTTTCCTACATCTAGTCTAGTTTCCGAAGTGTTAACCATTCTGTTGTTCTGGTCTTATTCTTTTCACCAATGTCAACTTGAATACGGTGTGCACTTTATTGCATTTTAAGAGTTTAGAGTACCGTTTGCTTTAAGACATCTTACAGCTGGCGCAAGGTCAAGACTGACAATCAACATGAAAAGGCCGGCTTATATGATTTCAGTTGAAATGGGGCCGCATTTTCTTTTTTAGATAATGAGAAGCCTCTTGTGAAATATGAAAGAGTATGCAATTCTAAGAGGAATTCAAAGTTTATTTGATGAAAATTGGTTTTAGAATGGCTGAGATATCCAAAATAAATCAACCCTAATAAAAGGCGGGACCCACCTTTTATAAGGTTACATTTTTTTTAACTTTGTTACTCTGTTTTGTTTTGTTTTGTTTTTGATAACTCAGCCATTTCAGAACCGATTTTCATCAAATGAACTTTGAATTCCTCTTAGAATTGTATGCTCTTTCTTATTTCATAAGTGGTTTCTAATTATCTCACAAAAGGTTAGAAGCTGAAACCCGATCGCAACCAAAAATATACCATCCCCACATCATTCCTCGTGGCATTGTACTGACGTGAAAGATGTTTAACTGATACATTTCCATTCTATCACAGTAAGTCATCTTCTGCTCGAAGACGCTCAATTGAGCTTCTGCGAAGCGCACCAGCACAATCAAGGGCAGAATGACTTTACGGGGGACAGTAATCTCGTATAATTGGTTATGACCTCTTTTAGGGAGGCAGATACCAAAAGTTTTGATTAGTCCATCGATAGTGTTGCACGAAAAAAAAGAAAAAGAAAAGATGTTTCGCTCTAATTATTTCTTTTCATCCTCTGCACAGAATACTTGTTCGTGAACAACTATAGACTCCCATATCACAACACGTTTCCTTTGGCCATCTCAGCCATTTAATTTGCTATAAGAGCATAGACGCACACTGTGCTTTATTCAAATCGATACGAACTACATGAAAC
This sequence comes from Diadema antillarum, assembly GCF_040938485.1. Classification (NCBI taxonomy): domain Eukaryota; kingdom Metazoa; phylum Echinodermata; class Echinoidea; order Diadematoida; family Diadematidae; genus Diadema; species Diadema antillarum. The sequence goes on from NW_027271223.1 coordinate 1,075,133, forward strand.
ATTGAACCACCTTCAACTGGGAACCGTTTTTTTAATTATCATTCATATTTTGCGCGGCATATATTACATGTCATTGCAAGTGGACTTACAGCTCCATATTGTGACAGGAGCTGCACTAAGCTTTTTTTACCTGTAAAGTTCAGTATGAGCAGTAATAATTGAACACAGACAGGCGATAAGCTTCGTCAAATGTTCTGAAATCAGGAGTGGCATTTGCTCTCCTGAGAGAAAATGGGTCACGTACTTCGCACAAAGGTCCAAACCTCCGTCTTGACATCACGACGTACACACTTGTAGTCGCATGCATCATCCTCGTTTTAACCGAATGTCGGGCAGAGGCAAAACAGGGGGGGGGGGGGGGAATCACTGGTATCTAATGTAAAGCGACTCTTACATTTTAAGAATAATTATTTTTCAGATATCTGATCCCATCTTCTATCCCAGTAGGACATGGCGGTATGGCAATTGCAAGCAACAACGCGTCAAAATGAGGAGGGCAAAATGCTGTTCGATTCAAGATGTAAATCTCAAGGGGGAAGGGAGAGAACAGGGGTTATCTGAAATAGCCGAACTGTTTATTAGCCATTATGACCAGTGCAAAATGGTACATGTCAGGAGCCCCCCGGGGCCCCGCTTACATGAGAAGAATTTTAGGATGGAACCTTTAGAAATTCATGCATGTTGTGATTTTTTCCCCCATTGTCCCCCTATTTTTGACCAGCCAAAAAGTGTGTGTGTGTGTGTGTGTGTGTGGGGGGGGGGGGGGGTGGTGGGGTGCAGGCTGCGGTTCCGCGTCCCCTGCATGTTAAATCCTTTCCTCCCCTCCACCTTCTGCTATACCAGTGTATTGATCCTCAATAGTGCGGAAAGAACGAATTCTTATCTTTTCTTTCTTCTTCTTCTTCTTCTTTTTCTCCTTCTTCTTCGTCGTCGTCGTAATCTTCTTCTTTATCATTTACTGTTTTTGTTTTCCCTTTCCTTATTTGTGTTCTCCTACTCCTTCATCATCTTTTCCCTTTATTTTCATCTCTTCGTTCATCTTCTTTCCTACTTCTTCCTGTCCCTCATGTTCCCTTTGTTTTAGAACTTACCCCTTCTTAAATATTAGATGTATGAAATAAAAACAGCTAAAAGTCCAGTTTGTCCACCTCTAATCAGCCCCTCCCCTCTACACATTCTCTCTCCCTCCATCCTCTCCTCCTCCCCCTCCTCCTCCTCTTCCTATGTCCTCTTATTCCCCCTCTCACGAAGTGAAAACCGCCCACATAAGAGTTTGACTTTACCCTCAAGCATGTCATGTTGGTCTGCAAACCTTTGTCTCGGTTGTCGTCAGGGGGTAACGGGGTTAGCATCAAAATAACAAACAGTATAAAGTAACACACACATATGCATAGGCACAGACGAGGGGTCGAGCTGCTTTGCTATCACGTTTCCAATTGACTTAGATCTTAAATCGTGGGAAAAACAGGGTAATCAGGAATTATACTACATTGCAGAAAGTTAGAGAATGCATGCACCGTCTTTAGCTTCACTAACTTGCAACAATCAGATCGTGGCTATTTGTTCAGATAAGGTTTCGGTTACACACCGTTAACATGACTTGGAGTGATGGGGGAGCGATAACAGCGAAACTTTAGACGATCGTTGAAATTACAAGTTATTTAGCTTCATGTGAATACAAAGACTGGCAACAAACTCGTGTAGGACTGGCAAGACTGGCGTTAATGGAAGCTGACCTTTAGGGTGTAGTACAAGTACCCCCCAAGACAAGACAAAACAAAAACACACAAAAACAGGCTAAAACCCATTTGGACCTCTGCAAAAGTATGCTATTCCTGCCTTGTCCAAATCTTTCTTCTCCAAGCATTTGTCCATTACTGTCCGCCTCTAATTCCTACTCCTCCTCCTTATTCTCCATTCCGCAGTGTAATTGTGTTTCAAAAGCTGCAACTTTTCCCTCAGTAGAACTCAACATGTTAGAATGCTAGAATCAAAGTCACCGCAACCACTTGTTTGAGTTTTTGCTTGTCTCTCTGTCCAAAGTTAAAGTTAACACAAGGAAAAAAAATCAGTACAGATCAAAATCTAGTAGACAAGATAATTCAACCAATAAATTGACAAATGAAGGAAAATGTGATCAATACAAAGGATTGACCTGTGTAATTATGCATTTGTATTTGTCAGACGAATCTTGTTCCCAATCCGGTCTACGTCATCGTCAACTACGTCACTCTAGGCATCATCATCCTCAGTTTCGTTACCATGGGGATGACTATCGACTTGAAGCTCATTTGGGAGAGACTGCGGCGTCCCTGGGCCGTGCTCATCGGCATGCTGTGTCAGTTCTTCATCATGCCTGCCCTCGCTTTCGGCTTGGCCAAGGCCTTCAGTCTCGACAGCGCCTCAGCTATCGGCCTTGTCCTCGACGGGTCGTGTCCGGGTAACGCCGCCATTTTCTCTGTCTGTCTGTCTGTCTGTTTGTTCCCCTCCACCTCCCTCTCGGCTGACCCTCTTCCCCTCTCTTTTATAATTATCTTCTTTGCCTCTTTCCTTCTCTCCTCTCGCTCTTTCCTAACTCTCTCATCTCGTCCGTCTCAGTCCATTCCCTTCTCATTTCCTTGCACTTTTAAGGGCTTTTTACACTTGTGTTTCTTAACCCTGGGCTTTCTCTGACCCAGGACTATCGTTAGTCCCGTACCAATTTTTTCAGCTTTTTACACTCTCCAATTAGTCCCGTACTATTTCTTGTCCGGGGCTAAGGAGAAAACTGACCTTTTTACACTCGTATTTCTTAGCCCCGGACTTTCCAAACCACATGAATATTCATAATTACGCTGTGTACTGTACACGTACACGCACGCACCGGCAGCACTTGATTACCTCGTTTCTGATTGGTCAGTGAGGGTCGGACTTCGTCTCCGTCGCTTAGCCCAGGATTATTTTTTCGTTCTGTTTACACTCACTTGCTTGGCACCGCAATTGCGGTGCTAGCACCGCAATTGCGGTGCTAGCACCGCAATTGCGGTGCTAACCCCTGCTATTTTGCAGGGCCAGATAGTACCGTACTATCGGTGGGGCTAGCCCACTTTGGCAAAAACGAGTGTAAACAGAAAGTGGGCTAAGGATAGTCCCGTACCAACGGTGGGGCTAAGACCCCCCCCCCCTTAGCCCCACCGTTGGTCCGGGGCTAAGCAAAATTTTACAAGTGTAAAAAGCCCTTTACACGATAAAGATAGTTGCATGGAAACTGATAGACATCGAACCACATGGTGAAAAGTCAAGAGTCTGAAACGCGGAGAGACTTATCGGAGGAAGAAAAGGGACATATATTTTTTCGGTCGTAAATGGCCAGGATATCATGCCGTGGATTTTGATATAAATGTGGGGGTTATAAGTTGGCATTAAAATGAGAAAAAAAATGTGGGGGGGGGGGGGGGGACTCTGACCGAAGGAAGGCCTGGTTTTCTTTATCTATTTCTATGACAAATCAAAGAAAGGTACCGACGTGCCATACAAAATTTAATGGTGACTTAACCAGGGAAAATCAGTATTTTGAATAGAAATTTGTCGAGTTACGACTTTGCTGTGCTTCGTTTTGTATGTGGATGTTGGGAGTTCGTTTGCTCATGAACAGAATAGTGGAAAATTCATAAAATACATCGCCCCGGAGGCCTTAATAGTGAAACTGTATTAGTATTGTAGATTGGCAGCGTCTCAGTCATATTCGATTGTTAGAAGTCTGCGAGCTTGGACATGTTCAACGCTCTTGGAAAATGAGTGAAAATTAATTCACTAAAGAAGCTGAATGAAAGTTGCAGCCAAAGTTGAAAAGCCCAAGGTGGTACTAGGCGAGCAGTACCTCCTTGGACAGCCAGAGAGATGAAACGGACAGGGATATACCGAGGGAAGAAAAAAACACACAGCAATTTGGTTTATCTTTGTGGAACTCAAAGGCTAGCATGCACCAGAGACGTGATCTATCTCATGGGAAGTGGTTTTGAGAGGAAAGACAACTTGAGAGTTGAGCCGAGTAGGGAATTGTTGAAATTGTTGAAAAACGTTTGTCAGTGAGTATGTCTTAAATAGGAGGTCAACAGGACGTGACGTCACATTGGCACAGTGGAACGATGTGTTTCAGCACTGATACTTTCTCCCTAATTCCTTTTTAACTTTGAATTTCAACAAAGTTTATCGTTTCTTCTCTGATTGCCATGAAACTCTCTTTGTCATTGCCTATATTTTGATTTTCTTTTCTAAATCGTATTCATTCAAAATTCATGCATCACCTCTCTCTTGTGTCATATCTCTAGGCGCATGCCAGTATTTGTCCCATTGACAGATTGCGCATTCCGCCTTGTTTTAATAAACAGTTCTCTGAGCAATGCAAAAGATATACTGTACTTCTCTTTTTTTTCACCTCTGTGCTATACGTCAAAACACGCATGTTGACAATGTAAGGCGTAGTTTTCAAAACTCTTCAATGGCGCACAGACGTGTGCCTATACACTCCAAATAAGGATGTGCATAAAGTCTGTTTGAAAATAAGATTTTCTCTTGCAGTGACTGATAACGCATGACACCACCTGGTTCGAACCACTCTTATTTTTTTTTCGAGGTTTCAAAAAGAGATCGCACAGCAAAGAACAAAATTGAGGAAGGACATATTTCATCGCATGCCAACGATAGCTCGTAAATCATGCATTATGTAATTCTCATTTTCACTTATTACAATTTTCTGTTCCATGTTCCACATTTCACGAGTAACCATAAAGATAACATGAAATTGAATGAGTGAATTGTCGAATGCGACAAATAAGAGAATTTATATATGTTTTATGTGAAATATGAAGAAGTTCCGCAGAAGCTATGCTTGTTTATGGCGTACATTCCCAGAAACTAATATAGAGCGAATTCTTACGTGAAATTAACAGTGGTACAGAATGGCAAATTATGAAGTGGGTAAATGCGTAAGTCAAAGAAATAAAAAGAAAACAATATGAAAAAAAAAATGGTTGTCCGTTACATTAACCTACAAAAGAGCGGCGTGATCATTTGCGAGAAGGGGATGAGACCAATGCGATGGAGAAAATGCAAAGTGCACACATAGCAAGCCCAGCAAGGTAAAGAAAATTGCACCCGATATGACTTAAGAGGGGAAAAATGATTCTATTCTTAACTGAGTAAAGAGGTGGTGATTAAATTATTTATCTGTCCAGATCATTCAAAATATTGGGTCCTTCGGAAGTTTTTTTTTTTTTCAGTCGTCTGAATATCTACCTTATACCTGTGTGACTCTTTTCTGTATCAATAACAAAAAAATTTAACCTTGTTTTACAATGATTTATCTATGCCAGAATGCAACGAATGCAAATCAACAATTAACAAATTTAAAGAGAATGAAAAAGCCAACAGGTTGATATATACAAGCAAAGTTTGAAGTCTCGAAGATCGTTTAGAAACCCATGTAACGGAATAAAAACAGTATTTTTTTTTGTTTCATCGCATTTCGTGAAAGAACAACACATGGCTTAGGGAAAGGGAGTTTGGTGCAGGGCTTTACCTGGCTTTTGCTATTACATTATACATTTGAACTATACATGATTTCGATGTTAGCCATGCAGGTTTAAAATATTTTTGCTCCCGTCACCTTGTTTAGAAACATAACCATCAGTAGGCCATTTTTGTTGTTGTTGAATTCCTTGTTGCTCTTCGTCATAACACCTACACAACTGTCACATTCCTGTGTTGGTATTCATGAGTCAAAAGTTTTCAAAACTTTTCAGTTCCAACACTCCAAATAAGGCTGTGAACAGAGACTGTTTAGAAAGTGTATCACATTTCAAATTACTTGGAATTATTGTAGGCAATAAACCTTCTTGAAAAGTACATTTGATGTTATTTGCCAGACTATTTCGCTTAAGGTAGACGTGATTAAGAGATCAAAATTTCATGTTCCTAAAAAATGAGTACTTACGATATTGTCATGCTTGATATTTGCTGATCTCTTATGTAATCATGTAATTTTAGCAGGAGGCAATAATCACCAAATTCAGACTCTAGTGTTATTATGGAGATGGAGAGGTTTCTATGCCATTTGCACTTTTCTCATACGTTCTCATACAAATATATGGTTTGCTTCTAGCTGTTCAAAAACTATAAAGACAATTCATGTACTCGGATATGCATTATGATGATTAACTTCCGTAAATTTTCGATTGTAATCATGTTTCCCAAATATCAACAGTTTAGACAAAATATCCTATTCGGAGCGCTAATGGGTTCTACTTACCTCTCCTATGAGGGGCTGTATTACTTATTCTGGTCAATGTTTTCAGAATTTACTGCATAAAGATTTCAAATCTATTCCTTCCATGTATTACTGTCTTTTCATGTTGTACAATATTGTTTCTCAGTAGATCCTACTTGTGCAGGTCGTTGTCTCAGCAGTATAGTTACTTGTCTGTATGTTGCCTTCCTGTCATGTTAGTCTTGTCTCAAGTAGTTGTGTTGTCATGCCTCATGTTTTTCTTGTTGTTCTTCTTCTTGTGTCTGTTGTCACACTCCGTGTCTCTTCAGTGGGATTCCGAACCTATATATTTCTGTACTGATTTCCTTCTTCAGAAGCATTGCCTTTTTATAGGTCCCTTTACATTACGTATTGTTCGCTTAATGAGTTATTATCTATTGCTATTGCAATGTTTCGCTAATGCATACTGTGTTCACTTCACAAAGTATCCACATTCTTCGTTTTTGCTACGTAAAAGAGTGAAATGTATGTTCACCATTAACAATTTTTTTTCGGAATATGAAAACAAAATTTTGATTTGTTTTTTTTTTCAAAATAAGATGCTGCCTTTATAGTGACTGATAAGACATGACACTCTTACAGTCGTTATTCATTTTTTAAAATTCTATTTGTTCTTTTTTTTGTCACAATGTAGTGAAAAAACAAATTAAGAAATCATTTTTTTTTTAAGATGCCACTCTAGAACGTGCATCACGTAGTTATTTTCGATTGAAAGTGAATGGTTACTAAAAGAAGTCACTGGGATGTTATAAAGGCAAAGCTTGAAGGTTATGAAAACCGTCGAGAAAGCCATGTTGACGAATCAGAACTGATTTGTCACTCACGAAAGGCAAGTAAAGTTTAGATATGGCTGGGGTGCTGAGAGGGGTGTTGATTGGTCCTTGCTGATATTTTATATATCATACTGTATTTATATATTCCACTTTTGTTAATGTCTTCGTTTTTCTTCTCAGGTGGGTACTTGAGCAACACGCTTAGCGTGATTCTCGATGCGGACTACGTACTTAGTCTGACGATGACCTTCTGTTCTAATGTCCTGGCCATGGGCATGATGCCCCTCAACCTCTTTATCTACACTACACGATTGACCGACGACAACGAGTCGCTGGACACACCCTTCGTCGAGATCGCCATCCAACTCATCATCCTCATCATTCCCATTGGTCTCGGCATGATCATCCGGTAGGTGGTTACCATGGTTACATTCTCTGGCGTATCCATGTGCCAGTTTTTTCATGAATTTTAGCAATTCAACCTGTGACATGCTGAAGTGTTGATGTTTACTTGTTAATATCCAACGTTATATGTTTAAACGCACAAATCAATGGAAACCTTGAAAGGCAATAGCGTCATCCCATAATCTAAAACTCCACGTAAGGCTGCGACTGGTACAGTTTAGCAAAAGTAGGCTTATAATGGTTTCCATGCATGGCATCATTTCTTTCGTTCCTTCTTTAGTCGATTATGGTTACTGTGTTATGTGTGTGTGTGTGTTTGCGTATACCTCTTAAAAATAACTGCGTCTCTTGCCACAACCAGCCTCAAGGGATTTTACACTAGCAGTGAGACTACAGGGCTACACTGATTGAAACTTCGAACGCTAACACTGTTTCGACCTACATCTTTGCACGCAGCACATAATAAGCAGATAAATGTCCCACCACGACCCAGCACGATGAACCGGCGTAAAGCTTGTTTATCCCAGAGATTGAGGCAGTGAGTGCTCGTTCCATTCTCAGAGAATTGATGTCTCTTGACCCCTGATAAAGAAAGAAAATTAAAGAAACACAACAACAACCAAAAGGTTCCACAAAATACACTCTATACTGACTTTAATGTCTTAATAAAATGCGTATAAACAAATAGCGAATACTGAAACGAGAGTTTGAGAACAAAGTAACATCGAAAAGTTTCATATTTTCAAGTTTTCCCGGAGCAAATACAACTCATAAGTCAGTCATATTTTTATACAAAGTAAATGTTGTGACATCGTCATGGTCTCACTAATCCCCTGATCTCGCACACAAAAATCAATTTATCATATTCCTTGAATATAAACTGAAAGGGCCGAAATTCTGTTGTCTTCTTTTCAGATAATAGGAGCTTCAGCTATCGGTTTCGATTTTGCCGCCTGCTCCCAATTAGGAAATGTATTCATAATAGTAGAATGATTATACACAGTTCAGTTCATTTCAACTCAATTTACTATATTTCCAACCAACGAAAGATAATGATGATACAAAGTATACATTTCAAAATCATATTGTAAATGTAAAATGTAATACTTAAACCTATCCCCTTTCCTGGTATGTTGCCACGTTAGTCCCTGTCTGCAAACTGCTTTGTGGAATCCTTTCTCTGTGGTATCACCAAAATAATAATTTATAGTACGGAAGATGTTCATCATCATGGTAGAATCTGAAAGAAATAAAGTGATCGTTTGTCACACGAAGCGAGGTAAACACAAGGTATGCGTACGACGTTTCGGCCGCGAATTCTACTGGCCTTCGTCTGGTAAAGTAGACCACTTTATTTCTTTCATAATCATTTATATTTTAAACTTTTCATTTACAATTCTTTAGAGCGTACTATAGACACAGGAATGAAACTCGGGTGAAGTTTAAAAAAAATCACTCTCATCATTCAATTCCTTTGTTCAAAAGAAGCATTACAAGAACCGCAAAGTTGAAATCAATCGTTTTCACAATGAATACAACTGATTTCCCAGAAGAGTATTTGGGTTGTTACTGAGAAAACTCCCATAAGTTATTGTTACTGCCAGTAATTGGGGTTTTTCTATTAAAAAAAAAAACAAAAAAAAAACAAACGAATAAAACAAAATATACTACTCGTTCAAATGTGTATTTCACTTTGTGTATGCTGTGTGACGCATTGTGGGAGCCGGGCGCCTTTGAATATTTCCACAGATAACTATATAGATCTATATAAATGCTGTTTCATTATAATCATCATCATCATCAGATATAAGTGGCCCTCGATCAAGGACAAGGCTATGAAACTTCTGAAGCCAGTGTCCACCATTGTTCTAGCCATCACCCTGGCAACCAGTCTTCCCTTCCAGCTCTACATTTTCGCTGCTCCCTGGAACGTCTACGTGGCTGCATTCCTTCTGCCTCTCTGCGGCGCCTTTTGTGGGAGCGTCATTTCCAAGATCACGTGCATCAAGCCAAATGCCGCCATCGTCACCATCTCCTTGGAAACAGGTGAGTTTGACAGGGACGGGCTTTACTTCAGTAGTGTCACGAAGCGACGAAATAAACAATTTGATGTCCATGTACTTTTTATCTGAATTAGTGAAAGTACTTGAGAGAGAATTTGTGTGTTTTCTTTCCTCATGTGCAGGACGTACGTTACTATACATATCATTTCTTTGTATGAATGCGGTTTCCCGAAAGCCAAGTTTCTTGCACATAGTATTATCTGTGTGAATTGAAATTTTGATTAGATCTTTAATGATATTCGATATCTACAAACGAGTCAAACTAAATCCAATGGCAAGTAGAGTTTTTGGCAATACGGCCTCAGGATTTTAGAGGGAATATAAGATATATAATATGTTCAAAGCGAAATCAAAAGGTATTTGTACTCTCTGAAAGTAAGGCAAATCCTTCTCAAGCAGCGAAATGACAATATACGTAATGCATAGACCATGACACATTTGTGCCAATTCTTGACTTTTTGTCACCCGTTTCCATCCATATCTCATTTTGTCGACTGGGCGAATAAAACAAATAGTTACGGAATAGCGTGCACAAGTTATCAAGTCTACTCATACTCGAAATCAAAAGATCAGTAAAATTTGTCCAGCCGTTTGTCACACTCTCTGGTTCCTCCCTTATCGCATAGTTATGACAAAACACACTAAACAGCAAAAATGTCATTTTTGTCCTGAATTATTGCATCATTGTGTTGCTGTGAAGGCGTGCAAAACGCGCTGATGGCTACGAGCATCATCACGCTCTTCTACCCACATCCCGAGGCCGAGTTGGCGGCCCGCGTCCCATTCCTCATCTTTCTCATGACGCTCTTCGAGGGCATCGCCATCGCGGCCATCTACCTGCCCTACAAGAAATTCTTCAAGAAGGACAACGGCGATGAGGGCGATGACGAGAAGAAGACGATCAAGGATGAGAAGATGAAGGAGGTGTATGCCCCGGAGGAGATGAAGGAGAAGCGGAAAGAGAAGAGCGAGGAAGAGACAGAACAGTACACCAACCCAGCCTTCGAGAGCAACTGAGCCTTCTCGACAGTGTCCTCCAATCGACGCCATTCTCTGTAGACCCTCTCACGATTAAAGAAAAAAAATTCGATTCAAAATTGTATAAATGTCATAAGATAGAGAAAAAAATCCCCGCAAAACCGTGCAAAAATGATCAAAAGTGAATAAGAATAAGGAAGCTATGACGTTCTAAAATTTCATTTTTAAAACACTTCTTGAACAGTCCTTATGAATATTCAAATCAGCAAGTTGATTATCATGCTCTCACAATTTCTGATTCATTTCGTATACAGAAATGACAAAATCTCACACGTCAGCTGTATAGATATAAAACTTGCCTTAAAACGACCCAAAACAATAATAAAAAAAGAACAAATGTTACCTCTGATATATTTTGGTAAGAGAATATGCTTTTACCTGTATAAGCTAAAAATAACAATTTTCAGAATTCCATATATAACATACATGAAAAATTGTGAGGGCATGACATCATGAAATCGCTCATTTGAATATTCATATGGACTGTTCAAGAAATGTTTTCCGAAAATATCTGAAATGTCAAAATGGCATATCTCCCCTATTTCTCATCCAGTTTTTGTCATGTTTGGAACGTTCTTATACTGATTTTTTCCCCTTTCTTTTGGAGTATATTTATTTTTGGGGTGGATATTCTCTTTAATACTCTGACTAAAAAGCAGACGCATTACGCACATAGGAATGATACGGTCAGGGAGGTGGTTCTCTTTCCACCTCCCTGATGCGAGTACACTCAGAACGAAGAGTATACTTAGTAACAGAAGTACAATGTATGTAACTATTGGGCGGTGGTAGGAGAGCCAATATTATTGTCTAGATGTCTTTCCAGATGGTAATTATTTGTATCATAAGACTGAAATGAAAAATATTGTATCAAACATGATTTATATACCTCACGTCGTGCAAATCACAAAATAATGTATCAGTTTTATCCTGCTTGAAAATGAGGAAATAATCAAAAGATAAGTTATTGAATGTAAAATTACACTATGTCATTTTGTATCACGTACTATACACTAAAGATTTTATCACAACGTATAGTATAAGTAGAGAGAGAGAAAAAACAACAACTATATACCTCCTACATCCGTTAACAAAAATGTATACTGAATAAAAATTGTGTGTCGGATGTGCTTTTATGTTTGTGTCCATCAGTGTGCTAGGCCAACCTTCAACAAGTCGAACTTAAGAATCGAAAGAATGAGAAATAAGTTAATACATTAACGGATCATTGATCATGAGTGACTCAATTCAGTCAAACAATAAAAAAATGTATATCAGACGTTGTTACTGATTCAATGGGAAACTGAACAGTAACGACGGCATTTTGATTCTCTCACATGATAGGCCTACACAGTGTTTGTGAACACTGAAGGCGTTTCGCGTAAAGTTTTGAACACTAGGGCCCGAATTCACGAAGGTGGTACAAATGAAACCATGGTTTAAACCATGGACAAAAACCATGGAGCGCCAAGTGTCGCACGGAATATTTCGTTACGAAATTGGTCATTTCATCGACAAAATTACCATTTCGTTAACTAAATTATCATTTCGTGGACGAAATGTTCATTTAGTTACAAAATGTCATTTCGTTACAAAATAATAATTTCATTGACGAAATGACTGATTTCGTGACGAAATATTCCATGCGACACTTGGAGCTCCATGGTTTTTGTCCATGGTTTAAACCATGGTTTCATTTTGTACCACGTTCGTGAATTCGGGCCTAAGGGTGCATTGTTCAGACATGTATTGTCGCTTAAAATGTTCGTAATTTCATCCTCCTTTGCATCTACTAGTATTACAGTTTTTCTTTATCATTAGACTGCCTTTCCTTTCCTTTTCTACTGCCTAATCAATTAAAGTTATCCTATGTTGTGTCCGTAAAATAGATTTGTTTATATACATAAACGCATGCGACCTGTCAACCGTTGTATAGATTGATTCAAATCTCAATTATGTTTTGCTGTATTATTTGCTTTTTAGGCTGAATGGGAAATAAATATTTTAGTGGATCTATGATGGTGTTGCAATTAACTGCGCTAAAACTCATGGCATAATCCTCAGGACTAAGTAAGTCTTTCAGCGATATACGTTTTGCATACATGCCCAGCACATGTAATCAGGATGGCAAAAATTCAAATAAGCTACATGACTGCATATATCCGTGAACAGTACTCGTGTGATGTGAATGATTGCGTAGAAAGAAGTGTTCAACATCAGTGTGAGTGAATCTCATCAACATTTTATTACATTCCACTGCATGTCGAATTCGCGTATGAAGGGTAATTCAGTGCGAAAATCCATGTAAAGGTCTTTTAACGTATCAAACTGATTAAAAATTAATTTGTACTCACTGCTGCCGTTTTAAGCTGTCTCTGTTGATATATAACTGATTTCAAACTGCTGTCCCCCATGTCTCTAGTTACCTTTCATTAGGTATCACAATCTCAACATAATTATCATCAATACGTGTCATACCAAGGAGGTTCCAGACGGAATTCTTATCGGCTATAATCACTGAAAAAGCTATAAGTATTAGGGATGCACAATAGAATTCTCGTCCACAAGTGAATTTGTGCATTTGTCCTCTGTGTTTGATGCCGCCATCTTTCTGGGCAATCTGAAAATTCATTCATGTGAACGAAAACATAGTAATGTCGGGTATATTTTGCTTGTTTATGAAATGAAATTGCCCTGATGATAAATCACATAAAATAGAAGTCAATCCATTCCAGAAATATGTGCAAAAACTTAACTTTGAGATACCTGCATGCATGTTGTGAAAGTGTTTGATACTATACTCTCCTGGAAAGCCGATCTGAGCACTTTTCCAATTAATTTCGGCAAATAAAACTGACATGGTACAATCTTCAAGAAGTTCTTGTGTGTGAGACTAGTGTCCGGACATATCCAGTCGACTATTTCCATTTTTCATTCCATCAATCTTTGCGCAATTACCATTCGCGCATCCCCGGATCTTTACCGTTATTGTATGTAGCGCTCATCTTTTAGAAGTAGGGATGGTGAATGTAATTACCATGATAAAGAGATATCTTCCTTAGAGAGCGGCTGGTCATTATAAAATCAGACATGAATATTGTCGCCCGACAATTGTCTTTCAAAGGGAAGAAGACTATTATGACTTTATGTCTAGAATCCCTTTGGTCATCCGACGTCACGTACTTTTCTTTCCCAGGTGGTATAAACACATCGCATGAATACGAATTAAAGAATAAAGTACACATGTAACATGGGACGGAGGATATGGTTGAATTTAGTCTGGACACGTCTTAAGAAGATCCTGAAACGCAAATAAACACTCGACACATGAAAAGGTCAGGTTTCTTACAGTATAACATGTATTTTCAGGGTTCATTTAAACCTTTCAGGACCAACGCTTCAAAAACACCACTGTCATCTAATGGTTCAATGAAGTGCAGTCGCCTGTGGATTTAGTATAGATCGTTTCGTCTTTACCAGCACTATTTGTGAACACCGCAATCCTCTGCACGGGACGGTATGTACTCTGCATATAATGACAGAGAGAGTTCTATTTTATATCTCCTTTTGGTGATCAGTTGGTTTTCACATGGGGCATTTGGGCAAGACACCCCGCTAATGCGCAAACTGCAATCGCAAGCTCCGAGTCCCGGGAAGTAGACAAACAAGCGAACAAAAGAAGAAACAAATTCAACCAGTGTGTGATGGGAATGACAAAAGGCGCCGTGTTCGTCGAAAGAACTCACACTGTTTGGAATATAACCGTCACCGGCTATCGGGCGAAAGCTCGGTATATAGTCTCGTAGATATGGCGCCTGTCTAGCAATCAGGAGGTCTTGGGTTCGAATCCCATCCTTGCATGTATGGCCCAGGATTTTTCATCATGGCTACTTCTCAAAACACTGAATAGTCGATGTTAATCCACGTCAATGAAGGGCAATTTTTCAATCCGTTACTGTTTGCATTTGACGGTATCTCTCTTTTCCCTCAGCCGCAAGGAACACATAGCTTTTGTCAGTAGTTCGCAGCTTATAAAACAAAGTTTCTCTCTCTCTCTCTCTTTTTTTTTTTTTTTGGTGAAACATGGCGTAGTCATTGTGTTGCATGCTCGATAGGTTCCTTGTACCCAGTGCAATGAATGGCATTAGCATCCTAGCATTTTATAAGCACTCCTTACGTTATTTCAAAGAATACAGTGCAGGGGCAGCTGAATGTGGTAGTGGTAGAATGGTGGGAGAAAACACACTATTTTTGGTTGTTCGAAGAAAAAAAATCTCAACAACAATCGAGTAAGAATATCCAGATACTGGTAGAAAAAAACATCATGCCATTTCAATTTAGGTAAAAGTATAATTGTTCTTCGAATTTTTACTGCTGTGATAATCAAGTACCTTTCTCTCTCTCTCTCTTTTTGTTGTTGTATCACATGAGATTTTAAACTGTATTTTTTTTTTCTTCTTTGAAAGAGGTGTCCATGTTGCTCTCAGTGATCACACACACCAATCCAGTTTAATCAACATCAAGCTAAATACACACACACACACACACACACACACACACACACACAGAGAGAGAGAGGAGTGTACAATGTATTTGGGTTTGCAGGACTGGTTTGGGGTTCTATTTCTCAGACTTTTTTTCACCCACACACACAAAAAGGCTTACAGCCATCACAAACCTTTGCGATCAATGCCTGCAGTGACAAGCTTTCTGCTACGAAGTCCACAAAAAGAAAGAAACAAACAAACAAACAAAAACAGCTAAATGGGAAATTGCTACTACTAAACAAGGGTGTCCAAAGCTTTGCATTTAGAAAGTAAAATGAACGTTTGCTAGCATGTACTCACACACTCCAGAACTGCCTATGGACAATAAACAAGTTTTTGATCGCAAAAATATTGAAGAAAAATAAGAAAAATATACATATGCATGTGTATCATTTAAATGAAGACAACTGGTACACTCATGCTATGACAATCTAGTTTTCAGTAGTTTAATTTGTTTTTTTTTTTTGGTTATAAAACATTCCCTACCAGTAGGCAATAAATATAACTTATCAAAGCATGCTACACACTGTCATCGCAAGAGATCACCCTGTATTTCTGCTGTTTAATGTGTCACAGGAGAAAGATAAATGCTTTTATGCTTTCACATCGTCAGCACAGTGATAGCTTTTCTTTCAGATACAGGGGGGGGGGGGGGTTGAAGAGGAAGAAAGTCAGGCCATCTCTGCCAATACCAGTCGGAGAAAGAAGCAAATAAATGAGGCTTGAATTTGAACTGTTTCATAAAATATCTACTTGATCGCATTCATATGCACAGAACTTGCTGCATGGAAATGAAGGGACCATTGATCCTCATCAACCTTACACCATTCCAGCAATAACCAATCATATTGTAAAAGTGGAAATTTTCGCGGTGTTGGAATTTTTGCGCATTTCGCGCAACCAGAAGCTAGTGCGAAAATAAAAGCACGCGAATATTTTTGTGTGCCATATGTTCCAGTACTTGATGTCTTGATTCCGCGGAATTAAAAACACGCGAAAGTCTTCTTACACGGCCAAGCGCGAAAAATTAGTCACGCGAAAATATCCACTTTTACAGTACACCACTGTACACCTTGAAACAACCCATCATAAGACACAGACCACCAAGAGTTGTCTGAAAATAAATTGAGAAACATATGAAGAGTTTTGACCTTGAGAAAACAATGTAGATACAAGCATGATGATATCTTCAATCACAATTCAATAAAATTTCTTGGCGACATTTTTCCTGACATGGTTCTCTCATACATAATAACAACAAGAACACCACCAATTAACCACAATCAACATTTACATGGAAGACTGCAGCAATACACTGTACGGATTCAGTGGAACCCAAAAACAGTACAAAGTCTGATATTACAAAAGCCTGTGACAACAAAATCATTTTGCTGCTTCCAACCCCGTATGTTTTTGTTGTTGTTGTTGTTGTTTTCATCACTGTTTTTGTTTACCCTGATATAACAAGAAACCTAATATAAAGATGGTAATTATCGTGGTCCAAAGGTCTTCATTATAATGAGGCTCTACTGTAAAGTACTTCGGTGGCAATTAAGTTTCTTCAGAAATTTGGGTTTGTAGACCATGGCTTCGCTACACAAATATTACAAAATTTAAACATACATTGTATTATCATAATGCATACTTACATGGTTATCAGTTTTAACAAGTTTTTGTGTATCATTGAGTTCAGGATATTCTGCATGATGGAGAATTCCAATATCTTTCTGGAAATTCAATTTATTGCAAGCAAAGCTCCTGGGGTCAATTAGTGAGTTGCCACAAATTTCTCCTTCAGCGACCTTGTCTCTCTCAAGGAATTTACAGGATCATTTTATGGAGAGACGGACATCTTATGTAACTGCAGAAATGTACATAAGAAATATTTTCCCAATTATACTGTATACGCCATATATTTCGCGAGTCTAAATTTTCGCGAATCGAGAATTCCCGACAATTTCGCGAGTGGTTTTATTTGCGATCGTGGAGTCCCGTACTGAACGGAGAAGAGTACACGCGTCCATCACATTCACATCGGGATCAGAGTCAATATTTTCACGTGTCTTTAATTTCGCAAATAGCACCTGACTCGCGAAATTCGTGAAAATAAAAACCTCGCGAAATATTCAGCGTATACGGTACTTGGTTGCTGAAAGTAGCTTGAAAGTAGTTTAGCTGAACTTATACTCGCCACAGAACCTATCTTAACACACTTGAGACACCGGTATTGACACCCAAGCTAAATCCTACATCAATAGCCATCAATGAAAGTGAAAACACATTGTCTGCCACACCTTTTCAGCAATTCTACCCCTGGCCAGCAGATGGTGCTAAAACATATCCGTTATTGGTCTCATCCAATAATCACTCGGCCTTAGAAGCTCAATGCCTTTTTAGTGGGCTTCCATGAGTTTTTCCTGTGCATTCTATTGATGTTATTCTCTTGAGGGGCCCATATCCTACAAGCTTTGTCTTTTTAGTGGGTCCCTCCATTTTGAATTTTGCGTACTGTTTACTTTTCTCTGATCACTTCAGTTTTATGACATAGTATAATTATCATTAGGTTCCACTATTACTGAACACTCTTTCATTTCACATAGTTTTACTTACCTTATTTTCTGTAAGCAAACAAAGTGATGTTTATATATCTTTGTCAAAAAATGAAAATAAAAATTGAAATGAAAAAATTGAATTGAATTTGACACATGACAGAGACTTTGACCATACAGGGTGGAAACAACTTTCACCCATACGGTAATCAAAGCAAGCAATAACCCTTGACTCTCTACCAGCACGGTTTCAGATGTCAATGTGGCGACTGTCAATAACATTAACTACTAGGTTGCCAACATTTCTCATTGTGACTCTGCCAACTATGAAACATATCCATTCTTTCACATTTTCATTATATCAGTTGCTTAGATAACTACATTACAGACTGCATCACAGTGCATTCACTGTGCTGCTTTAAAATGAGAGTGGGCTATAGTTTCAATATTGGTCCCCATAGCAGTCAACATTCTCTACGCTATAAGTCACTGCCCACCACTGCTGTCTTGGACTCCACGTATTCCACTGCCTTCTGCTTGACAGTGTTCATGCTGGTCTCATTGCCGTATTTCTTCTCAAAATCGAGGTAGCGCTTGAAGAAAAACTTGATCTTCTTGGCCGACAGGTTGAGGTGGATCACCCGTTCAAACAGATGCCTGTCATTTGACACAAAAAACAAAGCATAATAAGTAACCTGACTTGTGTTTCCTACTTCTTTACAGGAACTGTAGTTAATTGAAGATCTTGAAGAATAATGTGTAGTCTAGCCTAGGGAGGCTACTTGAGACAGCATGTAAATTTGTAAAAATTAGACAAGACCTCAGAGTTTCTTTAACACAGCACTGCAAACAAGCAGAAAAAACTTAATGGTTTCATTAAAAAGTCTTTCAAAATATATTAAAGTTTGTTCTTATCAATTATTACGCTGATGACAGTAAAAAAAAAAAAGGAATAGAAGCAGTTGTGCAAGGAAAAAGGAAAAGTAAAATGGAGCAACTACAATGTACTATCACACTGATAACTAGATCGAACTAAAACAGTAACAACAATAATAATACTAACAATAATAACAACAGTAACTAGAGAAGCACTCTGAGAGCGCAGACCTCCGCCAAGCATGCAGCCCATTTCCACCCGCACTGATCTTGTTCTTCCACAGAGATCAGTGTTTTCCACCCATACGTACTGCATTGTGTGCTGAAAGCCGCCCGATTTCCCAATATAGAAGCCTTTGTTACGTCATAAACCCTCAGCTGCACAGCTGCGTGCCTCGCCCTAGCAGAAACTAGAGCACGCGCTTTAGTGCGCGCATGCAAACTTCAAATACCCGCAGCCTGAACTCCAAAGTTCATTGACCCCACCTGCCAAAATATCAAAAATCCTTCATAAATTCCCCAAAAATTCTCAGATCACTACCAAAAGTTAAAGGCAGCCGATCGCCATCCCTAATGGTACGTAAACTCCGAACGACCGAAGTTTGTGCATGCAATTGCGCAATGCCAGACTCGGTGCTATATCCATAAACGTGTGGGACAATGCTGCCACTGAGACACGCGTGTGTGTGTGCATGTGTGTGTACGCATCATACACAAACATTGTCACCGCGAGCTGCGGTGATTGGAGGAGAGAGGCAAGAAAAAACGCGCGCGCGCGCGCGTGTGTGTGTGTGTGTGTGTGTGCATGTGTGTGTACGCATCATACACAAATATTGTCACCGCGAGCTGCGGTGATTGGAGGAGAGAGGCCAGAAGACGCGTGGCTCTTTTGGCCTCTCTTCATGCGCATGCGCACTGAGTGTGTGCATCCATTCGGAAGCTCACGTGGCTCGCTCGGACAGCCATTTTGGGTTAGGAGATTAGCACAGAGAGCGCTCTTGTAGCCTACGCGTTTTGTTCGCTGACCCATTGAGCTAGCGCTATTCTCATTCGGGGTCACTACATTTGATACAGAATGGGGGAGGCAGCGTGTTGCGTTCGTCTCCATGCCGCACAAATCACTCGCCAGGACTGAGTGCCTTTAATCGTTTGTTACTTGTGTCATTCTCAACCTTTCCTGCAAGTTTCATCCCAATCCGTTCACTACTTTTTGAGTTATTTTGCACATGGACAAACGAACTAACTAACTAACGAACTAACAAACAAACCAATGGTAACGAAAACATGACCTCCCACCTTGGCGGAGGTAATAATAATAACAACAACAATTACAAGAACAATAGCAGCCTTACCTGCAAGGCTCTACATCTCCCTGCCTAATGGTCATGTCCAGGTAGATTGACCAGATGTCTGTCCTCTTTGGATAGTTGCTCAAGACGTTTTCAAACATCGTTTTTCCCCTCTCTGGCTCAGCGTGGCGGTATTCCAGCTGTGCAAACTTTACGATGACGCCAATGTCTGAAATAATTAGTTCCCCACCAAAGACGGCACAGTGAATGAAAGAGAATTCTTGACGGACTGAAGTAATAACAAACACCACAGCCCATGTACTTGTTGCATTATTAGAAATGAATGACACCTTGAACTGTATACTGAATTGATTCAAACCTGTAATCTCTAAAGGCATGAAAATGTAACAATCGCTATTACTATTAGATAAATGTATCCAAAGTAATATTTTAACATCCCAAACCAAGAAAATCATTTCAAGACCAGTATTTGGCTACATAATTCATGACTTGATAGTTTATGCATTAAAAATATAAAGACTGTTGAGTAAGTCCCACAGCCCTACTCTATTATGAAGAAAAGCATTTATGCATTACATCTCCTACAGAACAAAGTATTCAGTTCCACATTTAGCCAGATTCACCAGTGATTTTGCATCTCTAAAGTATCATCAAAGAAATGACCATGCTAAAAAAATACAGAAAGCAAAATCAACAGCTCTCTCATAGGGGATGTGACACCTGTAGGGCTGGAGCATCAATCATTAAACTTAAAACTCAATATCAGTTTTGCATCTTCAACAGAATCCTGATCTGGAAACAGACAATCAAATGTGGAATAAACATTAAAAAAAAAAAAAAAGGAAAAAGAAAGAAAATAACTATTTTTCTTTTTTCTTACGATCTTTCTGGACAAGACTCTTAAAGCTCCTCTGCATGAGACGCCTGGCCTGTTCATGACGACCATTCTTCATCAGGAAAGTACCGAACCCAGTCCAGACATCAGGGTTGAACTTGAATCGCTTGATCATGGATTCGTACAGCTGCTCTGCTTGCTGCAAGTGATTCAGAGCAAAATCATCATGTTAGAAGCATATAATCTAAACAGACAAAAATGATTTCATACTCTTTCTTGATGACATTTGAGACATGACAAACCCCACATTACAAACTTGAAGAAAATCGAATGACATCCCTCTCAAGCACAATCAAAAAGTCCCAATTTTGGCTTATCTTATTTCTTATGAGAAATGCATAAGAAACAGTGCAGCTATATCAATGTCACCTTGGATCACATTCAAATCGTACATTCCTAAATGATGCATTCTGATTTCTCCTGTTTTCACATAAAAAATGGACACAGTTCAACACCGTGATGTGACAAAGATATCAGGAGAGGATGTCTCCAGAGCAGACGTAGGATGTGTCTCAACCCGTGAATACATTACATGACTTGTCACAACTTGTGGTTCTGCCTAATCCAAAGATCATATCATTCTATAACCACACATGTATTAATCAACAGCTAAAGGTCACTAAAAACACTGGCAATTCAATAAATTGCATGTAACATGAGTCGATTTCTCTGATCCTTTGTATGTCAACTTCTGTGAGTTTTACTGTATTCACAGTGTACTCCATTCATCTACTACTAAAAAAACACTTGACCCTACACAGCAAAACTCTGGTGTCCAAACCACATACATACCTCCAGTTTGTTAGTCCTGATGAATATACTGACAAGCTGCTGGAAGACTTTGATGGCTTCACACTGCTGCAGCCCCCTCTGGAAGACAGACATGACATCCTCCTCTGTCCCGTACAGGTTTTCAAGATTCAGGTATGCCACCCACACATTCAGCTTTTCCTGCTCCTCTCTAAACCAATCATGATTAAAGTAGCTCTCATTAGTGGGGCCCGAAGTCTCTCCTTTCAACACAATTTATTTTTTTCTAGAGTTATAACTGGCTGTAACAACTGACTTGACCATTTCTGAGACATTAGATTATCCACAGCTGCTTAGCAGCTTCATGCCCGATACTAGGCCAAGGTAAAGCATGATATAACAAGTTTATTTGAGGTTACTGATTAAATTAATAAGACATGCTAGTCACGGCAACCAGCTCATGAAAATAAAGCTATAAAAATGCAGCTTGCCACAAATTAATACTTGTGCTAATAATGACCAACTGGGATAAGAATTTGAAGGACCAATATATCTCATTGGAGATGTGTCAGTCATTCCTATGTCATGATTTGAGAGTGAGATCTCCTCTAAACTATATTTCCACATACTTAAACATTATGCTGTTTTTCCAAGGCTTCCCAAAACTACAAACTAGCTTAAACACAAAAATATACACGGGCGACAATGTTTTGTTTTGTTGATGATAGCACTATCATTTTGGACTAAAAGATTACCAGCTCCTTTGGGTAATCGGTCTTGTAAACAGCAAGGAAAGAGAAATATTAAAGTGGGCAAAATAAAGGTTCTACATTTCACATGTTTTTACACCAGTGAATTAAACGATTGTCATTCAGGCTGGACATTTATTATCTATCAGAGTAAAAGAATGAAATCATCTGAGTGCTACCTGAAATTGATAGTCTTCAATGCACGCTCTGCCACAGCTCTTGCTTTCTCGATGTCTACAGAATGCAGGTGGAACGCCATGTACCGTACCCAGGCGAGGGAGCTGTTCGGGGAGCTAGCAACCAGGCGATCAAAGTCATCCATGGTTTCTGGGGTTCGCTCTGCATCCATCAAGGCACGCTCGGTCTGGAGAGAATATTTCAAGACAATTTCACTTTCATCCCACTCTTCTCACATTACATCCCTTTGATTCTGAGCCTACACCAGCAGGGAAATGTAGATCTACACATACCTTTTTCTTGTATACATGTCTTTTGAATTGTGGATGCAATATACAAACATTAAAATCTCAGAGGGTCCATGCTCTGTCATGTCATCAGACATGAAATGCATTTGCCATGAAGTCATGAATTCCAACCTTTTCACTACTATTGACTACATGACATGTATTTTTATAAATGTGCCATTTTGTCAGTTCCTTAAAGCAAAAACATCATCACATCTCTACTACGGTGACATGACATTTGCTCCTAGACAATTGGTCAAGTCTTGTTTTCTCCAAGCACTTAGGGTAAGGGTTGTGATAGGGTTTTAGGTTTAGTTTGATATGAGGATTAGGATTAAAGTCAGGGTTATGTTTAGGGTAGAATTTATGTTTGGCTTAGCATACAAATATTTCACGGGAGCAATTGTCGCAGGAGCAAATGTCATGGAATCCTCTACTAGATATCACAATATGAATGAGGTGCATAAGCAGTATTCTGACCCAGATGTATATAGTTGCGGGCAATATGGGTAAAATTCGAACAATTTGCCATAGCTATTCAGGATGCATGTATAATTCATAATGTCACAAGTTTGGTGCAAATCTACAGATCAATTAATATAATGAACATATTCTCTGCATGCACAACTACACATGATTTATATCTCATCATATATGAAGAATTCAGTGGCCTGTGTAACCTAACTGTGAAATGAAAATCAGGAAAATCTTTGATACATCTTTAAACACATGGTACTAACCTTTAACTCTAAAATCAAATCAAACTAACCTTGTAGAGATATTCTTCTTCTGCTTTGTCATCCTCAGCCTTCTCCTTCTTACTTTTCTTTGAGGGTGGCTTGGGAACAATGCGGGTTGCAAAAAAGGTATAGAAAGTACACAAAATTAGTAATGTTTTTCATACAACTGCAGTACTCTGACTCATTTCAGGAACATTCAGCCAGGAACGCTTCAGACTCCATATCATGTTACTTTAGCGTAGAGGGGAATCTGTTCAGGTACGCATGTTATCAAGACAAATCCTGAAATGCTACAATGTACTTAGCATTCCAGTGACTCCAATGCTTCTTTACCATAGAATCAGCCCAGGCAGAAGTTGTCATCATACTTCTGATTCATGAATATTTTCAGGTAGGTACCACGGTAGAAGAATTCAGCATCAGCCAAGCAAATAATCTGCATGAATGCTTAAGAATGATAAGCAAGTTTCCTTTCTTCAAGAAGATTAACATAAATTCAGTCACAAGGTAGCTTACATGACCAAGACTGGCAGAAGAATAAGTGCTACCGACAAGGAAGCCGAAAGAAGAGGACACAACTTACTCTCACGGTCATACTTTCCCTCTTTCCCACCTCAGTAGTTTCAATGAACCGCATTCTTGTCAACACAACACTCAAAATTAAATGATTTCAAATCGTCTGTTGAGAATGAGAAGGGCGTTACGTGGTCGTGAACACTATGGGTTTAGTGGCAACTTAACGCCATTATCATTCTCAGCCAACGAAATGTTCCTTCTCATTGCCTACCTCATCCCGTTTCTTTCCTCTTATGTTCTCTGCCTCTTCATCCTCTTCCTCCTCATCATCACTGTCTTCAGCCATCCTGGATGATGCCGACCGTTTCCCTGACGTTGCAGGCTTGGCTGAGGACTCCCAGCTGAAGCCAGCTGCCAGCTGAAGACGCGGGGCCTCGTTCTTTGATGTCTTGGTCACAGTGATAATCTTACATATACAAAGTGTATACAAACAGATCAAAATAAACTGTGTCACGCAATCAGTGACATTTTCACTCAGAAGGAAAGACATGTACGAAATGACAAAAACAGCAATGAACATTGTCCATTCCCTCATCCTAAGTAGAAAATGAAATGCTTGATAAATATTGTTTAGATCAATAACCTAAGAACAAAAAAAATATATTTCACTCATAAATATACCAAGATAACAACAAGTTATCAACCTTCTGATAACAGCACATTAAACAAAAATTTTACAGCAAGAATAAATGACATGTGATCATAGTATGATTAGAAACACATGATATATCCATACTAAAATTATGAAACATGAGTTACTATTCACCAAAACTTGACAATCATATCTATGAATTCACCACACAGAGTAGTATTCTGAGGAATTCAGACAATGTACTAGCTGTGAACAAGAATCAACCTTACCTCTGCTTCAGTGTCACTCAAAGTGTCCACTTCCCCTAGGCCACTGTCATTTCCATCATCAGCTGACCTTTGACCTTTCCCTTTCTTCTTTTTCTTGCCTGGAAAAACAAAACAGTTTTCATTTTTTTCTCACTCTCTTTGTATAAAATATCAACACATGGTAATTACAGTTGTCTTTTTCTTTGAATAGTTTTCTTTAAGTTCACTAATAATGATAGCTTTATGATGAAATATTAAAGTAATACAATTCTTAAGTTGTTTTTGTACAAATAATTGAATGAAATCATAACAAAATCATGTTGTGTTTGTAGTCAATGCAAGGAGCTAATCTATGTTCACACTGTTGAGCTTTTCCTTAAGTAGCCTTGAATAAGAAACAAAAGAATGTTAGCTGTGTGGTGAATGATCTTTACCTCTCATATTCGCTGGCACGGGGTCTTGTAGGCCGGTATCTTTCCCAGAAGAAGACAGTTCCACTTGCTTTGTTTTTGCATCGACACTAAAATTTGTTTAACATGGACAGAAAGAGAAGAGTAATTGGATAATATCACAGGGTTGCTCGCAAACATCAGCTGCATAGGACAGACAAAGTCAAATTCTGGCCTAATATCGCATGCTAATAAAGAAGAGGTATGCACACCACACTGGCACAAATTTTACTGTATATCCTTGACAGCAATGTTTGCATTCCCTCATGAGTAACATTGTGATATTCTTCTCCCAAGTAGTCAACATACGTCTATCACGACACCTTTCCAACCCCTGTATGTACTCATCTGCAACCCTGCAATCATCCTTGATGATTGCATACATTCATGAATGCACACTACAATCACATAAAATATGTATTTTAAGTTGGCTCCCAAGGTAGGTTTTAGGGACAGGGAGAGCTTGTTGTTTGCTGATCGAAGCTTAGTTGGGACTAGCCAAAATAATTCTTCCTGTCGCCTCAATAGAAGAGGTGAAGTGTGGCATGGCATCAGGCAGAAGTCATCACAGTGTACGCCTCATCAACCACATTTGAACTAGTGACCTAATGCTAAAAGTCAGGTACTTGACCCCTAGACTCATCCACCAATGACTTGGACAACTCCTTATCACTAAAAGCAGATGAAGATGGAAATGATGTGACTCGCTTACCTCAGGATCTTAGTAGTGATCAACCTCCCAACAGGGAAGACACTGGCAGGATCCTCCACAAAGGAGTTGGACAAATTCTTTAGGAGAATCCGTCCATGAATGTCTCGTGAAAGACTACACAGAAACACAGAGCAAATATACGAGTTAGATTTCAAGTTTCAGCATATATACATCTCATGGGAACAAAACTGCAGGAGATGTTGACAGAATTGTGTCGTAGCCATTGACCCCGATCTCTTTAAAAAACCAAACCAATTCTAATTCAGAAAAAAATAACAATGTAAAGAAACTGAATGGAACAGCCAAATGCTAACATTACTTGGGGGACTGTGCTGCACGCACGACAAACAAAAAGAATATTTACAACTAAAAGGACTGACTAAAATTCAGTATTCCTACATACCCACACTGAATGTTATGAGACAAAAATGTTCATTGCATTGTATTCACTGCACTGATACTCCTTTAAACTTGCATGTTGTCTTTTCAGAGGAAGTTGAAGTTGAGATTTCTCTGACACCCCCCCCCCCCCTTTCCTTTTCCATTCCCACAATGCTTGGGAGGTAGGTGCTAACAGTCTCATAAACCTGACAGAAACAGAACTTTATACATACAAAAGTAGTCCAGGCTGCAAACTTCTGTAGACTACAGAAAATACTGATACACAGACAATAAGTATATTTTGAAAATTAGAATCACATTTCGAATGAAGACGGGAAAATTCACCCCCCCAAAAAAAGGAAAAAAAAAAGAGAGAAGACAAATACAGGTTTTTTTTTTATTCATCCAAAATCTATACTTCCGAACTTTTATGCAGAAAGAACACATGGAATTTCCTCAAGACATACTAGTTGGTAGCTCTGATAATTTGGTCACCTGACGAAGATGCCTTTGGAGGAGCAGTGTCTGATATAGCCACGGATATTCTGCCCAACTACCAGGTCTTCCAGCACCTGTACGTCCCGGTCACTGCCGAGGGGGACTGGGACATTCTTGACTCGTGAATTCCTGAGAGAGACAGAGAACTTGCCATCCTTTCTTTTCTCTAGGATACGGCATCTGTTGAACAATGGCAAAAACGTGTACACATTACCTCTGTTTGTCTGTTTATTACAAAAGTAATCTTGGAAAATATTGGCAATACAGGGTACACATACACACACACACACACACACACACACACACACACAAACACACATACAAACAGAACATACCAGTGAATGTTTCAAAACTTTTTCCCAATACCATCATTTCAGTAAATAATGTAAATGAAGCCGACTTGCTGATCAAATGTGTTGAAATGCATGAGAAGAGTGAGGGTATTCTAAGTAACAATTGAGTATATGAATATAAGAACGACCCAAGTCCAATTTTTGGCCAAATTCAGTTTGACATGGGAAATTGTAGCTTATGCATGGACTCATCTTGTGTGGAAATGATAAATCCTAATTACCCCCGGAAGTGCCTGAAATGAATGAGTTAAATCTTATATTAATGTAAGAATGAAGGACTTGGGTCATTTTTACATTCATATAATAGCGCCCTCTCTCATCCTTCTTCCATCTCTATAGCAGAATATCATGTATATGAATCAAAGAACGACCCAAGTCCATATGAATCAAAGAACGACCCAAGTCCACCACACAAAATGGCCTCTCCACAATTAATGTAAATGTTGATTGTCATAATAATATATGTTCTAATTTGTATTATACAATGTTGCCTTCCCATCACAGTTAAATAGAATATTATTGGACAAATAAAAAAGATATGAAGTTTTTTTTAGTTTACTCGAAATGGCCTTCCATGGACTTGGGTCGTTCTTATATTCATATACTCAATTAACAATTGTGGAGAACAAGATACAATTTTATTCAATGCTTAACAAAACAAAAAAAATGTCAAGTTTGATCTCTTTCATATGAATGATTTCAGCAGCCTACATGATAAGAAAGAAAGATGACATCTTGTGAAAGTCTTTACCTGTGAAACTGGCCCACTTTCAGCACTTCAAGTGGCTTCTCAACATGTTTGTCATTTACATCTGTCAAGAAGACGCTGCCATGGCAACCAAATGGCAATTGCAGAAGAGCTGTGTCTTTCTGGAGTTGTGTCACCTTACAGTTGAGGGTCATCCCAGCTGTAATATCTTCCGACATGTTTCCTACATGGATGAGATCATATAACATTCTTTTAAACTTTTTCACGGTCTGTTCACTGATAACAATATTCACAATCCTCTCAGAATGTTTTCAAATCTTCTATGAAGAATAGTTTTAGAGGTGGTTTGAGTCTTTGAAGGCAAGGTGTATAAAAGCACAAAGCAATTCTCACAATAGCATTGCAAATAACACACTATGCTGTTTAATTTTCAAACAAATGAAATATAGGCCTAATTGGCACGAGTGATTTATCCGAGTGGCTGCATAAGAAACATCTACGGGAAATTCTTGAATGGATGTGTGGGCAGTGTAAACATATTGGCATCTAGTTCTTCAAATGAGCCCTAAAAACAGTTCAAAGCAGTTTCACATGTGCTGCAGAATATATAGCATATATAATGCATATGCCATATATTTTTCAGCAGTTTTAAATTTTGTGAATTTCATGGGTCATCTGATATCCATAAAAACAATACAGCTAAACATTGCAATATACATCAGCTCCAATGTGGGAAATCACTGACATCGATTCTTTGAAAGAAGCTTACTTATCCCTCAAACACCTGTGATCAAATATGCAAACTATAATGCTTAGGCATAAAGGTGTATACAGTACTCTCTCCCACCAGACTTTGTCTCAATACTCTACATGAGTGATATTTGAGTGACATTGATATGTGTGCCTACCAGTCATGCTAAGCTCCAGTAGCTTGTGCTTGAAGTCAAGGCGAACAACTTTGGCCCTGTGGACCTCCCCCTGCTTGAAGAAGGAGCCCGGGTGCTCCAGTGTGTAGACGTGCTTGGACAGATTCAGGCGGTGGACTTTTCCCTCGATTGACCGGGAGACATGGACCCACAGGAGGTCATTTTGGTCATCGTACTGATGGAGAAAACAGCATTTTATGCATAGGCAGTCAGTTGATATATGACAAGTGAACACAAACTCTAGATTGCACTGGAAACTTAAAATACATACTTGAAATAAGCAAATATGAACCGCTATGTGTTAAGTGGAGCAAACCTTCACATCATTAACACATCATTTAGTCATAAATGATCCTGGCAAGAATGAAGCTAAAAGATAAACAAATACATGTATTATATATTATGTGATAGTGTTTGTCATATAATTGAAAGGTGAACTGGTATAAATGACATTTCTTCATGACAGACACCTCAAAGTAAATGCATGAAGCTTGACACGATAGAAAGTTGTAACTTACTAAATGTACTATCACATAACACACAGTTCAACCATAATACGGTTACGATGTAGTATAAATGGGTGGTACTACATTTCTTTCACCACTTTCAGTATCATAAACAAAATGTGAGATAGGGCAGCATGGCCTCAAGGACCACTACTACCACTTGCATCCACAGAGGTGGACTGACAAATGATTGCAACCGACTATCGTGAACTTGCATATTTTCTAAAAATATCCAAATGAAATATCTCAAAATCAAGACCTAATGAATATAGAAGGTCTGTAAATCAAATAATGTCATTTGAAACATCAACTAAAGCGATGAATTATTGCTACCATGTTGACGATGCAGTTGACACTCTGTCCTGGTTTGAATCCCTTCAGCTCTTCCTCTGCATCCATCTCTCCAGGTGGATCACTTGACTCCAGCAAACTGTAAAGGGTATTCAGCAGAGATCACTCAATAACTACATAGTACTTTAATATATATATATATATTATTATATATACATATTTTTCTTAACTTAGCCTGGAGAAACACACCATGCAATAATCTTTATGCAATGTCTTATGGCATCAAAGAGCAGTCCATGATATCCATTCTTGGAAAAGTTTTGACAAGTTCTCTTTCATGTTTACCTGTCATTGTTAACAATTTGTCATTAAAAAAAGGATAAGCAATACTTTTGGATGGTCGCTGTACTACTTGACTTGAAATCATGAATATATATCACTTTTGTCATCAATCTGATTCTGCTCAAATTTTCATAGATTTGCTTCTTTCATCTCAGTGCTTGACCGACATGCACATGAAGAACTCATTTGCATAGATGACTTTCTCTAAGAGTTTCAAGAAACATGTACCAGGTACTTGCCTTGGTCTCATACTCAGCTCCAGCAGGTGAACTCCACAGTGGCTATGAGACACGGCCAAGTGCTGCTGCCTCTTGCCAAAACGGTAACCAATGACCTTTGCCCTGACCTTCTTGCCAATGGTAAGTGCCTCTAGTGGGTACTGACCCTGTGGGTAACAAGTTGGAGGAGAACACGGAAGAAATGAATGGTGGTAACATCACTGGGGCGACAAAACCTAGTATCTGAAAAATGTCAAATGTTCAGGAGAGCATAAACACCAACATTGCAGCCAAAGCACCCACAGCAAATAGGATCATCTTTCCTTTCACATGCCATTGTGGCTTTATTTTTGGAGTAAGACAGCTAAGATTCGGACAGGGCATCACTCAACTGATTTCATGTGACAATTACTCTGAAAAAGTGATTTTCACAAAAATTTGAGATACAAGATCTTGTCACCCAAGCAACTGTGGTAAGTAAACACATGAACATGCTTAACACTGGAGAAAACAAATTGAACTCTTTCTTTCCTAAAGGAGTTACAAATTCTTCTTGGTCCCGTTGCTTTCTGACATTCATAATTTTCTTGGTTATATTTGTCAGATTCCATAGTCAGCTAGAAAATTATTTTACAAAGATGGCACTGTTTTGTGAAAGACAGTTGTAATAAAAAAGGAAACTTTTTTTTCTACTACAACATGGCAATCTTCTAACACATGGGGCACACAACTGTCAAGAAT
Organism: Diadema antillarum; assembly: GCF_040938485.1. NCBI lineage: Eukaryota > Metazoa > Echinodermata > Echinoidea > Diadematoida > Diadematidae > Diadema > Diadema antillarum. Next base: position 1,106,141 of record NW_027271223.1, read on the forward strand.
TGTTACCGTCTGCAAGTCATCTGTGACCTCAGTGGCATGGATTCTCCCAAAGGTGCCTCCTTCCACTTCCACATTGATCTGTGTTCCTTTGACAGACTTTATCCTGGTGAGATAAAGACAAGACGACGATGAGTCTCGGTCAGCATTGGAGGCATGTGATCTACTACAGAACATACTGTCAATCAGAAAGACATACAGTGCACTCCCACTACAACAAACACATTAAAATATCTTGTTAAAACAAAGTAAAAATTCAGGTCCCCAAATTGTCATCCACATATCATTGTATACTTAAATTTCAACATAATGAAAGAAAACAGCCTGTCCCAAGGACTTTGTTATAATGGGAGTGCACTGTATTAATTTGAGTTCACAATACTCCACTGTATCCAGTTATACAGTACATATGGATACCCAGTAGGGAATAGAACAATGGTGTGGGTGGACGCAGCATCGGATTTAGTTTGAAGAGGATAAAAGTGTGAAAATTGGGCCCCAATTATTGGGCCCCAATTTGCCCGCCCATCCCCTGACCTGCCATGAACAAACTTGAAACTACAGTCACCAATTTACTAACTCGTAGCCTACTTAGCTCATAAAGTTTGAGAGAAGATATGTAAAGATTCCTGAATACGGCGGCTCTGTTGCCACCCCCCCCCCCTCCCCTTGTGCCCCTGGGGCCCAAATGGGGAATTGTGCCAATTTGTACAGATACAAATTCTATGAAGCTATTGATAATGCCTGCCAAGTTTGGTGAAAATTTTAAAATGCATTTTCAAGAAGATAAAAATGTTAAATAAGGACCCCAATTTTAATTTGGACCTGGGCCCCAAGGGGGGCACCCCCAGATTCGCCACAAAGTTTGGTAAAAATCCGTTACGGGTTTTTAAGAAGAAGATCGAAATGTTAAAACTTTAAGTATGTTGGATGATGGATGATGGGTGACACACACCGGATGATGAATGCTCACAATAGCTCATTTGAGCCTTTGGGTCAGGCAACTTCAAATCACAAGGTACATACAAGACAGTTATATTTTTGTTATCATCATCACCTGATGCTCTCCTGTCAGGCATAAAGGATCACCAGAAAACACAGCCATCTAAGGGTTAATACATACACTGCATTGATGATCTGTCCAATGGGAGGAGAAGACACTTCGGAGGGTACAGTGGGGGCTGTGGCCTTCTTTGGTTTACCATCTCCCTTCCTGGACCTGTTTGCCTTTCTCCCACGACTGCTCTCACTCAGAGGGGCAAGGTTACGACCATCAACTTGCCTGGACAGATTCCAGTAGAGAATGACAGCAATTAATCAAAGCAGATGATAATACAAAATGATAATGATGATGATGAATATAATGACGGTAATGATAATCTTTGAGATAATACTATCAAAGCGTGATAGTATTAATACTTCAAATACTAACAATAAAAAGAATGAGGATAGGTAGTACCTATGATGAAAACATAATATGATCACAATTATTGTTGTTCTTAATATCATTATTACCATTATTATGATCATCATTATCACAATCAACATAATCATCACAACAGCAAAAAAGTAATGATAAAAGTACAAAAAAGGATGAAGAGGAAGCAAAAAAGAAGAACACTGATGTAAATACATCACCTTATTTTCTGTTTGATAAGCTGCTTGTTTGCATAATTTCAATACAACTTGCAAATCAGTGCAAATAGTGTGTGGTGAATAGAGAGGCAATGTGTGAACCAGCAAAAGGCATGAATCATACGGTCATATCACTAACAAGAACTTAGGCTCTACATTAAAAATATTTGTACAGTAAAGAATGTTCTTGCACAACCCACTTTCTCTCCATAAACATTCTGAGATCTCTACATTGATAATGTCACCATGTCTGCATAAAGTCAAGGAAATTGTATTACTATACATTGTAAGCCTGTTGCACATCAAGTATTACCGAGAGCAAATGTTATCACAAGAGCATATTATGATTTTGTGACAAGAAGGTATGTGGACATTGTCTGGCAACTCTGTTTTCTTTGAGTATCCCTCTTCTCCACTAACCTGGTTCCACCCAGTATGACAGACTGCCCAACTGTTATTTCATCCCGGTCTGACGGTGTCGAGTTCAGATGCTACACAATTTAGGATAAAGATGTTCAGACAATGGAATTAGGACGCAGTTATGCAATAATTCACAAATAATCTATATACATGCCAACTCTTCCTATACAGAAAAGATTTTTATATTCAAATTTTCACTACAGCCCTAGCACACTTTTCGAAATACAAATTATCATCTTGACTGACAATGACTACATTTGGGGTCTTTGTTCTTTTATCTTGAACATTTCTTTCTTTCTTTCTTTTTTTTTTTGGGGGGGGGGGGGGGGTCTCTTGGGACGGAGGAAGGGAGGATTTACATAAATTTGGCAGGAAAATTGTTCTGATCAGAATTCAAACATACTTACAAGCTATCCGAATACATTTACACAACAGATCATTATGGCCACATTTTATCAAACATTTCAATATGACTGCCAGTATATTGTAATTCATGCAAACATGCTTTCACTTTTGGACCACAAAGCTGACCGTGACACAAGACTCTACATTAAGAGCCAAAATCTGTGCACTTATTAAACCACAGGATATCTGCTATTAACCCGGGAGTGTGAAATAGAGCAAAAGAGATGGTAGAACATTATGTCACTTACCTCTTTTGCTGGCACGTACACGAAGACGCCAGATGCAGTCTGGACCAAAGCAAAGTCATCTTTGACTAGCAGGACTGTACCACTGTCTCCTGTGGTGAGATTTTCCAATTTTTTCTTTGCCTGAATAGGAAGAAACACTTTGTTTCCTGTTGGCAGTCTCAGATATGCCATAATAATCATTATATTTCATAGGTATTAAAGTTGCACCTTTTACATGCACAGAATAAGAAACATGTGCAAAGTCTGCTCTGAAAGGAGTACATTACAGAGCAGTGTATGAATCAAAATTAAGACACTGCCATTTTACACATAACTTTACACTCCCGTTAAAGCACATCACACCATCCCACATGATGCAGCCATGTCTGACAAACTGAACATTAGAATTTTGAAATTCTATGTGTTTTCATGAAACAGTAATAGTGTAAGTGGTCACTGTAATGGACAGTTGTATGTTGACTTTGATCAATTAAGTGAAATCAGACAAACAGAATGCAAGATGTATCAAAAGAAAGTTACAGAACTTTGAGGTTTCACGTGTTTTATTACACATTGATGTTGATCACTGTGATGTTCACTTTTCAACTGTAGTCCTGCCCCCTGCCTACAAGGTGATTGCCGGGACTTGCCTCCAAGTTGGCAAGAGACTTTCGCATTTTTTTTAAAATTTGTTTATTTTTTTCCAGGTGGGTAGGGAATATGCAAAAGTTTTTTGCAAGAAATTCACCATTTTGCCCAGGTGGGCTGGGAATATACTGAGGTTTGAGAACACACATTTACTTTGAGAAATATTTCTGAGTGCTCCAAATACTGCCCAGCCTGTCGGAGACTTGGCATGAGATTTCTATGCAACTATTGCGCGGCCTGTCAGGGACTTAACCAGGACTTTGCATACTAGTGTAACATCCTAAAAATGCAACAGCATGCCATCTGCGGGTACCCAGGGGTCAAGATTACAATGGACAAGTGCATAATGCCCCTTAAAGTCCCCTGTATTCTCAACTAGTCCACATAGATAGTTCTTTATTGGTCAAATCAGCATTATGCAAGGGGATGGTCTGGGCAGTCATGCATACATTTAGGCACACAACACATGTACACAAAGATGATGGAAATGTTAAAGATACTGACACATCTGAGACAAGCAAACAAACAAACAAACAAACACTCAAAACAAAGAAGTATACACAAGTGCAAGACTAGTATAAATCCCTGATTTAAACTATGTAGTAACATGTGGATTGCTTGCAGAAAGAGAGAAAGATTACATACAAACAAATGCATACTAAAACAAACACTAACACAAATGCACACACACAAACAGGAAGAGGATTATATTTATGCATCTTACTATTTACAAAGTAATCTGAAGTAAAAAGGGTGTAAGCACAACACAACAGTCACAGGAGAAGTGCAGAATTCACCTTTTTGCTTTTTGATTTTGCCCGTTTCTTGCATTCTGCAACAAGTGTTTCCTTGATGGAGAGTTCAGCAACTCTATTGGTCAGGTCCACATTGAGTACACAGGCCTCTAAGGCATCCCCAACATTTGGTTTTGCCTTCCCTTTGAGATAACAAGAAAATAACAAGGACTGATGATATCTTTATAAGTCTTTTGAAAGCCAGAACAATATCATACTCTGCACCCATGTGTGAGGATTATGTACATACCAAAATATTGTTGAATACGCCTATGTAATACTTAGTGCAATGATAATGACAGAGCCAAAGGGTAGTGGAATCTCTGACCCCTGGTAAATATAAACACAGACAATCAATAACTTCACATGTAGTAGTACACATATTGAAGGTCTAATGCAGACATGGACGGAATGTATTTAAAAAGAAAATGACACAGGCTTTACACTTCAGTCATATTACATTAGCTATCCCATGCCATAATGTCAAATTTAATAAACACAAAGTTCATGATACCGAATGTTTTGTCTTAAAATGACCTAATTTGATATTTACTATGATTGTAAGAAATGGACTCATCATTCGATTAAATATAATATTAGATGGCTTTGACATAGCATGCCTTGAGGATATGAATGAATGTCAAAAGAATTTTTTATTTAACTGTTAAGAAATTGCACACACTTCAAAAGGAATTCCACTATACAGCTGTATGTCTTATCCTCATGAAATTGAAAAAAAAAAAAAAAAAGAAGCCCATACTGTTGCATGTTTAAGCTTACACAAACAGGTCAACCTAACTGACATCAGCTGACCCTTTCAGCATCTCTTGACCTTTTGATCATGTCAAAGTCATCCTACCTGTCATATGGTGCTGAGAAATGACCGCATCCACACCATGGGGAAGGGAGCAGACGAGCCCCTGTCCCTGGGTGTGCCTGACTGTCGCGTGGACAACTGAGCCAACGGTAAGCGAGATGAGATGCTTGAATTCTGGGGAGGAGATGAGGAAGAGTTAAGAGGACACAAATGTGGACTTTAGACACCTCTATATCCATACCTCAGCATCAGATGATGAACAAAAGGGAAATATTGTGCGATACACTCTGCTGCACTTTTCTGATGAGACTAAACTTGTTTGAATTTGCAGAGCAAACATATAAAGACTGATATCATTTTCACTTTGGTAACAAGAAATAAACTTCTGGACAAAGTAAATCGCAAACTGCTTTGGATGGTAATGTAACAAATTTATGTCCTTCCAACATGTCTCATAGCATCATGTTGAACAGATGTAAAAAAAATATTAAAACAAATTTACAACTAGAAATGTCGCTATGGCGAATGATGCCTCTGCCATAATGCATGATTCTCCCAATAGGCGTATAGTACAATGTCTTCACAATGTGTGATCCATGACAGTTTCACATAACTGGCAAAATATTGAAATGACAGGTTTGTCAGAAATGTGTTGAACTGGGTTTGCTATAATTTTCTAAGGGTGCAGGTACACATATTTGGGGAATTGAGAATTTTTACTTGAATTCTGGTGGACCTTTTTATAAGTTTATGCATTGAGTAATTTCCAAGGTATGAAGAAAGAGTGTAATGACGGTACAAAATAGATTTTTTTTTTTTTTTTTTTTTTTTTGGGGGGGGGGCATTGAAACCTGGCCTTTGACCCTTAACCTCTGATTTTTGACCTTCAGGCTGGAAATTTCCTGGAGAATCTCCATTAGGTAATGCATGTATTAAGTTTTGAAACTAATAATGCAAGCATTGCATATACTAGTATACAGTTTTGAGTTATCACGTAAACAGACAAATTTTAGGATTTGACCTTGATCTTTGACCTTTGTCCGATTTCACTGAAAAACTAATCAAGTAATTGTCCCATCATACATCATCTTCCAACAAAGTTTGGTGAAATTTGCTCCATCCAGTCTTGAGTTATCGCGTAAACGCATACAATTTCATGATTTGGCCTTGACCTTTGACCTTTAGCCAATTTCACCCAAAATCTAATCAAATTATTGCCCCATCATACTTCATACTTGGACCAAGTTTGGTAAAATTCCAGTAAATATTACTCAAGTTATCGCGTAATCGAAAGCGCACGGACGGACATACAGACGGACGGACGGACGGACAACCCGAAAACATAATGCCTCCGGCACCACTTCGTGGCAGAGGCATAAAAAATGTAAACATTGAAAACAATGTGCTTAGAATATGCTTCACTTTCCAACTGGCACAAAAGACAGTACATCATGGGAGGATAATTTTTCTGTATCTTTACTTCAAATAATACTTCAGATGTATGATCACTTACACATATATTTCAGTGTTCATAGAGCTTTTGTGTTAAATGTTATGTTATGTTAACAATGCAGAAGTTGATGTCTGCAGACAGATTGCATTGAAATAAGAGAACTAAAAGAGCTTTTTTTTTTTAGGGGGGTACTCTTTTAATGGTTGAGAAGCTCTAAAGATCATTATATAACCTTGCATATAACTGAAAATAACATCATTCTGTCTTTGTGCAAGAATTATGACACTGTAGATTAAATAATTATGGACTGCCATACAACTGACATATTGTAAGATAATCACACACATCAATCCAAAGTACCAGACTTTCACACTTTAAAAACAAAACATGTTTCTTCTATCTTATCGTTTCTGTAGAACATCTGTTTTCACCTTTCTTTTCTCTGAGAATCAACCCCACACGGTCTCTCTCTGTAAAGTATGTCTCCAGACGAGTCAAAGACCCGCCAGACAGGTCGTCGCCATGGTGACACTCAGATACCCTGAGAGACACCAGAAAGCGTTTCCTCTCCAAATCCACCTCAGTGACCTTTGCCCTCAGTGTCTGACCAACTTGGAAGATCTTGGATGCTTCGGAGACATATTCATCAGCCATGGCCTGACAACGAACAAAGCAATTCCATTTTATAACAAAGATGCACCTACTTGTTATTCTTCAGACAACTGCACATGTAGGGCACATCGAGATATTTGATGTAAGATTCGAAATATTTGAATTATTTCAATAACATGGCAGCACCATGTCTCTCTGTGTCTACTGGTTTAAAAGCTTACACTTTAACTTGTACACACAGTCTATGTCTCATGCAGTTGTGTAACACTACCATGATATAATCTGCCATTTCAGCCAGCATCAGCCCATAAACACTACTTCCTCCAAAAATATGAAAATCTGTGAAATTTATGAGCAGTAATGGCTGCTGCAATCCAAAGAGGCTGTAATAAATGTAGTGCTCTGGGAGAAGTTTGGGAAGGTAAACTCAGTGTAAAGATGACATTTTAAAGTCAAATAAACATCTCACACAATTTTATCCAAAGTGAATATCCACTGTACGACATTCACATTAGAGGTTCTGGAGTAGGGTAAGCCCACATCTATGGTGCCCAAGCTTGATCTATATCTATGATGCACAAACTGAATAATTTGATAACTTGTTACATTCATCCTGGCAAATATTTTGAAGTTGCCCCTCATTTCTCTGTTGATGGGGCATACACAGTTACCAGGTATTCATACATGTACCTAGGGCAGCATTCAAGCATCTTTCTTCATATATCGCCATCTCCATTTTTTTCAACACATTCAAACGATTACAGGTGAACAGGTGAACAGGTGGCATACTGGCACCTGGGGAAGCTAAGCTTCGAAAGAGCTAAAATCTAACAATGTGTAAAGCATACACTGTTGGGTCAACACTTACAGCTTTAGGAGCCAAACCAACAATTTTGTTGGGAAACTCGACGAAGACCCCAAATGACATTGCATGACGCATCACACCGACCAAGTCCATGCCAGCCTGCAACTCCTCAAAGTTCCTCACAATCTCAGTGTTGTTACGAGAGGCCATGATCAAAATGGGCTTGCATGTCACAAACTAAGTAACAAGTGGTGGTTAGTTAAGAAATCAACAACTTCAAAAACATAAACAGCACACTATTTTTTTTAACCTACCAAATTTAAGATGGGTCATAGGTTTGTTGCTTAAACAACTCTAGTTTATATCATGATGGATTTCCAAAACAGAGTCACAGACTTACATGGCTATGAGCTACACAAAATACAACTAATAATCAATTTACAGAATAGGCCATAATGATGTCTTTATGTCACATCAAGAAACTAGAAATGTCGCTATGGCGACTGATGCCTCCGCCATAATGCATGATTCTCCCAATAGGGGTATAGTACAATGTCTTCACAATGTGTGATCCATGACAGTTTCACATAACTGGCAAAAAAATAAAAATATGACAGGTTTGTCAGAAATGACTTGAATGATCACTTTCCTTGAACTGGGAGTGCAGGTACGCATATTTGGGGAATTGAGAATTTTTACTTGAATTCTGACAGACCCTTTTATAAGTTTATGCATTGAGTAATTTCCAAGGTATGAAGAAAGAGTGTAATAACAGTACAAAATAGATTTTTTGACCTTTTTTTTTTGGGGGGGGGGGGGGGGCATTGAAACCTGGCCTTTGACCCGTAACCTTTGACAACCTTTGACAGTCTGGCTGGAAATTTCCTGGAGAATCTCCAGTAGGTAATGCATGTATATAAGTCAGAAAACTAATAATGCAACCATTTTATATACTAGTGTATGAGGGAAATAGTAAAATATTGAGGAGTTGACCTTGACCTTTGACCTATGACCCCTAAATTCCCTAGATAATCTCTGCCAGTCAGTACATGCGTATGTACCAAGTTCCATGAAGATACATTGAACCATTTGTGAGAAAAGTGATATTACAACATTTTCACCTAACCTTTGACCTTTTGACCTTTGACCTTATGACATGAAACTCTGGGGAATCTTTATGCAATAGTACATGTCTACACCAAGTTTCAAGAAAATACCTTTGGGCATTGCATAGATATGGGGGGAAATAGCAACATTTTCAGCATTTGACCTTGACCTTTTGACCTTTGACCTCTTGCCAATGTCACTAAAATCTATTCAACTAATTGTCCCATCATACATCATCCTTGGACCAAGTTTGGTGAAAGCTGCTTCATCCAGTTTTGAGTTATCACGTAAACAGATAAATTTCAGGATTTGACCTTGATCTTTGACCTTTGACCTCGGTTCGATTTCACTAAAAAACTAATCAAGTAATTGTCCTATCATACATCATCCTCCAACAAAGTTTGGTGAAATTTGCTCGATCCAGTCTTGAGTTATCGCGTAAACGGATACAATTTCATGATTTGACCTTGACCTTTGACCTTTGACCTTCGGCGGATTTCGCCCAAAATCTAATCAACTAATTGCCCCATCATACTTTATACTTGGACCAAGTTTGGTAGAATTCAAGTCAATATTACTCAAGTTATCGCGTAAACGAAAGCGGACGGACGTACGGACGTACGGACGTACAGACGTACGTACGGACGTACGTACGGACGTACGTACGGACGGACGGACAACCCGAAAACATAATGCCTCCGGCACCACTTCGTGGCGGAGGCATAAAAAATGAGATGCAATGTGTCGTAATGAAATTACTGTTCTTCATATCAACCATATAATTTTTCTGTCAGTATCATATTTCAACATATTTCAGAAATGATGACATACAATGTAATTATCCTAAACTAGTGCATACAATATGCTCCAAATCATTACTGAGAATTATGTTTTTGTTAACTTTGGGTGGTGACTTTCATAGAGCCTTGCATCTTTACTTGTTTGTCTCCAAAGACATTCTTAATTAGACAACTTTTAACATTGTTGCTGTTCTGCAATAGTACTGTTTGTTCTACACTATCATACAACACTATTTTTATCTTAAAGGGGATGGCTAGTAACTGATCAGTGGGAATCAGTGGGAATGCTGGGGGATGATTGTTCCAATCCTTGTGGGATCAAGGATGTTTTATACATGGAGTTCCAACTGGCTGTAATTATTATTCAAACAGTTGTCAGATTTCTATTGATGTACAAAGGAATTCCACAGGTGCACTTGTGCCTTTGATGATCGATGTTCCTTGCCGCCGTCTTGCTGAGCATTCTGAAGATTAATTTTGAACGTTATCATAATGTTGGCTATATTTTGCTTATCTATTTATTAAATGACATAAAATTTCAGTTAATGAATAAGCATCTAAAACAAAAGACAATTCAGTCCAGAAATTTGCGCAAAAGTGTAAATCAGAGCTGTATCATGTGACAATGTTTAAAACTGTACCATCCTAGAAAGCTGGTTTTATCACTTTTCCGCTTAGTTTCCGCAAATGAAACTAATATGGAATAATCTTCAAGTATAATTCTTTATTGATAAATGTATCAGATTAGTGACCAGGTATGACCAGTGGAGTATTTTTCATCTTTATTTCAGCATTTTTTGCTCAATTTCTATTCGCGCATCCTCATGTCTGTACCAACTACCTTTTATAAGAAGGGATAGCGAAAAGTAATTACCATCACAAAGAAATATCTTCCTTTGAAAGTGGCTAGTGATTATGCAATGAGACACAAGTCAATTGTCTTCCTATCTGCCCGGCAGATCCTGTTTGGTACATGCTTCAAATATTTTTGAGCGGCGGCTTCGAACATGTAGCAAAGGAAATAAGACGGTTGTGACTCCATGCTCTAGAACCTCCTTGGTGGGATTCATTTAAGAGTATATTACATATCTATTGTTGTGTGAAAATTGTTTGCTTCAGAATGGTCTCATATTCAAGTAATGTGCAGTTTAATGTTTCCAGGTTAGTATGCCTGTACAGTGACGGGGCATTAAACTGCACATTACTTGAATATGAGACCGTTCTGAAGCAAATAAGTTTCACACAACAATAGATATATAATGTACTCTTAAATGAATCCCACAAAAATTGGAAAAATCATCCCTCAGCATTCCCACTTATTCCCACTGATCAGTTACTAGCCATCCCTTTTAAATGTGAAATGCATAAGCTTAGAGTCAATATGAGCCAAAAAGAAGAAGGATACAGTCATCCTGGTCTTAGCATTGTGGGACCACGTCATTGCCTGGTCTATCACATCGCCCACAGCATAGCTAGCCATCAAAGCCTCACAGTTCTCCAGATGATCTGACAGGTGCGTCTTGTGAATGAAAGCAGACTGGCCGTTGGGCAACAGGGTGACAGAGAGACCCTCTGGCTGGACCTTGGTCACCTTCACTTTGACCATCTGCACATGTCAAAGATGTAAAGGTTTTACTCCA